>NC_077228.1:36269818-36634818 GCF_027887165.1 Monodelphis domestica | reverse complement strand
CTAGGTGGCTCAGTGGATAGAGCATCAGGCCTGGAAATAGCAGAACCTGGGTTCAAATTTGACCTCTGAAACTTCCTTACCTGTGTGACTCTGGTCAAGTCACTTAAATCCCCCATTGCCTAGCCCTTACTGCTCTTCTGCCTTGGAACCAATACTAAGTATGGATTCTAAGACAGAAGGTAAGGGTTTTTAAAAAATGAATAAGGATACCAAAGAGCTTTTATGTGTGGACTATATCTATACATATTTATCATATTCAAACTTTAAAAGTCTTAGTATTATTTAAAAAAAAATTTTTTTTACCTCTCAGACCCCCTAAAAAGATCTCAGAATCCCTAGGGCTCCCTGGACCACTGTTTGAGAAACACTGCCAGAAACTTTGATCCCTTGATTGATCATCTTGCTGGAAATCATTGTCTTGCTACTTGGGATTCTAGTGATGTCTCTCCATGGTTTCATTGATGGATTTCAATCTCACAACCAACCCAACCCAAGTCAATCCAACAAGCATTTGCCATGTGCCTACTGTGTGCAAGAGTCTGGAGATCCAAAGAAAAAGTGAACACCAGTTCTTTTTCCCAAGGAGTTTTCATCCTACTGGTTGAAGAGATTTTTGTTTTGGAGGGGATGTATGCAGATATACATCCCATATATGTGCATATGTAAGTCATTGGATAACTATGAGGAATGGCCACTTTCCTTTAGTCTACCTGAAAGACTAGAAGCTTTCCTGCCATTTGCTCCCGAGTAGTCAGTCTGTTTCTTAGAGGCTTCTCTAGAATGGACTTCCAGCCTCTATGCCTCCTTGCCTTAGCCATCTACCCACTGAAGTCTGTGAAGTATAGGGCAAAGCCAATTAGTGTCTTCACACTATTCTGAATTGCAATTTTTTTGGTCCCTGAGAAATGAGTTTCTGTAAGAGACCCCTCTCCCTCTAGCTTAGAGTCAGAAAGGCCATGTAACTCATTGCTTAATCCCTGAATGCATGCCAAACTGTTCTCCATCAACAACCATTTAGCTGGCAGCCTTCCAGAAAACTGCCCTAGGGCACTTGGGATCTGGTTAGCTTCAGTTTCATCATTTCAAAACTCTTGCTATGCCATACAAATTAATCCGAAAGGGAAAAGCTCAAGGGGCCAAGTCATTGTCTCCATCCTGCCTCGTCCCGTTTATAGCTATAGACATACATATAGATACACATGTGTATTTGTCATGTAATGTAGCTCTCCCTCAAATCTGGAGCGTGTGTGTGTGGTCTTTGGGTAACTATGAAGTGTGACCACTTTCCTTCAGTTGAAATGAAAGTATAAAGGTTTTCCTGCTATTTTCTCCTCTGTGGCTGGAATAGACTTCTGCTCCCAAGAGTGATTTCGCAGGAAGTCTATATTCCTTAAGAATGTACATAGAGGGGGCAACTGGGTAGCTCAGTGGATGGAGAGCCAGGCCTAGAGACGGGAGGTCCTAGGTTCAAATCTAGCCTCAAACACCTCTCAGCTGTGTGACCCTGGGCAAGTCACTTAACCCCCATTGCCTAGCTCTTACTACTCTTCTGCCTTGGAACCAATACACAGTATTGACTCCAAGATGGAAGGTGAGGGTTTAAGAAAAAAGAATGTTTATATGCATATGTGTGCAGACATACATATATGTGTGTCTAAAACCTTTCTAGGTACTGAACCAACCGTCCATATAGCCCTTTATAGTTAGGGCACGTATTATACCTACAACAACGGCGCCCCTGAACATTTTCGACAAATCCAGATGGTCTCAGGCATCCATCACTATTTTCCCTAGGATCAGTGTGGGGTATTTTAAGTAACCAGTTCTGTAAATGAACCCCCAACGATAAAATACTTCCTATTTAGACCATGCAAAACCCAAATACAGTAACAAAAAGCTTCTTTTAAGCCCTTGCTTTTTGCCTCAGAATCAATTCTTCCAAGGCAGAAGATCAGTAAGGGCTAGGCAATAGGGGCTGTGACTTGCCCAGAGCCACATATGAGGGCATATATGAGGCCAAATTTGAATCCAGGTCCTCACGACTTCATGGCTAAAGCCACCTGGCTGCCCTGCAAAAGCATTTAAGTAAGACCGAAAACACAAGGCAAATAACAAGAGGAAGTCGTTTTATTTTTTTGCTCCCATATACCAATGGTACGATATTCATCTAGTGCTTTTTTTAAAACATGAAAGTGACCCTTGGACCTTGAAGTCTGGGCCAGCAGGACTTCATCTCTGGCTGGTCCTTCCAAAACGGAAAGGCTCTCTGTGTCTGAAGATGAATCTAGCTCAGTTTGGAGAGATTCCTAAATAGTATGCCTGCAGAGTGATGTTTTTCAACCAGAGCAGTTCTCTAACACTTTCAAGCAAACTGCATTGTCAAAATTACCAGACCTTTAAACAAGAAAATATTTTATTTAAAATAACAACTTAAAAAGTTTTGTCACTAAAAAGCCCAATAGCCTTTGTTTTCTGGAAAATTTCCAAATGTGGGATATCTGATTCCCTGATGAAACTGAATAAAGGAATGCGATTATTAGACATCTTATTTTTCTTCCTTTACAAGGCCATCTACATTACATCCCTTTCTGAATATAATATTAAAGGATTCACGAGCCTCCAAATTTCAAAGGAATAATTAAAATGAGAATTCTCTGATTTGAAATCCCATGAAACTTGTGTTGGGGTACAAGGATATTTTTTCATGGTGAGACTTGAAGGAGAGTTTGAGTGAATTTATAGTTATGAGTAAGAGTATTAGTGCTGCCAAGGAGCTTAGCAGTCCTGGCATATCCCTAAGTCCAATGGAGCAATGAGGGGACTTTTGAGGGAATGGGAGAAGGGAGCCAAACCAGAGCAGCTTCTGGAATATTCTGGAATTTTGCCAGTTAAGAGGAGCTACCCCGTGACCCAAGTCCATATGAGGTGCATAAATAGGACCCTGTGCTGCACCTCTCTTTTCCTACTAGCTACTTAAGACTATGAAGAATGGGGCTTTGGAGCTCCAGGCAAATAGAAGAGAATGGCAGAGTCTATAGGAAACTAGTCACTCAATGAATAACCATTCATTAAG
This sequence comes from Monodelphis domestica, assembly GCF_027887165.1. NCBI lineage: Eukaryota > Metazoa > Chordata > Mammalia > Didelphimorphia > Didelphidae > Monodelphis > Monodelphis domestica. The sequence continues at coordinate 36,631,745 of NC_077228.1, read as the reverse complement.
AACCTACTATATGCCAGGCACCGGGACTATACCCATTTGAGAAAAGGATGATGCAAATAATTCCATCGCTTGGTTTATCCATGTGATTTCTCTTGCCTCTCAATGAATTACTTTGGCTGTCTAACTCAAGTTCTTGCCTGATTTGGAGTAAAAGGTTGCCCTGGAACTCAAATTGTTTTTAGCTAATAAGAATTTCCCAGAAAACCACACTGGAACCCAAGCTAGCCATTGGACCTCCAGATTTAAGGGAGAGCCACTAAAGGTGAGTTACCTTAAAAAAAAAAACCAAACACTTTAGCTTCCATCTTAGAATCAATGCTAAGTATCATTTCCAAGGAAGAAGAGTGGCAAGGGCTAGGCAAAGAGAGTTAAGTGATTTGCCCAATACACATAGCTAGGAAGTGTCTGGTCACTTTGATTTGAATCCAGGACCTCTATGCTTCACTCTCAATCCACTGAGCCACCTATTTGCACCCTGAATTAGTTTAGCATGGAATAAACCGTGGAATAGGGGGATAGTGTGGCTTCATCTTATTTTCCCAAAGGAAAACTGAGGAGAGCCAAAGGCTTTCTAATACTGAAAAGAAAAACAAACAAACAAACAAAAAGAAAACCATTCCTGGACCCTCTACCATTAAATATCACCCTCACTGCCATCCTTCCAGCTCAATTCTCTTTCCCTGGCAACCAGGGATCTGCTGAAGGAAAGCGATGTGTTTCCATATGAAGACATGGAGGACAATAAATAACACTCAGACAAATTAAGGAAGAACTGGTGGGTGAGCCTTTCCCCCTGTTTGCAGGGTGTTAAATAACTCCGTAGTTGCAGAGAGAGCATTCCACTGCAACCACTAAAGAACTCGGTAGCATTCGGAATTCTGAGGGGAAAGGCATTAATTATACCCCGGAATCCTATTGGGGGAACGTGCTTGCTTCCCTCCTGAAACACAATGGGAGAATGATTTCCCAATAAAACTTGCACCAAGCCAGGCAGCGTTGGATGGAACATCATTTTTAATGTGTGGTGGCCCGGCATTTGACAGATATTGGCATAGCAGGTGCCCCTGTTCTAAAAAGCTGCATGTGGATGGCGGCGGTTTCCCTACTTCCTTTATGTCTATTACAGCCGGCGCAAGGTTAGACAAATACAGTCCCACCAGCACAAAACAGCAACCTTCCAAAGTGTGTGTCAGCCGTGTATTTACAGCCAAGTCCAGGAGGAGCGGGGACTTCTTACGCTGCTCCCATTAATGAGAAAAATGTCAGCCTCTCCAAGCGATTTTTTTCCTCTCCTGCTTATCAAATCTTTCAAAAAATTGATAACTAGTCTTTATAGATTGTGAAAGTCAGATATAACTCTGAATCTATTACTTTACGGGACCCCTTGGGGTAAACTTATCACCTGGAAACCATTTTACATGGACGATTTGACTTTCATGTGGAGTGTCATAAGGCCCCCTAGATGGAAATCGAAAATAAAATATCTGGATTACAGCCTTCCCCTTGATGGAATTTATGATTCCCTCAGTACTATAATTTTGAAAATTGTATCCCTTAAGCTACAAGTCTTGATAGATTATTCGCTGCCAGAATCAAAGGACTTTGCTGATAGGTTCGTGTATAGTCAAAAGGCAGGGATTAATTTCTATGGAACCACAAGTTTATCTCGAACTGTTTTTCAGCAATCTAAATGGCCAACTTTATCTTCTTTCTAGGACAGACCCCAGCATCCATTTTCTTCCCGTCAGCCCCAGGGCTCACTGTCTTTTTAGGCAAAGCTGTTCCAGGTAGTGATTGCAGCCTGGCCACAGGAGATTTGATGATATTCACTCAATTGGACCCCAGAGAGAGAGAGACATTCACCAGGGTCTCTTATCTTGCCATTACCAACTGCCATTTTCCTGGTTTTAATTCTCTTCTGCACTGGCTTAGTCAAACAATCTAGAAAACCAACAAGGGAGTTTAAAATCTCCCTTTCTGGGGTGTGATATCCAGGCATAATTGTCTTTTTCTTTTTTTTAAATCCCTTTTGGGGTACTTATGATCCTGGAGGGATCTTGTGTGATCTCCCACCATTACTCTCCACAACTCATCCCTTCCATCTCGAGCAGAGAGGCATTTCCCTGTCTTTCCTCCAATCCACCAACAAAACAAGAACACAACATCAAGGGCCAGAAATCTTTTTGGAGATAAGATTATTGCATAGGGGGCAGCTGAGTGGCTCAGTGGATGGAGAGCCAGGCCTGGAGATGGGAGGTCCTGGGTTCAAATGTGGCCTCAGACACTTCCTAGCTGGGTAACCCAGGACAAGTCACTTAATAGCCTAGCCCTTACCACTCTTAGGACTGATATTCAGTATTGATTCTAAGACAGAAGGTAAAGGCTTTAAAAAAAGTTTATAGCATGATATATACTTTATGTCATTACATATTTGGAATTTCCAACGTTTCCCTATCAGGCAAAAATATTTATTAAATACTCTCCTATGTGCCAGAAACCGGGTTAATAACAAGATGAGGTTGAAGACAATTTTCTCAGTTACCTAGGAGGCTAAGCCAGCACATGAATTAAATAATTTTCTCAATGAAAATCTCATTCTGCTCAACTATCCTATGCATAAGGCAACTCTTTCTCTGTGACTTCAGCCAGTGGACTCGTATCCTTCACAATTACACAGGTTATTTGCTGGGGGACAAGGACCCTATAAGATGGCAGCCAGTCAGCTTAGGGCAGTCATGGCTATCCACTGAGTGATCCACAAATCCTCCATATCTCATTCTTCTCTGACAAACCTCTAACCAATAAACATACAAGTTGAAGCAGCCAGATGCAGAGGAAGAGCCCCTGGATTTGGTACCAGAGTATGGAACTTTGATCTTAGCTTGACTAGCCAGAAGCAAGTTGGGAAGTAGTAAAGTCCTGAGCAACCTTTTTGATCCAAGGTAGACCAGAGGCAGCCAAGAGGGAATTAACAATGATTCATCCATTTGGGGTGCCAAGGCCAGAAGTTAACTTTTTGGGGTTAATACTATATAGAAATCTGCTTTAGATGTAAGCCTGTTCTTTCCAGATTTAAAGTGATATGGAGGATTCTTTCCCAGGTCTTCAGAGGAAAACCTTTATAATTTCTGATCTCATTATATATATGATATATATTCTAATAATATATGTTTAATATATAACTAATTATATATGATATTATAGCAAATATTCCTATATAAAAACTAATTGATGTTATAGATGAACCCAGGCACTAATCACTCCATCTTCTGTGTGTGTGTGTATGTGTAGGGAGAGTTAGACTCATTATATTTCTAGGGCTTGAAAATCATGGAATATAAAACACTAAGTTAACACAACTGAACCTCAAGGTATCTCTCCTATTTTGTGGGCAAGGGGAAAGACTACTGGGACTAGAGTCAGATCCAGCTTTCACTTCTCTTGTTTTTCCTCAGTTTCCCCAACATAAAGCACATACTAAATTGGAAGATCTCCAAGGTGTTTTCTTTTTCTAATATTTTATGTACACAGTGCTAGCATAGCAAAACCTTTTAGGTGAGCAGATTCTTAAAGCCCTATTTAAAAATTAGATCTTAATATAGAATCTCCTGAATAACCCTTTCTTTTTTAAAATAACCCTTTCTTAAAGAATAAATGCCTCATACCAGCAAATCACCATTGACTTTGTCCTTTCCTTTGCAGCTGGCAGAAGAGTAAATTCCCTGAAGAGCATTTTTAGATGTGCCAATTGGACAGATTTTCTTGTTAGCCTTTCCTATCTAAAATTTGCAAACTACTAGGCATCTTCGGTTCTCACTAAAAATGTTATGTGTACACCAAGGATTTCATTCATCCAAATAAATATTAGCTCAGAGGGATTAAAAATAGGAATGAAATGGAGGAGGAATCCGGAGTTGGCTGAGAATATCTCCCAGAATTTATTTAGCTCAGCAGGATAAAATGTTGAAACACTGTGATTAGAATCTATCAACGTAAGGTAATCACGATCTGTATTTTTCTTAGAAGAGATCTAAAATGATTCTCTGTGTGAGATCCCCTGGCCTCTAAGCTCTTGCTTGTGCTGATGGAGTGGTGGAAAAACTGGGATATTTCTATGTGACCTGACTTTAAGCACGGCTTATAATCAAGGAGGCTCAAATAGCATTCTCATAATCTAGACAGAAATGAACAGATAATGAACAATATTGGCAAATTATTAATAATAAATAATTAGGCTGAGTACTTTACACAGGGCAGTGAAGTAGATAGTAGACAGGGCACTAGACCTGGAATCAGGAAGATATAAGTTGCAATCTGGCCTCAGACACTTACTAGCTGGGTGACTCTGGGCAAGTCACTTAGCCCTGTTTGTTTCAGTTTCCTCATCTGTCAAATGAGCTGGAGAAGGAAATGGTGAATCACTCCAGTATCTTTGTCAAGAAAATCCCAAATGGAGTCATGAAGAGTGGGACAGGACTGAAACAACTGAGCAACAGCAAAGTACATGTATCATTGATTTAGAGATGGAAGAGGCCCGAGAGGTCATTTAATCTAAGCTCAATCATTTTATAAATGAAGCAACTGGGGCCAGAGAAGGCAAGTGATTTGTCCAACAACATGGATGTAGCAATTTGGCTGAGTCAGAATTTGCACTCAGAACCTCTGACTCTGAGTCCATCGTACTTTTTACCATACTACACTGAACATTTCAAATGAACTGAATGTCAGAATGAGGGATAGGCTTCAGAGTGGACCCTTGAGCACTTCAAGAGATGCTTTTCTGCTAAGTCAACTGTACTGGCTATTTAGAGGATAAAGGGGCAGGAAGGAAATAAACATTAATATAGAGCCTACTGTGTTCCAGGTGCATAATAGTAAAGCTAAGTGCTTTACAAATATCTCATTTGATCTTCACAAAAACTTGAGGAGGTAGGTGCTTTCATTATTCCTATTTTATAGTAGAGGACATTGAGGTAAACAAAATTTTTGTGACTTGCCCAGGGGCACACAATTAGTAAATGCCCAAGACTAGATTTGAATTCAGATTTTTGTGACTTCATACTCCACTCTACTATCTAGCTGCTTCAAAATGAGCACAACCCTCCTAGAAGGTAATTTCTAAAAATCCAACAGGCTGAAGCCAAAAGAAAATCATGCTCCAAGAAAGTAAACTATTTTGCCAAATTATATATATATTATATTAAATTAAATATCTATTACAGGCATATGCATCTATATGTATATATGTATATATAGTTAACAACTATTTGTTTTCTCTCCTTCCCACTCCTCTCACACTGAGAAAAAGAAAAACTTTGTAATGAATATGCATAGTCAAACAAAGCAAATCCTCATATTTGCCATGTCCAAAAATGTGCCTTATTCTCCATATTAATCCACTCCTTCTTGGTTAGAAGGTGGGTAGCATTCTTCATGATTAGCTCCCTAGAATCATGGTCACTTAGGTGATCTGAGTTTTTAAATTTTTCAAAATTTTTCCTTTTTTAACAATTCATTGTATAAATTGTTCTCCTAGTTTGGGTCCCTTCACTCTGCATCCATTCATACAAGTCTTCCAAGGTTTCTTTGAAGTTGTCCTTCTCATAACATAAAAGTATTTCATTATATTCACATATCATATTGTATATGTGTGTGTGTATTTATTAGGGTCCCATTTTATTTCTCAAAATTAAAAAAATTAAATGAGAAATTCTCTTCTTCCCTTTACTCTTCTCCTCACCCAAGGAGAAAGCCATTCAGAAAATATTTATTATGCATCTACTATCTGCTGGGCATTGTGCTAAGCACGGATGGTAAAAAATTCGACACCTATTGTACGTAGGAAGTCATGAAAAACATATTTGTGCACTAGTCGTGGAGTAAAAAAGAACAAGAAAGAGAAAGTGAAAAAATATACACATAGTTCATTCTTCTTTCAGAGTTGAGGAAAGTAAAACCTTCATAAAGAACAAAAAGTATTCAACTCCAATCAAGCTGGCTGTCTTGTTCAGATAACAATCATGTTCAGATAACAACAATGTTTACAAAGTAGCCTCTTAACCTTGGCAACTCCTGAAAGAGAGGTTACAAAATGCTTTCCATTATCACCTGGGAGTCTCTCTGGAGTCGAGTTGAAGGGGGTCCTACCCTCCATCGGCTGGCTGTCTTTCTCTTCAAACAGATGTGGAAATGGTGGTTCTTCAAGAACTTCCCCAGGGTCATGTGAGTATTAGAGACAGAATTTAACCTAGATCTTTCTGATTTCAGGTACCGGCTTCGATTCACTACTGTGCACTGCCAAGATGGAGAGTTTGGTGAACATATGCTTGTCAGGGGGATTAAAATAACTGGGTCCCACAAGACTATTATCTCATTTCTTTTTTTTTATTTTAATTTTTCTTTATTTTGTTTTAATAACAAATTTCCACATCAGTTTTCCAAAATTATATGATTCAGGTTATCTCCCTCCTTTCTTCCCTCCCCTCTCCTGGAGTTGACAAGCAATTCAATCTGGGTTGTACATGTATTATCATGCAAAACCTATTTCCATATTTTTCATTTTTTGTAAGTGAATAATCTTAGAAAACCCAAATCCCCAATTATATGATCTCATTTCTGTCAGGTTCCTTGATGTCCCATAGATAGAGGAAGGAAACTTCCAGGTGTCATAGATTAATGGCCCTTGGGAAAAAAGTCGAAAGCTTGAAGGAAGGGAACAAACTTGGTGATGATATTCTGTTCCCACAGCATTTCTTGGGGATGTGCATTTACAAGAAATAAAACCTAGGTTGCTCCTGGTAGCATTGGTTGGTAGAGAGCCCGTGTATTTGTAAAGTGTTTAGCTTATTGACCTAAATGCTTTTGTGTTTTCTTATTTTTATTTTAAAAACGGTAGTTTAATTAATTCACAATAAAAAAATACACCATTTTCGATTAGAGAAAGTCCACATAACCCAAATGGAATTGGCTGTGTGATGTCATGCAGTCATCCGCAGACAGCAGTCTTAAAAATGACAATATCTGACCTTAATATGTGTGAATCTATCAGGCTTCCACCGTAGACATGTATATTTTTCAATATTCGTCTCTGAGCTGAAATCATGTCATTTATATGCAAATGATCACACCCTCAGCAGCTGCGGCTTCTCTGCTGAAGCCGTGGGACTTATTTGCACTTAATAAAGCCTCATAAATAGGTTTTGCCTGGAAATGGGAGGGGGAAGCAGGAAATATAGCCCATCCTTTTACAGTTACAAACTGCTTTTTGTTTTGAAAACTCTAGGCTTTCTTTAATAGGATGTTTCACAGTTGCCAAAGAAACACTGATCCAGGCAACCAAACCAACAGGCCCCCCCTCTTGGCTGTCCTCCCTCCCCCAGCCTCTCACCTTGGCTTGACACCCTTTTCTGCCTTGTTATGGATGTGAGTATTTTACCATCTATGACACGCGCTGTAATTTAATACCTGCTTCATTAAGACAACGGATGCTCCCCCTGTATTGCCCCCTGCCAGGCTAGATGGGCCAATATTTCAGAAAAAGGAGAACCCCTGGAGCTTCTCTCAGGCTATCCTGTCTTTAAGGAGGTGGGGGGGAGAAAGCATGGAGGCACCCCTAGGCATTTGAAGAAAGAGCTCTCTTTCCCTGTGTTATGTGTCCTGTAAGTTTGGGGCTTGAAGCACTCGAAGAAAGCAAGCATGTTTGGTATCACTGGGTTCCCTCATAAGCAGCAATAAGAAAATGTTAAAATATTTGCATTTTAAGTCATGCAGTCACCTTCCAGGTCCCTTTCCTCCATTTTTTAGACTAGTCATTATCTTTTGAAAGAGCTCGAAGGAAGAGAAAATATGCCCTAGGAATGCCCCAAACTTGAATTTCATCCATTTCCTATTCATTCTCTTCTAAAACCACAAGCACATCTATTTGAGGTCAGCAAGATTATTCCTGGATCTTTAAATACCATTTAAGGCCTGTCAGCGAAATAGAATCCTGTCACAGGATAATTGTCTCCTGCTGAGAGGTGCCAAGGCAAACTCGAGGCATTTTTTGAGAAATAAATATTGATGTAGAGTGGGACCATTTATTTTTAAAGTAATAGATCCTGATTTGGTAATAATGAACCATTATGGTTGTCAGAGTAATGGACCGTTATGCCAGCTTCATTTCCAGGATGCTGAACAATGGATGGAGAGGTAATTATGTCATCTGATGGATGTACACTCATCAATGGCACCGATTCACAACATCATCATTAGATCACCTCTCTGATTGGCACGGGAAACAGATACCCTCTCCAAGTCAGCCAGTAAGAAGTTATCTATACCTTCACCATGGGCAGAAATGGCAAAGGAGAAGATTTACTTGGAAGAATGTAAATATTGGTCAAGGCTATTGGTCAAGGCGAACACCCCACTGGAAGGGGGGAAGGTAGTGCTTCCTTTGAGTCTCTTCTTATTTCATAGATATACTCAGCCTATCAACTTATTACCATCATTCTTGCTTTGTGATCAGGCCATCTTCATTTCCAATCATTTGGGTCCTTGATGATGCCTTTATGCCATTTATAGTGAGCAAGTATCACTGGTAATATGGTCTCCTGATACTCATCATATGTCTTTCCATTGTCCTCTCTCATTTGCAATTATTCTTCTTCTGCAATCATAGGGTTTCATGAATCATAGTGTATAATTGAAAATCCATTACCCTAAAAAAGAACTACATTTCCCACGAGCCCACTGACTTTTTATTATTGAGATTTAATATTAACTTTTACATTGATGGCAACCATGAAGAGATGAGAAACTCAATTTTTTAAAAACCCTGACCTTCTGACTTGGCTCCAAGGCAGAAGAGTGGTAAGGGCTAGGCAATGGGGGTCAAGTGACTTGTCCAGGGTCACACAGCTGGGAAGTGTCTGAGGCCAGATTTGAACCTAGGACCTCCCATCTCTAGGCCTGGTTATCAATACACTGAGTTACCCAGCTGCCCTCTCTCAATTTTTAAAAAAGATAGCCTAGATAATTTTTTAAAGCCATGTTTCTCTTGCCCACCCTACCCACCCTCGCAAACTCCAAGTCTCTTTGGAACTGCTGCATTTTTCTTTTCCAACTTTTTGCTGCGTTGCTTGCTCTCCCTATTGACCAAGCTATTTTTAGCTGGGAGACTCTTGTCAAAGGAAGAGATAAACCACTTCTCTTGCCCAACTGCTTGAGGCCTTCATTCCTTGTTCCTCCTTCCTCATTCCTTGCTGCTAACTCTGGCATTACTGATACTGCCTACTTCCTCCTGACCTTCTTGACCCAGATCACTCACCCAGCTTGGATCTCAATCCCTGGCCCCCAGAAATCCTCCTTCTGATCTCCGGCTCTGCTCCTAAATCAGCCTCTGCCCCGACCCGACCCTGATTGCTGTTGCTGCCCCTGCTGGGCTGATTGCTGCCACAGAGAAGCTAGGAGTCCTCACTCCTCAGGGCAGATGGTAAAAGAACAAAACAAAACAAAATTTAGTGTCTTTTTCCTTAGGCAACAATTAGCCTCCTAACTCTGTCCTTTGGGCCTGCCCAGTTTGAGATTCCTAAAACCAATGTTCTCCCTTGCTATGGGAGATACAGTTCTGACAATAGAGATCTGAATTTTAGAAAAAGGAACTTTAAAGGGTCTGGAGGTGAAATTTTAAGCCTATTCAGACTTCATTTTTTAAAATGAAAGTCTCTGTATCTTATTGTACTTTGCTGATTGTTTTGTTTAAGATTTAATTTTGTTGTTTTAAGTTCATATAGTAATGTATTCAATACTATTTTGTTACACTGAATCAGTTTAATCTACTGTGTTTTAACTATTAGATATATTCTGTTACCTTTCCCCTATAACTATACTGAACAAAATTTTGTAAAGCCCATAAACAGCTTTTTTCTTCCATTTTGCATTTAAGTGTCACATAGATAATGGAGGAACTCAACCTGCCTAAAAACATTTGGAAAATTTAATGAAATAAGAATTTAAATGGTAATTCTAAGGGGTCTTCAGAAATGACTTTAATTAACTAGTGGTTTCTGAATGGATGCTTTTTTTACATTTATATTATAAATAATGTTGTATTAAAGGTAGAGAAACAACGAAATGTTCCTACCAAGGTGTTTATATGAAGCAGGAAGCCAAAAAGAGCTCCTGCAAAATTCTTCAGTTTAATTTACTTCCACCAGAACAATCTAGATTTCTTGGTGATGTTCTAGACCCAAATAAGTTTTACTTTGCTTAAAAAATATATTTGCCAAGGCTGAAAGATTTTCTATGTCTATAAAAATTGTGACAAATATCCATTAGTTCATAGAGTTGTTTGTTTGTTTTTTTTGGTCATATAGCAATTTCTATTATAATTAATTGGGCTATTGTGGATTTTGGGAACTTTGGTACTTTGAATGTGCATTTTCTATTGTATTACTGTTTTATTCTGAAAAATCAGTGGTTAACAAAACAGTGGTTAAATTAAAAAGGAAATGGATCTCATTTTTGGGTGAGAAACCTTTGTATTCTACCTTTCATTAGTTAATACAGAGTGTCACTGATTGTAAGCTATATATTTTTTTATTTTTAAAACCTTTTTATTATTGTTTTTGCTTGTATGTACAATATACTATTTCAGTTTTATTTTTTCTTTCCTTTTTGTATTTGAAGCACATGTCACCATTATTGAGATTTTCTTTAACTTTTTTGATTTTGCAGTAATATAAGTTTAAACTATATTTGCTATAATGTCAATGCATACCCAAAAAGCTTGAAACTATAAAAAATTATGCCACTGATTGATTGTTTAAAAAAATTATGGGACTTAATGATTCTGTCTGATTCCAGGACAAGAGAATACAAAAAGAGCCATTTCACAGTGCCAAAGAAGCATCAAGCTAAACTGCATAGTATCAATGGAGCACAAGGTCAAAGAGACCAATTCTGATGGGATTGATGACAATTTTGAGCCAAAACAAGAGGACTTGAACTTGTATGGGGTTTGAGGTTGTGGCTGTTTAACATGTATTAAAGGCAGGTCTTCCTTGTTCCACATTCTACCAAGTATCTCAAATTTGGCTCCTACCTGGCTCCCATAATCTAGTCCCTTTTCTGTCTTTCATGGTGTGGCAAACTTTCTATAGTCCTGGCTACTGAATTGGTAAATGCATAACTGCTTAAATCATTTTAATTGGGCCCTGATTCAAGGACCTGTTACAGATTTATTTTTTCCTTTACTTAGAATTTTTACACATAAGACTTCAATTGTCTATATTTCATCCAGAAATTATCTTTTTTTATTTTGATTTTTTTTTATGTTTTTAATTTCTCTTGCCAATTGATTCATACACCCCATAACTCAGCCATGCATTTCTAAGTGATCCCTGTGTTTTTCAGCACTCTCTTCAGGAGAGAATATATAATTATTCTAAATCGCAAAGTTTAAATTATTTTTGAGAGTAATTTTAGGTTAGGAAACATGATACCTCTCCAAATCCAGAAGGTAAACTGTTTGGAAAAGGTACCATGAAGATGCCTCCACAGATCACAAGCTGCACCAGAAGATTCAGAGTGAACTTTGGGATGTGGTGATTTGAACTGTGTGGGGTTGAATGCATTTGTTTTGTATGTATACTGCCCCCTAACTGACTTTTTGTCAATGTGCCTAGCAATTATTGGTTTTGTTCTCTTTTCCTCTTCTCCTCAAATTATTGTAATTTCAAAGTTGGTTATGTTTACAAGATCCATTGGAGAGACTAGTCTTCCATGGATCTCAGCGGGGAATGTATAATTAAAAATCTGTTACCCTAAAAAAGAACTACATTCCCTCAGGAGCCCACTGACTTCCTGTCATTACATACTTCCTGTAGATAGGGGATATTAGGCGGGGATATGGAAGGTCCCAGCACTTTACTTCCTGTCCTGAGCTTGGCAGTGGTAAGGCGGGTGTTTGAACTGGCTGATCAGCCATGGGCACATGGACTTTATTTTGTATCTTCTTTATTCCTTGATTTCTAATGATCATTAATAGATCTCTTAAAATATAATATTTTTATTATTGAGATTTACTTTTAACTTTTACATTAGTCACTTAACATCACACAGATTATATTGGTGTTAAAGAGATGTTACATATATATAATTTTTTAACCTTTATCTTCCATCTTAAAATCAATACTGTGTATCTGTTCCAAGGCAGACATGAGGACTTTTTGGTTTTGGTTTTGTTGCTTTCCAGAGGAGAGGTGGAATAATTAAAAGCATGCATCTTGGAGTAGCTAAGTGGCCTAGTGGATAGGGAGCCAGGGCTGGAAAGGGGAGTCCTGTGTTCAAATTTGGTTTCAAATACTTCTTGCAAGTCACTTAACCCCAATTATCTAGCCCTTATAGCTCTTAGTATCAATTTTAAGACAGAAGATAAGGGTTTTAAAATAAATAAAATAAAGTATCTATATCACAATCTGTCTTCTCAATAGGAAGAGACTATTTCTTCCATGGGATCTAAGGAATGATGAATAGGATGATTTCAGAAAGGGTTGGAAAGATCTTAATGGACTAATGCAGAGTGAAATAAACAGAACCAGGAAAACATTGTACACAGTAACAGCAATATTGTGAGATGATCAACTGTGATAGATTTAGCTACTCTCAGCAATACAAAGATCCAGGACAATTTCTGAGGAACTTAGGACTTTCATTTTAATTTTATTATTTTTCTTTCCATATTGCATTCTTATTCTAACAGTTCTTTCTCTGGTGGTGGATAGTATTCTTTGTCCTAAGTTCCATTACTTCAAGGGCAAAACATTCCATTTTTCATGCTTAGAGTTTTAAGAACTTTAAAAAAAATCATCAAACTTAAATCTAATTCTTTATAATTTTCAACCATTTTCTCCTAACTCTGCCTTTTGATGCCAATTGGAACATATATATTCCTTTTTTCGTGTGGCAGCCCATTTAAAAATAGCTATCGTGTCCTAACTCTCTTGCCATAACCTTACAAATCTCTTCTTCAGCCTAAATAACTTCAGTTCCTTTAACTGAAACTGAAATTGTCACTTCATTTTTTTTGGGTGCCCACTTCTGTGCACTCTCCAGATTATCATCCTTCCTGAAATGTGGTTCAGAATTAAACACAACATTGCAGATATAGTGTGACTAGGGTAGAGCAAAAGACTCTTGTTTTTAGCCAGTTCCACATAAATGAATGCACCATGTTTGACTTTTGGTGGCAAAAAACAATTGCTATTGAAAAACCACCCTGTTATCAAAGACTTTCCATTTTATTGAGGGAGAGGAAGTAGGAGGAAGGGAGATGGGACATTTACAGAGATAAGTAAATACAAGATAATTAGAGGAAAGAGAGAGTGCATATAATAAGGAAGACCAGGAAAGTGACAACTAGGTTAAGCCTGGAAGGAGGCTAAGGATTTTAAGATAATTTTCTGCCTTCAATACACAGTATTAATTCTAAGACAGAAGGTAAGGGTTTAAAAAAATGTTATGTCACACAGCGCCAACTATATATTCCTGGGATATTTCACTGGAAACTTCTTTCCAAGGTAATATTTGACCATTAAATGATTACTTTGAGGTCTGGCTATTCAGTGAGTTCTATAATTGTATTCCTGTCTAGACTACATTCTTGTACTTTCACCTGTGTCTAGAAAATAAAATTCAGGATTGAAATAGGGCAAGCTAAAGATGGCAAATTAGGGGCAGCTACCAAATTGAATTCTCCCAACATTCTCCTCTAAACAACTTTAAAAGAACACCTCAAATCAAATTTTGGAGTAGCAGAGTCAACCCCAAAAGATTGGGGTAAGTCATTTTTTCCAGCCTAAGAAAACTTAAGAGGTCAGCAGGAGAAGTCTGCATAGAGGTCTATCTGGAGCAGTAATAGCAGCTTCAGAGCTCTCAGCCCAGAGATAGCAAAGGGGTCAGAAAGAGATTACAGGGGATCCTTTGCTGGCATTGGATACAGCTGGTGCTAAATGGCAACTCTATCGCCCATATTCAGTTCTAGGTCATAGTTCCAGGGTGGAGAGGAACACTAATGGTTGGTTACAATGGAGCAGGGGCCCTGGTCCTGGTTCCAAGGCAAAGAGTTCTAGAGCTTGTGGCTGTAGGGGAGCAGTCCTTCTTGGGTAAAAGAACAGAGCGCAGAGTAGGAGAACAGTAACTATACCTTATCCACAGTCATACCACCTTGGAACACCAAAAACTTGCAAAGCCCCAAAACTCACTCTGAAAACAGCAGTATGAAGAAATCTGAAGCATGGGACAATGCCTCCCCATTCCTAAGTAAATGGGGCCCCACTTGAACAGAAATTTCAAAGTCAGCAAATGGACTGGGAAAATGAGCAAACAACAAACAAAGAACTTGACCATAAAAAGCTACCATGGTGCCTAGGGAAGACCAAGATATAAACTCAGAAGAAGACAACACCATGTATGTATCTGTTTTCATATCTTTTGTTTTTCTATCATCTACATTAGCAAATGGGGAAAAATTAAGGAAAGATTTGGTCAACAGAGCTCTTCTTATACAATATCTGAAAAACATTCTGGAAGATCTTCAATGAAGTAGAAGATTAGTATACTTTGGGATAACATCAATTGCTAACATCTTTTTCCTTACATGAATTTCCCTCTCTGAATCTTCCAATCATTGTTCCTAGTTCAGCCTTCTGGGGACTGAGGACAAATTTAACCATCTTCCATGTGATAGCCTTTTAAATGAAGACAACTATTTTATCTCTTCCTACCATTCAAAGCCTTCTCTTCTCTAGGCTTAACATCCCTAGTTTCTTCAAAGTTGCTTCAATTGATGTCCATAAGACATGATCTAGAGATACTTCACAATACTGGTTGCCATCCTCCAAACACCTTCCAGTTAATTTATGTGTGTCCTAAAACATAACAAGCCAGTGCTATCATCAGCTCTATAGTTCAGTATATGGTACCTCCTTCTAATCATACCGTTGGCACATAAATGACCTTTTAGTCCACAAAAATTCTTAGGTATTTTTCAGATGAACTACTCATTAATTAATCTCACATTGTCAGCATTTATTTCTTGGGACCAAGTGGAAGACTTTGCATTTATTCCCACTAAGTTTTATTATATTAGATTTATCCTAATGTTCTAGCCTGTCAAGATATCTTGGCATCCTGGGTTTATTATTCAATATTTTACTTATTCCACAAACCATCTGTTTTTTGAAAATGTGACAAGTATATTATCTCTAACTTCATCCAAGAAATTAAATAAAGTGTTAAAGATAAGCACAGGACCTAGCAAAGATCCCATATTCAATCCACTACCTATCTCCTTCTAAGCTGATGTCAATCTCCTCTTTGGGTCTAATCATTGAACCAGTTTCCAATTCACTATCACATCTTTTTATCTTTTCTACAAAGATAATGCAAGAGATTTTATTAAACACTTTACTTAAAATTTAGGCCTGCTATTAGTGCAGTATTTCCCTGATTCGTTAGTTTATTAATCATTTAAAAATAAAAAAAATTAGGTAGGTATAGCATGATCAATTCTTGATGAAACCATGTTCATTCTTTGTGGTCTTTGATTCCTTTTCTATGTGTTTGTTAGCCATTTGTTTAATGATCCATTCTAGAATTTGACTAGGAATGGTCCAACTCCATGTCCTATATATTACAGATTCCATTATCTTCTTTTCTGAAATCAGCACATTCCTTCTTCTCCCACTCAGTGTATCTCTTCTGCTTTTCTATATGCTTTAGAGGTGACCAAACAGTTTAACAATCTCATCAACCAGTACCTTGGATTTCAGTTCATCTAGGTCTGATTACAAATCAGTCAAGGCAAGCTAGGGGCTATCATATTGTCAATAATCTGATATATCATTCTGGAAGACGAATGCTACCCTAGGTTCAATTGAGAGGAAAATGGAGCTCAGGACAGGGAATGGAAGGTGATAGTCTCAACTCTACTCAGCCTTGTTCAGATCACTTAGGGAGTGCCATGCTGAATTTGGGGCACCATGTTAAAAAGAGCTTTGCTAAGTTGGAGAACATCCTTTAGAGGACAAGCAGGATGGTGAAGGGCTTTGAGTACATGTGGTAGGAGGAACAGCTAGAGATCTGTGTGTGGATGGTTATCCTCAAACCATGGCATGGGTGAGGAAGTGGGGAGGGAGGAAGAGAGATTGGGATTGAGGGGAGGAGAGGGATTGAGGTGGGGGAAGTAAAGAAGGGACTAGCCTAGTTCATCCTAAACACATCTTTCATTATTCTTATAGGATTAATTCATTCTTTAGTATTCATATTCAACTACCTGCCCTTGTTTTCACTCTATAGGTTTTTTTTTTGTTGTTGTTTAAGTTTCACAGTTTCCTGTGCAAACAGATCGGTCTTTTTGGATAATTCATCTATTTCAAGGTTTGAAGATTCTAAAGCCTATGTATAACAAGTCAACATGGGCCAATCAACCTAACTTGCATATTGTTCCTCAACCTGCTCCTGCCTAACACAGAAATACACTCCTATATTTAATATTTTTATTCAAAATTCAAGGTAGCTAGGTGGTATAGTGGAATGAGTGCTGGGGCTGGATTCAGGAAGACTTTGGGCAAGTCACTTCGGCCTACTTGCCTCAGTTTCCTCATCTGCAAAATTAGCTGGAGAAGAAATGGTAAACTTCTCTAGTATCTCTACCAAGAAAGTGCTAAACGGGGTCACGAAGAGTCAGGCAAGACTGAAACACCTGAAAAAATAAATTTATAACTCTAAAGCAATACAAGAACACATATGGATATTTTACTATTAATTAGTAAAACTGCAACCTCTTCACCATTAATTAATTATCTGACTTAACCTCTCTCCTCTCCCCACCACTACCCAGCCCAGTTTGAGCTTTAGTAGTTGGGCAATAGGTATGCTCAGTTCAGTAACTTTTTGGACATGGTTCTAAATTGCTTTCCAAAATGGATAGTCTTTGATTCTACATACAGAGCTCTCTCCACAGTAACAAACCACCAATTTAGACAGATATAGGCCATGAGTTTGTTGCTGTTTCCTTCCTTTGATCTATTTTCCTGTGGATTTTTAGGCATCTCTTTGTTTTCTCTTTTGTTTATACTTTGATTCTGTAGGAATTAAATCATGACTAAAACAAATTGTTTCCTCTCCTGTGTTAGGTGGCTTTCATCCATAGTCCTCATTGCCTCCCAAACCTTTCCAATGGCTCTGCAACTAAATCTGATTGTCTAGGTTTATGAACAAAAAGAGGGAGTCTTCTGCTCTCTCCCCTCATGGCTTGATGGGAACAGTCCTACCTTGGATTATAAGCACAGTTTGGATGAGTCATTTTCATTCTGCTGCAATGGCACTGAGCTCAGAGTTGTACCACGAGCCCTGTAGTTTCAGAAGTGCAGATTATAAATCCCTTTCCTCTGTAATCATATACAGATACTGTCAACCTTGGTTTATGCTTTGAAATCAAGTCTTCGAATAGGACAAGCAGTCATCCAGGGAAGTTGAAGTTAATCAAATAAAAAGCAGGTATCAGCCTGCACTTTATCACATCACCAAAAGAATCAAAACAGTATGAGAGTAAATTTGACTTCTTGTCATGTTGAATTCTTCTTTCTGCGTGATGATATCAGAAAGAGGCAGTATTGTTATAATGTAATTTATATAGTGCCTTCCCCTGAGCGATGAACAGAGCATTCTTTGGTATCCTCAGAGAATTAATCTTTCTATCTCTTTTTATCCTAGCTCAGTCACTCCAACAATATGGTATTTGCACATAAGAAATAAATCATGCCCACCAAGTTTAAGGATGCTCACTTGAGAAAATTCCTTTTTAGTTTTTTCCCTCTTTATTCCAACCTTTCATTTGCTTGGGTGCTTAAGAGCAATTGACCCATTTTAGGTTAATTGGCAAATATACAGTCATTGCTATTCAGATGACTTTTAATTATATCCAAAAGAAAAAAAATACCTTGAAATGAGGTTATATTGACTTTTAATACATTCTTGTCATGCAGTAATATTAGCAAATTATACCTTTTAAATTTATTCTTGCTATGCTACAATGTTGGACATGCAATGACATTGTCCATTGTCTACATAAGGTTGGAATAATTGGATGATGTTATGGTCCAGGGACAAAATTTACTTTCATACTATGGAGAAGGAGCTAAAACTTCTGGAACCTTGTCATTCAATGATTCAAGGAACATTATCTCTTCTTTTTTAACCTCTTACCTTCCTTCTTTTTTTTTAAATAAATACAATACAACCTTGATCATTTTACATGTTTTTTTAAACCCTTACCTTCCATCTTGGAGTCAATACACAGTATTGGCTTCAAGGCAGAAGAGTGGTAGGGGCTAGGCAATGGGGGTTAAGTGACTTGCCCAGGGTCACACAGCTGGGAAGTGTCTGAGGCCAGATTTGAACCTAGGACCTCCCATCTCTAGACCTGGCTCTCAATCCACTGAGCTACCCAGCTGCCCCCTCCTTCCTTCTTAGTATCAATTCTTAGACAGAAAAGCTGCAAGAGCTAGACAATCAGGGCTAAGTGACTTGCCCCGGGTTACACAGCCAGGAAGTATCTGAAGCCAGAGTTGAACCCATAGTCCTCCCAACTCCAGTTCTATGTACCATGGTACAAACCAGATATTACCTTCCTACCTAGAAATCCACTGGATTTGGAGACTTGGGCAACCTTACTGTGCCTTTGTAATCACTCTACAAAGATGACACAGGATTTGGGAATCCCTTTGCTATTATTCAAAGAGCATTCCATTGCCTTTCAATTCTATCTTGGAATATCCTCTCTCTCTCTTTTTATTGTCAAAGAAATTAATTTATTAATTAATTTATTTTTTGCAATTTGGGGATTGAAACATTCTCTTTTTTAAGAGGGACATGACCCCTGTGAGGGGTGCTCATTCCTGAAATCCTTTCAAATGGCAATGCTTGGTAGTAAAGTCCCACATTATTATTATTATCATTTTTAGGAATCATTAATGTAGAGTCTCCAACTTGGTCCTCTATTGCCTTTGCTGCCTTTACAGTGAAATTCCTGATACTAACTTCTTCCACATCTCCTCACTACAATTGCCCAATTCATGGACTACCTTGTTATGTGGATAGTTACCCATGCTCCACCTGACCCTAGTTTGAACCACTTGTATAAGTATTACAGGATGCCAGAGCGAGGGCCTTGGCAATAACTTTGGAGGTGATCTTTACCTGGTCCAGGAACTTGGGTTTTCTTTTCTCACTTTCTTTATTAGTTTGACAGCTGTATTTCAATATAATTGATTTCCTAATTTATTCGCTTAAGGCTATTCAGAGAATAGGCTTCACTAGTCTGACAAAGAAATTTATTTCAGAAAGAGAATAAGAACTCCTGACTCCAGTACAACCTCTTTGTCTCCTAGAGAAGCAACAGATGTAGAGAAATAGCCTGACCACCCCAGAAGGAAATAGCTAATAAGTGGAAAGGCTCTTGTTCTGACTAACTCATTTGCTATCATGCGCCTCCTTAAGTTTTTTTTGTCCCTCTCAGTCTCTGCCAAAATTCCTTGGTATCAATCCTTCTAAGTAGTGCCTGGCTTCTTTTTGAGCTCTGTGGTCCTTACTACCTATCTCACCTGCAGTCAGTCTTTTGTCTGCCTTTCAGCTGTCAATCTATCTGAATCAACCCCAAAAATAGAGCCAATGGGACCTACATGCTGAACGGTATTGTCTTCATGGGTTGGCCCAAACATGATGGGTAATTATCGTTCAAAGCTTATTCTAGTTAGAAAAGTTGTTATCTTTGTATACTGAGTTCCTTCTCTTCATTTAACCCTTTAATAGCTATTTTGACTGAACTAAGAATTTCTCAAACACATGGCTTCAGTTTCTTTGTCTTTGGAATGAAGGGAATCGGCTGGATGTCCCCCAAAGACACTGTCTTGCACTAACATTCTATGATCCTACCTGCTCCTACACTCCCATCAGCCACCGAAACTTTCAGAATATTTACATTTCTCGCTTCTCTCCTTTTTCATTTTTAGGAGCAAGACCAAGTGCAATTGATAGTCCATTTTGGCAACCATCTACTTAAAAACAAATCGAAACCTGAGGTACTTTACAGGGAGCTGAAAGCTATCAACATGTGAGGTTGATGAGTTCTCAGAACACAGGAGTTACTTTTAAAAAGAAGCCAAATATCTTGAACTCAGAAGTTCACCCCATTCAGGACCAACATATATGAACATTTTTTTTTCTAGATCAAAATATATACCTCGTGGAAGATATAGGAATGATGTGGGGGTATATTCAGGGTATTATTTCTACCTTACTAAGTTCAGCTAGTTCATTCCTCTTCATGCTTTCTGCTCAGCCAAACAACCAAAGATCCAACGTTTTGGTCAGATGAGACAAAGTCAAACTGAGGTTCAGCAGACTGCTAACAGCAGCCTTAAGAACAGAGTCTTTGAATGATCTCATAAATACACTAGGTAAAAAGGTCCAATGAGTCAGTTCATACTGTTGCTAAGATTTGGGGATTTGGAAGAAATGTGATATCCAGAATTTTTACAAAGTAATATTTAGGGATCTATAAGTCAATCTGAATACATATGCCTTGCTTCTTAGTAATATTCAGGAACTGGGGCAGCTGGGTGGCTCAGTGGATTGAGAGCCAGGTCTAGAGATGGGAGATCCTAGGTTCAAATCTGGCCTCAGCCACTTCCTTGCTGTGTGACCCTGGGAAAGTCACTTAACCCCCATTGCCTAGCCTTTACCACTCTTCTGCCTTGGAACCAATACACAGTATTACACATTAAGGGTTTAAAAAATATTCAGGAGTATTTTAGTGGATACTGACACTTCCAAAATCATTAAATAAATTATAATTATTATACTATTTTGGTTTTTTGAGAAAGATGACAAAGGGCATGCAGATACCCATATTTTAGTGGAGAAATGCCTACTATATTAAACTAAGGATTCTAAATAATCAAAAAACTCTGCATTAGAAAGTTCAGATTCATTTGAGTAATTATCTAAATTAATAATTTAAAAAGGAGACCTTTTAGAGTTTAATGTTTATTTCTTTCAAGAACAAAGTCAAATAGTAGAGTAGTAAACTTTGTTCAGAATTCCTTAAAGTTCTTCTGAACATGAATAATGAAATTAATATATTATAATATTTCTCACTATAGATTAAATATGAAATTAAAATAATTTAAAATAAAAGAGATATGACAATGTGCTGCCAATAGAAATTGAGGAAAATCCCCAAAGAATAGGAAATGGTTGGTTGATGGACAGCCCATGAAAATGAAAAGACAATCATATGAAGCAATAAAACCTATTGGGAAAAATGTGAAATTTAGATATTGAGAGTTCATAATTTTTGACAAAAAAATCTAATAACAATTGCTAATCCCCCTCTCTTCTTTCAGATTTAATTTAAGAGTAAAAATAGAATAACTTCAAGAGTAATTTTATTAAGTCGTATTTTCATAAGAAGCCAAATGTGGATGCTCATTGTATTGTCAATAGAATTGTATTGTTTCTTTAACTTTCAAGTCTTATTTCATGAACTATATGACTGATTTCCTGAGTCAAAAATGTGAAGTCATATACCAGCAGAGTTCTATGCAGAAACGAATGTACTCATGACAACAAGAAATACTATAGTTACAGGCTACATAAAGACAGAGCTCTGGAACTCCCAAATTAACTAGGATGAAGCCCAAATGAGGCAGTCCTCAAATGCCTCAGTTTATAGCCCCTTTAATCTAGGATGGTTTATGGAAAACCACTTGCTCTCTGAGACTTAAAAAAAGAGCTTTATGCCCATAGAAGTGATCACAAGAAAATATTTTCCACTTGTACTGGCTTTATTCACTCAAGTTATAACCCAATGACTAAACCAAGTTTTCCTGTTGGAAATACATTGCTTAGCATCTTGCCTAGAAACTAGGGTTGCTTTTTTAAAACCCTTACCTTCATCTTGGAGTATTGGCTCCAAGGCAGAAGAATGGTAAGGGCTGGGCAATGGAGGTTAAGTGACTTGCTCAGGGTCACACAGCTAGGAAGTATCTGAGGCCAAATTTGAACTCAGGACCTCCTGTCTCTGGGCCTGGCTCTCAATCCACTGAGCTACCCAGCTGCCCCCAAAACTAGGTGTTTTAAATCAAGAAGCTGTCTTGGGAAAGATAAACAAGCAGGGTATTGGGTGGGGATGGAGAAAAAAGTAAAAGGGTCAAATAGATTTTAGATTTGTAACAGAGAAAACAAAGTGCTTGAATTGGATAGATCTGGACTGCACGGGGTTTCAAGGCCATAATGGGGAAAAGACCCTATGATGAGGATCTCCCTGATAGGGTAGGGAGGAGCACTGAGTAGCTCTGTTTCCCAAATTAGGCTGCCCTCCTAAATCTAGTTCAGGTTCTCCAGAAAGGGTCCTCTGAAATTTTGAAGCACTAAAGACAAGACAGCATGATGTCCTATATAGAGTTGGACTTTAGAACCTGGAAGACCTGAATTCAAACCCCAATTCGGGCACTGGTGAGTCATGTGAGCCTTGGAAAGTCACTTCCCCTTTTGTTTCTTCTGTGAAAGGAAGGGGTTAAGACTTGGTGATTTGGAGAGTCCCTTCCAACTTTACATCTATGATCCTATTATTAAAAGAGACTTAGATTCTGAAAGCGTGATGTAACTAGAAAAATGTTCGTAGTCTTTTTGCTACTAGAAGTGAGCTAATTTTGTTGTTGTTGTTGGGAATTGGGGAGAGAATGGAGAGAAGAGATGCCTGATCAACTCTGATCTAAATATTTTCAGATAAAATTCTGTTGTAACTTTTATCAAATCCAATTAAAACAGAAACCACTAGATACTACTAACATAATTCCTCAATGTGGGAATTCTCTACACTGAAATAGTTCTCTAACTCAGCAAATAAGTCCTACAGAATTACCTAAGGCACAGAAAGGCTAATTGATTTAGTTATCCCTGGTCACACAGCTTGCAAATGTCAGAGGTGGATTTGAACACAAGTCTTCATGACTCCAAGTCCAGAACCTTTTATAACACTGTCCCACCTCTTTTACTGGTGAGAGAATACCAGTAAGATTCTGATATAAATCAAGTAAGCAAGCAACAATGTATGGAGGATTATATATTTTTCTTACTAAATTTGGACTTTAAACATATGGAAGGAAATACTCTAATTTCTGTGCTAAATATTCTTCCGAAATTCGTATCAAAAATGAAAGATATTTTTAGTTGAAGACAAACATAATCATGCTTAATTTGAATAGATGTGAATTCTAATAGATTTAATTCATTTTGAATGTAAAATACTGGTTAACTATTTGACGCCCAGAGAAACACAAATGATTATGATAATTGGGGCTTGATCATTAAATCACAGCATCTTCAAGGATCTTTAGAGATAATTAAGTCCAATTCATCGGACACCTCAACCGGGATGGCTGCTACACCATTTTTAACTGTTGAATACCCAGGAAGATTTTACTTCTTCCACTGTCTTTACCCTTTTGTTTCCCCTTTTCTCTTCCTATAATGCACAATGATCTCTCCCTTAACTCTTTTTCTTTTTGAAAGGTTTAAAACAGGATTTAGTAACTTCATTTATAACTATAGTTATATTCTCCCAAGAGATTGATAAAAACAATAATAACTGGCATTTATATGGTACTTTAAAAGTATATTTCTTTTATTTTATATGATATAATACTATATATAATATCATAATATACATGGTTTGTTATAAATATGTAATAATTTATAATAAATATGCTTACCAAGAGAAATAAATTTTTACTTCGGCTATGTTCAAAAATCTGTCATTCTTTTTTTTCTCTCCCTCCCACCTCTTCCCCAAGAAGGCAGGTTATATTACATAGGTTGTACATATATCATCATGGAATATATTTTTCTTTGCTAGTTATGTTGTGAAACAAGAGACATATTGCTTATACTAGAGAAAAATACATGGAAAAAATAAAGTGAAGAATGGTATGCTTCAATCTGCATTCTGTTCCTTCTATGGCAATGGACAGCCTTTTCCATCCTGGGGCCCTTGGAGTTCTCCTGGATTTTTGCCTTGTTGAAAATAGTTACGTTTTCTCTGTTCTCTCTTAATTTCCTTCAAACCACTCTTCATCCTCACTCTTCACATTAACCCAAAGGGCAAGAATAAAATTTTTTCTTTGGTCCTAAACTTGAGCATGTCTGTCTGTATAAATATTAATTTCTTAGTATATGTTTATTATTATTAAAAGATAATCAGGTAAATCAAGAGTTTTATTGGTCAGGGATAGAATCTTTCTATTAAGTTTGTGCACAATCTAGAAAGGTCTTTGGAATGATAGATAGTTAGGGGCACTTAAGTAGCTCAGTGGATTGAGAGTCAGGCCCAGAGACTGGAGGTTCTGGATTCAAATTTGACCTCAGACGTCGATAGCTGTGTGACCCTGGGCAAGTCACTTAACCCCCAATTACCCAGCCCTTACTACTCTTCTGCCTTGAAACCAATTCTCAGTATTTATTCTAAAACCAAAGGTAAGGGATTTACTTTTTTTTTTTTAAGGAATTATGGATACTTGTTATCTCTTGTACTCTCTGGTGATCTGACATTTCTTCTTTAAAGCCATGCAGACTTCATAGTCCAATTTGTCCTTAGTGTATTCTGGTGTTTACACTTAACATTATAATAAGATGTATGATTTTAAAAACATTAATGTATAACAGTCTAGATTTAATCTATGCACATACATTATAATACATGACTGTAATATTCATAAAGACAACAGGAATAACAGAGGAAAAAACCTTTTAGGATTGAATTATTCTATAACTAGGACACCTAAAAAATGCCAAACGCAGCTAGAGAACAAAGACTAATTAGAGTTCCAATTTCTGGCCAAATCATTAGGAGTTTACAAGAAAAATATCACTGGCACTGAGAACTGAAATATGGTGGTAAAAGTATGAGACCAGGAGTCGGGAGGCTTGAATTTTAGTCCTGGTTCTTCCATTACTTAGCCATAAGTCCTGGGTGAGAATCAATCTGCCCCTGAGCTAAGGTCTCCTTACTTGTCAAAGGAG
The DNA here is from genome assembly GCF_027887165.1 of Monodelphis domestica. Classification (NCBI taxonomy): domain Eukaryota; kingdom Metazoa; phylum Chordata; class Mammalia; order Didelphimorphia; family Didelphidae; genus Monodelphis; species Monodelphis domestica. The sequence goes on along the minus strand of NC_077228.1, from coordinate 36,606,617 downwards.
GCCTTTGTCCTTCTAGTCACCCAATTTTATTCGTTCCTTCATTAAAGATAAAGATACTGCCAACAGAAAAGAAGAAAACTGGAGGGCTTTTTCCTTAAAAATAAGAAAACTTGCGGAAAGATCCAGGTATTGGAAAGATTCTTAAGGGTTACTATCTGTTAGTCTCTCAATGATTAATCTTTCAAGAGCACTCCAAAAAAAACACATAATTTTATCATGTGTCCTATTTAAAATGACTGAGCCATCTCCTGTGACAAAGGAGCATTTCAGGCAAATTGCATCAATTTGAGCTGAATTTTCTTCACTTCTTTTTTAACCCTTTTCTTTAGTACTAGTAACAACTCTAAGAGAGTGAGTGGCAATGGCTAGGCAATCTTGGGTTAAGAGACTTGCCCAGGGTCACACAGTGAGGAAATATCTGAGGTCAAATTTGAACCCTGGACCTCCTGACTCCAGACCTGGTACTCTATCCACTGTGACACCTTACTGCCTCTCTTCAGTTAAAAAAAAAAAAAAATATATATATATATATATATATATATATATAGGTACCAAATATAGGGATCAAACTACAAATTCATACATATCACTTTCTTAGATTGTTTCATTTTCCAAAGTTTTACATACTCATATTGGAAATTAATTTTAAAAGTTTTGCAATATAGTAACTTATTTTCATATAGGATGGCAAGATTGAAGCTTGCTTTTTTGAATAATCACCTTTGAATAAAATTCATTCAAACAAAGACTGTAAAGATACTATAAATATTTCTCAAGTTACATTTAAAAATATACAGTTGATAAGAGAACATTACAAATACATATACAATTTGGAAAGAAAATAACTTGAACTGAAATGCAATTTTTAAAACTATCTTTTTATACTTTTATTTTCAATTAGCAAGCATTTTCTTTCCCTTTCTCCACAAAAAAATTGGGGGAAAAATTTGTTGAAGATGTGTGTGTGTGTGTGTGTGTGTGTGTGTGTGTGCGCGCGCACGCATGTGAATGTGAAGCAAAATAAATTCCCAATTTGGCCATATCTAAAAAACAAGTTACTGTAGGCACAAAAAAAAATTTTTTTTAAACCCTTCCCTTCCATCTTAGAATCCATACTGTGTACTGGTTCCAAGGCAGAAAAAGTATGAGGGTTAAGTGACTTGTCTGGGGTCACCCAGCTAGGTTTGCTATTTCCTTCTCCAGCTCATTTTACAAATGAGGAAACTGAGGCAAACAGGGTGAAGTGACATGTCCAGGGTCACAGAGCTAGGAAGTGTCTGAGCCCAGATTTGAACTCAGGAAGAAGAGTCTTTCTGACTCCAGGCTCAGTGCTCTATCCACCATACCATGGCACTGTTCTGTCACAGGTATAGCTACTCTTTCCATGGCCCATGTAATGTCCGTGCAAAGGGGCTCTTTACTGGGGCTGATCAGGATTTTCTTGATTAGATTTTGACTTTGGTTCTAGAAGCCAGCCCCTAAATTTAGAAAATAGGTAAAATTTTTAACTTTCAAGGAAAAGAACACCAAAATGTGGGGAAAGGCAGGATATGGCTATTAGGCTTGAATTTTCAAACTTGGAAGAGTCGAAGGTCAGTGGAAAGCCCACTATTGCTTTACAAAAGGTCAGCACAAAGTCTCAAAGGTTGGCTTGCTAAAAGATGTGGCAGGACTTCATTTTTCTGGTCTTTCTTAGTTTTGTGTGTGGGTAGGAGGAGGCAACTGAGGCACTGAGAAGACCTGGCCCCAGCTTGGGCTAATTTGGCATTTATTTTAGAGTATACTTTGGCCATCAGATATGGAAAGGATTCGGAGGAAAGACCTTTTTTCTGGTCACAGTATTTACTGGATGAGAAGTAAAACTTGTTGGCCAACCTCCCCACCCCTGTCCTTGTGTCTAAGAGAATAAGGCGAGCCTCCATGGCAATGAAATGCTGCAGCTTCTCAGATGCCTGAAGTGCCCAGCGTATATCATCCAGCCCCGCTTTTCCTGTTCTACAGCGAATGACACGGAGGCATCCACAGGTTAGACAACTTGCCCAATGTCACACAGGCAAGTATTTCATGCTCAAAACATTTTTTTACAAATGATCACGAGAATAAAACATAACAAATTCACACTCTCGAAAGAACTAAGCTGCAGCACAAATAAAAGGCCACCCAGTAAAATTTCTAAGAATCAGTGACTCAGGTGACCTGTGGCACTGTGGAGATGTCAAGGGATGGTGGGGAAGATGGGATTCTTTGCACTCTTTTTTTGGAGGGGGGACTCAAATTTAAACTTCTACCAGTAAATGGCTCAAATAAGCCAAAAACAGTAGATAATCCAAATGACATTTCTGTTTTGCTTTGGAATGTATTAATGTTTCATTTGTTGCAGATTTAGCTTTTAATTATATTTTAATTAAGCTAATATTAAAATTTGCATTCCCAGAGCACACAGTGATGGTGGGCAGGAAATCGGCACAGACGTGTGCTGGATTACAGCAGAAGGCAGCCTAATGAAAATATGAAAAATTTGCTATGGGTTATTCACCTAGTGGCTAATCTTATCTGCTTATAATTACTTACTCCATTAAGGATACAAAAAGTATTAAGTTGAATATTCTAACCGATCAACATTTTCCCTATGGCTTAAATGTAAGGCTGACGGGGCCCATTTTGATTATTTAAGTGAAGAATTTACAGAAGTGAAATTAAACAAATACATGTATATGCTCACTAAACAAAACACTATAATAATGAAATAGTTTAGGTAGTCATCTATGACTTTCTGTAGGAAGGTATCACTGTAACACTTAGTAGCATAAATATTTGGGGTTCATATTTTTTGAGTTTTTAATTAATATAATTTATTTACAAATGGTTCAGTCCTTCCTTCTCCTCCCCACATCATAGAAAGCATCATCTGGGAGACATATATGTATATTTAGATCTCAGTTCATTCTCTGGAGATAACATTCACAAGTTATTATTCAAATATTAAATCTGTAGCTATATATAATGTTCTCTTAGATCTTCTCAGTTCACTTTTCTTTATCCCATATGGTTCTTTCCAAGTTTTAAAAAAATTAGCCTGCTGATCATTTCTCATGGTGCAGTAGTATTCCGACACAATCATACCACAACATGCCCAGCCATTCCTCAACTGATGGGCATGCCCTCAATTTCCACTTCTTTGCCACTACAAAAAGAGCTGCTATAAATATTTTGGAACATATAAGTTTTTTTCCTTTCCCCCTGATCTCTTAGGGAATAGACTCAGCAAATTGCTAGGTCCAAGAGTACACATAGTTTTTTAATTCTCTGGTTATAATTACAAATTGCTCTCCAAAACACCTGGATCAGTTCACAGTTCCACCAACAGTTTATTAGTGTCCCCATTTTTCTACATTCCTACCAACTTTTGTTATTTTGCCATTTTGTCATTTCAGCCAATCTGATGAATGTGAGATGGTATCTCAGAATTGTTTTGTTTTGCATTTCTCTAATCTGTAGTGATTTAGAACATTTTTTCATATATCAATATATGGCTTTGATTTCTTCATCTGAAAATTGTCTCTTCATATCTTTTGCCCATCCATCAATTGGTGGTGGCCCTTATTCTTATAAAATTGAAAAAGTTCTCTACATATTATAGATATAAGGCCTCTATTTGAGAAGTTGTCTATAAGATATTTTCACAATTTTCTGCTTTCCTTTTGATCTTGGCAAAATTTGTTTTATTTGTCCTTGGTGACATGTTTTATTTGAACAAAAACTTTTAATATACTAAACACTATTTATTTTACATCCCATAAAAGTCTCCATCTCTTGTTGACTCATAAATTCCCCTCCTTTCCATAATCTGATAGGTAATATGTTCCCTGTTCTAATTTATTTATGATATCTACTTTTATGTCGAGATCATTTTTCCATTTTGATCTATCTTAGTGAATGGTGTAAGATAATGGTCTATACCTAGTTTCTGCCAAAACTGCTTTCCACTCATTTCAACATCCCAAATAGTGACTTCTTATTCCAAAAAGCTGGATCTATGCTTTTGTCAAACAAGATTACTATAATTTTTTACTCCTGTTTGTTGTATGTTTGCCCTGTTTCACTGATCTACCTTTCTATTTCTTAGCCAGTACCAAGTAATTTTGATAATTACTACTTTACAATACAATTTAAAATCTGGTACTGCTAGACTTCCTTCTTTTATATGTTTTCATTAATTATTTTGATATTCTTAATCTTTTGCTCTTTTGTTCTTTTTTTCTTTTGTTCTTCAAAATGAATGCTGGTATTATTTTTTCCAGCTCAATAAAATATTTTTTAAATTTTAATTGGGATTGCATTGAATAAGTAGATTAGTTTAGACAGGATGGTCATTTGAACTATTGGCTCTCCCCATCCATGAACAATTAATATTTCTCCATTTCTTTATCTGACTTTATTTCTGTAAAAAGTGTTTTATAGTTATGTTCATATAATTCCTAAATTTGTTTTGGCAGGTATATTCCCAGGTATTTTATTCTATCTGTAATTATTTTAAATACAGTATCTCCTATCTTCTTGTAGGGCTTTGTTAGCAATATGTAAAAATGCTGATAATTTATATGTTTATTTTATATCCCACTACTTTGCTAAAATTATTGATAGTTTCAACTAGCTTTTTAGTATATTCTCTATGTTTTTAAAATATACCATCATGTCCTCTGTAAACAGAGGTCATTTTATTACTTCTATGCCCATTCTGATTCCTTCAATTTCTTTTTCCTGTTCTTATTGCTATTTCTGGCATTTCTAATACTATGTTAAATAATATTGGTGATAATGGACATCCTTGTTTCACTCCTGATCTTATTGGGAAGGCTTCTAGGTTATTCCTTATCACAAATAATACAGGCTGATGGTTTTAATTAGATGCTTTTTATCATTTCAAGAAAAAGATCCATGTATATCTATGCTTTCCAATGTTTTTAACAGAAACTGGGCTATATTTTGTCAAAGGCTTATTCTGTATATAATTATATGGGGTTTTCCCATTAGTTCTTTATTTTCTTGTTTATTTATCAATTACATGTTGCATGTAAATTTTCCAAAATTATAAGATTAAAATTGTTTCCCTTCCTCCCTTTCCTCCCCCACTCCTGGAGCTGGCAAGCAATTCAATCTGGGTGACATATTTATCAATCATATAGTTTTAAAAAATTAATTTGTAGTCAATACAATCAAATATATTGCCTATCCCCCCATTGTGGAAACTCCAGTAGCTACTAGGAACAAATATCACATTCTCTGTTTGATTTTTAAAGCCCTTTATAGTCAGGTCCTGCATTAACTTTCTTATGTCTTATGACCATATTTGCTTTTATATGCTCTGATTCTCTGATACTGCTCTCCTTGCCACTTGTATAAAATTTTCCATTTTGAAATTCTAGGCATTTTCTCTGACTGTCTCCCATGCCTGGATCTATTTCCTACCTCATCTCTGTATCCTGGTTTCCCCCAAGTCTCACCCAAAATATCACCTTCTGCATGAAGCATTTTTCTGATCTTCCTTAATGTTAGTAACTTTCCTTAAGATTATCTCTAATTTATTGTATATATAAATATAATATGTTTATGCACATATATTGTTGAGTACATATCTGTTTTCATTATTTGCATGGTCTCCATAAGACTTTTGGCTCCCTGAGGCAAGGAATGATTTTTTAAAAAATCCCTAGCATTTAGAATAGCACCTGGCAAATAGTAGATGCTTAATAACTGCTTGTTGACTTGCCTTGCCTTGATATTGGCCTTTTCCCTCCATCTTTGACCTCCCTGGGGTCTGTGCCCAGCAGGCATTTTGCTATGTCAAGGGATATAAACCACAGATTAAATAATGTCAATAAATATTTGTAATATTTGTTGATGGATGAATGAATGAATAAACTTAATATAGCTTTTGGAATTGATCCCTTCAGAAAAACAGAAAAAGAAGAACATTTCACTGTTTAATGTTTTTACTTATTACTCAGTATTACATTACGACAGTCAATCAGAAATGGACTATTTAAAGTCTATTGAGTAAAGGCACACGAATAACACTGCTGAACAATCTAGAAATCACAGGTAATATATGTGAACTACTATTTGTGACGTTAGAGACTGCCTTTTCTCTTACTTCCATCAATATGAGCATAAATTGAAAAAATGGCCACGATCAAAATTCTATCAAATTTAAACTAATCACCAAATAATGCTCTCTAAGTTCTATGTAATTATTAACTTCCTGAAATAAAGCCATCATTAAATTACTTTTAAAAGGTTAAATTTTAGAATGGAAAGATAAAACAGTTAAATCCTTTACAATGAAGGTAATAAAACTGTTAAAATTTTGAGAAAAATCTTAACTACAAACTAATTATTTTAGAGATATCACAGTCTATTTTCACCCTTTATGATATTAATATAATACATGCAGCATCTTGTTTGCTTCTTTTAGAAAATCCCATCAAATATTCCAAGAAAAGCCTTTGTTTCATTCTCTTCATCAACGGAATGATGTACACTGGAAAGAGAATAGAAGTGGAGATAAGCCTCTCATCACCCAAGGGATTGCAATACCTGGCCCTAATAAACATGTTACAGATAATCTCAGCAAGTGCTGTGAGGTTAATCCCTCAAGTGAGCTTTAAAGTGCATCTTCTGACTTTATTTATTTGCTGTGCATTCATCAGCTGGAAAGCCTTTCTTCCCATGCAGATCACAAATTCTCTTTCTCTGATGATCTCCCTAAACTGCCAGAGACCCTGGGAGGCTGCGTGACGAGGCCACGGGATGGACTTATGGAGCCTGACCTGAATCCAGGCTGCTTTGGTTTTGATCTCTATAACTGCAGCCCTAGGACACAGCACAGTGCCTGGCACATAGTACATATTTGGATGGTAATTCAATTGCACTGAATAATTGCACTCTCTGCAAAAAATTAGGGAAATAAATTGCACTCTCTGCAAAAAATTAGGGAAAGTAAAGACATAACCATGCCTAAAAGTACTCAATAGTGAAATCGGGGATTATATTTCATTACTGTGCTGTTAATTCATGAGATGCATTTAGTAATACTTTGTCTTTAACAATATAAGCATTTGTTTATAATGTAAACAAGTCATGACAGACCATTAGTCAGGGACAGCTGGGTGGCTCAGTGGATTGAGAGCCAGATCTGGAGTCAGGAGATCCTGGGTTCAAATCTCACTTTAGATACTTCCCAGCTGTGTGACCCTGGGCAAGTCAGTTAACTTAACTAAACAGTTGCCTAGCCCTTACCACTCATTTGCCTTGGAACCAATACTTAGTGCTTGTTCTAAGACTAAAGATAAGGGTTTAAAAAAAGTATTAGCTTTGGCTCCTGAAGGAAGAAGTAGAAATTGCTAAGGAAAGCTATCCTGTCCAAGGAAGGATAAAATTAGTAATATGTTTAATGAAATGTTTACTAGGTGGAATTAGCTGAATTCTTTAGAATAATATCTTGCTTTGAAAAATGTATAATAACTGACCAATTTATTAAAAGACATCTTCTGAAAGAATTAAACGATCTCCAATGAACTCTTCTGTTCAAAATTAGATGAGATATGAACAATTCTACCCTCCAGATATTTTAAAGTATATTAAAGTATATATCCAGGCACTCCCAAATATCCAGTTCTTTGGTGCTTTACTCTTAAAGAGCATTTATTGAACTTTACTCATTGAAGGGCACAAAACTTAAACTTTTATAGCAAATCACTGGTTCTGATTCTGGTCTAGAACAGAGGTTCTTAACGTTTCTTGTGTCATACATCTCTAGCAATCTAGTGAAGAATAAGGACCTTTCTTGGAATAATATTTTTAAATGTGTAAGATAAAATCCATGGGAATAAAAGAAACCCATCATATTGAAATAAAGATGTAAATTTTTTCAGCCATGTTCACAGAACTACTGGAATCTATTCATTAACTCCTTGGGAAAGGAGGGAATCTGTGGACCCAAAGTTAAGAACCCCTGGCCTAAAGATGAACCTAGAACCTAGATAAAAAGTATGGAATTCCTTTATAATAATGACATTTTTACTGGTAAAATCTTGAAGTTCCTTACCTGAGATCAGTTACTTTTTTACTATCATTGCTACCAACAAAAAAATCCCATTTCTTATTGAAATGAGAAGTACTTGCTTCTTTCTTTGACCAAAGGGTAGGTAGCACCCGTTCTATCTCTGGTGAAACAATCAGATGTTGTTGTCTTTCTTGAAAATGAAGCTAGGAGTAGAGGTTTAAAATAAAAGTTAATGACATCAACTAAACACATTTTAAGTTAGGACCTTTAGAAAAACAAATAAACCAACGCCCTGGGGAATCTACTATAATGTTGTTTTCTGAATTCATCTCAAGAACCCAGAGGACAGCTGGACCCAACCAAGAGGAGATCTTTTTTGTCCTCTATTCCTTAAAACTTTGCATATAGAGTACATCCTGCTTTATACTGAATTCTAGATAGTCTTAGAAAAAAAGCAAAACTCTAGGGTAGATTTTTTCCTAAATTAAGTTTGGCCACACAAATAAGACATAGAATTTTAGTGGTGGTAACAGTAATTTTATCAAATAATTAAAGTATTAAATAACTACTGAAAGCATAATTATCCACTAATGTAAGTTATTTACAAATAAAAAGGCATAATTTCAAATCTCACCATGGTTAACTATTAAAAATTGATTGGGGGGGGGGGGAAGCTGGGTGGCTCAGTGGATTGAGAGCCAGGCCTAGAGACAGGAAGTCTTAAGTTCAAATCTAGCCTCAGACACTTCCCAGCTGTGTGACCTTGGGCAAGTCACTTGATCCCCATTGCCTAGCCCTTACTACTCCTCTGCCTTGGAACCAACACACCATATTGGCTCCAAGACAGAAGGTAAGGGTTTAAAAAAAACAACTGATTGGAGGCCACAACAATATCAAACCCAAATTCCTAAAGTAGAAACATTAATGTCTATCGAAATCATCACTCTTTTAAAACTTATAGATATTTTGAAGCTAATATTTTAAGTTATCATTTTCTAAATTTGAGAATTTGTGAACATTATCCTTTTTTATCATAAAAATAACATCCTGGGAAAAAGCCCATAGCAACACATTCATTTCCCATATTGCTATATGGAAGAGGATTGTGATTTTTGAAGGAAGTAAAATGGGAAAATATGGACACTGACGAAGCTCATATTAAATAGAATGCCTTTAAATATCATTGAATAAAGAAATGTTCTAATTCAGAGATTTGTTTTTGTATGCACTTTATAGATATTTATTTAAACAATTAAAATCCTACTCTAGGCCTTCCATCATCGGATTTGTTCACTAATAGATATACTTAGACGAAAATGCAATTAATAGCAAAAACTTCCAAATTTAGTAATGAGAAGCCAAGAGCTAATGGTTGAGAGAGGTGGACTGCTAGTGATACAGATGCTAGTATAGATTTAATTACCTAAATTCCTTATGTGAGAAGTGGCATGGATGGTGGATATAAAGATGGCCCTGGAACCAAGACAGCCTGTGTTCAAATCTAGCCTCTGACATACACTGGTTGAGTGGCCCTTAACTTCTCAGTAAACTGAGACCTTCTTCTAAAACTACAAATAGAAGATGGAGGAGATGATCTACATTGGTAGAAGGAGTCTCTCGCTAGAAGCTCAATATACACAAATGAAATTACAGAGGGAGATTAAAAAGTTTCTATTTTTTCTACTTGTTTTGTTTTCTAGGTCATCTATTATTGCTCTTTGAATATTTCACTGAGAGTAGAATCTAGTCACTAATTCTCATCAGTTATTAATATATTAAAATGTCTGGCTTAATATCAATCTTTTTTAATATTTACAAGACTGATGATTCACTTTCGAATTAGGTTATGATTTTTAATAGTACTGGTATGTAGTCAAATGATTGTATTTTTTTTCTTTTCACAACAGTATCAGATCTTGGTGGGAAATACACTAATTCTAACAGCAATTTTTAGAGATATAAAAATGACATAAAACTTCAGAAACCAGTTTTCTTACAGCATTTGTGTTTCCAGACTGTTGAGGCAATATCTCTTTGGAGGCCATATGAAATTTTGAAAGGATGGAGTCTTGTAAAGGAACATCTGACTTCTCCGGTAACAGGCAAAAACTAAAAATTGAAATAAATATTTTGTAACCAAGAAAAACAGTACATAATCATTGGACTAAAAGTGAACTTTGGAGAATTTTATCAAAATAAATATATTAACTACATAAACAAGACCATCATATTTCACATCAGTATTATGAATTATAGTTACATAGGGACCTTGAGAAATCATTTTCATTGGTATTCTTTCTTTCAGATGAATCATACTCAATGCATCCCATAAAGCTTAGTATCTTATATTTGAAGACTGAAAGAAATGGACACATCATAGCTTTCTTTAATCACAAAATTCACAATTACTTCCATTTCAATTCTTATATCTATCATTCATTCAATGAGCATTTTTAAAGGATCTATTATGGTCAAGTACTGTGCTGATTTTTGAGAAAAAAATTTTGAGGAAAAAAAAAGAGAAAATCAAAATGGTCCCTGCTTTCAACAACACATATAGACTAATTCCTTCCTTTTTATTTCTCACTAGCATACAGAACAGCGGGTGAGAAAATCCCATTGCAGGCTGGTACCTTCTCTGCAACTTTTAGTTTAAGAGTTACCTAGAGAACTGAGAAGTTCAGTAATCTGCCCAAGATCCCACAGTCAGGATGTGTCAGAATTTGGATATAAACCCAAGTCTTCCTACTTTCAAGGCAACCCCTTATCCATCATGCCTATCTACTTGTCATTTGAAAGCATTCTGAAGGTCTTAAAAGTGTCATATAAAGTTTAGTTCTTATTACTGCTATCTTGTACTTTGCTTAAGATAACAATAGCTCCCCCTGTCTTTTTAAATTCAGCTGAAGCATAATAGATTCTGTTCCAACCCTTTATTTTAACTCTGTCCTTCTGTTTCAAGTATGTTTATTGAAAACATATTGCTAGATTCTGGTTTTTAATCTATTCTGCTGTTTTCTTTTTCTGGGTGAGTTCACCCCATCCACATTCACAGTTATGACTGCTGTGTATTACCCTCATTTGATTTCATTGTTTATCTTTCTCTTTTTTATCCTGTCCTTCCTCAAAAGTCTCTTTTTTCTTCTGACCATTGTCCCCCTTAATCTTAATGCTCTCCCTTATCACTCCCCCCCCTTTTCTTTTAGCTTCTTCACTTTTTACTTGGACTAAGTAAGATAAATTTTTATACCCAATGGAGTGTGTATACATATTTGACTCCTTTCGTGGTAAAAATTCTTCCATATACTTTTATGTGAGATAATTTCCCCATTCTTCTTCCCCATTTCCCTTTCTTCCAGTACATCTTCTTCCTCATTCTTCCATTATTCATTTGAGATCATCTTAAAAAAATAAACTCAGCCCATGCCCTCAGTCAAAGTAGGCTCCTTTTAAGTGTCCTAAAAAAGTTCTTGGGGGTAACATATATCATATTCCCATGTGGGAATACAGTTTAAACTTAAATTATGCAAGGTTTCTTACTCATGTTTACCATTTGATGTCTCTTTAATCTTGTGTCTGAATGTTCAATTTTATAGTCAACTCGTCTTTCCATCAGGAATGATTAGAAAGCCTTTATTTCATTAAATACCATTCATATATTTTTTAAAATTTCCCCCCATAGGATTACATTACATTCAGTTTTGCTGAGTAGCTTATTCTCAGTTGTAATATTAGCTCCTTTGTTTTCTGGAATAACATTCTAAGCCCTCTACTTTTTTTCCTGCTAAATCTTGTGTGATCTTGTTATTTGAATTATTTCTTTCTGGTCACTTGAAATATATTTTTCTTGACTAAGATACTCTAGGACTTGGTATAGTATTACTGGGAGTTTTCATTTCATTTCATTCACCTTTCAGGAGGTGATTAATGGATTTTTAAAATTTCTATTTTTCCCTCTGGTTCTAAGATCTCTGGGCAGTTTTCCTTTATAATTTCTTGAAATGGTCTTTTTTAAGAATCATGGCTTCTGGGGGCAGCTGGGTAGCTCAGTGGATTGAGAACCAGGCCTAGAGATAGGAGGTCCTAGGTTCAAATCTGGCCTCAGCCACTTCCTAGCTGTGTGACCCTAGGCAAGTCACTTAACCCCCATTGCCTAGCCCTTACCACTCTTCTGCCTTGGAGCTAATACACAGTATTGACTCCAAGATAGAAGGTAAGGGTTTAAAAAAAAAGAATCATGGCTTCTAGGGATGCCCTTCAGTTGGGGAATGGCTGAACAAATTATGCTATCTGTTGGTGATGGAATACTATTGTGCTCAAAGGAATAATGAACTGGATGAATTCCATGTAAATTGGAATGACCTCCAGGAATTGATGCAGAGTGAAAGGAGCAGAACCAGAAGAACATTATACACAGAGACTGATACACTGTGGTACAATCGAATGTAATGGACATCTCTACTAGCAGTAATGCAATTAGATCCAGGACAATTTTGAGGGACTTATGAGAAAGAGCACTATTCACATTCAGAGGAAGAATTATGGGAATAGAAATACAGAAGAAAAACAACTGCTTGATCACATGGGTTGATGGGGATATGACTGGGGATATAGATTCTAAACAATCACCCTAGTACAATTATCAATAATTTAGAAAAATGTCTAGATCAATGACACAAGTAAAACCGAGTGGAATTGCGTATTGGCTATTGGGAAGGAGAGGAAAAGAACATGAATCGTGTAACAATGGAAAAATATTCTAAAGTAATTACTTAAATAAAAATTTTCAATTAACTCTCCTCATTCTATTTCCTAGAACAGTTTTTCCCGAGATATTTAACATTTTCTTCTATTTTTCACTCTCTTGACTTCATTTTATTGTGTCTTTATATGTCACATGAAGCATCTACTTGCCCAGTTTTAATTTTTAAGAATTTATTTTCTTCAGTGAGGTTTTGTACCTTTTCTCACATGTTGCTAATTTTGCTTTTTAAGGAGTTATTTTCTACAGAGAGATTTTGTATCTCTTTTACCAAACTATTAATTCTCTTTTCATAATTTTCTTACATTTCTCATTTCATTTTCCATTTTTTCCTCTTCTAGTTGTTTGATTTTTTAAAATGATTGGTTTAATTTTTTTCTTTAGTTCTTCTAGGAATCCTTGTTGGACATATGTGAAATCTCTATATTTTTTCTTTGAGACTTTCCTTGTGGATGTTTTGGTTTCTGGAGCAGTATTCTTCTTCTGAGTTTGTTTCTTGACCTTCACTATCACCATGGTACATTTTTATGGTCAAGTTCTTTTTTGTTCTTTGCTCATTTTTTCCTAGTCTATTTCTTGACTTCAAACTTTAAGTTAAAATTGGGCTCTGCTTTTCTAGTGGGAGGGGAGCAATGAGGTCACTCTCCTAAGCTTCATGCTTTTTCTCTCTGCTATTTTGACAGCTAGTTCTATAACATTTTAGTGTTTCCAAGGTGATGTGTTATGGGGAGAGATATGGTCATTGCTTTTCTGGTTTGTATTATGATCTTTAATCAGGAAGGGCTTCTACTTCCTTGTGAGCACAAATGTTAGTGCTCCTTTCTGCTCTGAAACTGTGCATAAGGCCCCTGCTCTCTTGTGACTGCAACTTGTACCTGGGTAATGAGCAGTGGATTTGCTAATCTGTATCTGCTCCACATAGGAATGCCCTACTAACTCTTTCTGACCAGATATCAATCTTACCATCTTTGGGGAGTGAGTAAATACTGATTTTCTTATTGTTGCTGCCATTTCCAAGAACCATAGCCTAAATATTCCAAGTGCTGGGCTCCCAGTGAGCCCTTCAGACCTCTAAAATTGTTCCTGGGTTTGAAAAATGTCTTATCCCAACCTTTTGCTAGTTATGCTACTCCAGAAATCTATATGATATAATATTATAAAGTTTTTTGGAGGGGAATGTTAGGAGAATTCTAGAATACTCACTCTACTCCACCATCTTAGCACTGCCCATCTCCCTACTTGATGGAATTCAGATAGAGAACAATTCACTATATCATGAAATTCAGATAGAAGGCAAATTATCTTTTATATTTAACTTTCTGAGAATTATTGCATAGGTAGATATGGTTTGTATAACTGAATAAAGGTGCTGTGATGATATAAGTTTATTGTATAAATTCTCCCAATGTTTTTCTTTATAGAGGGTTATACCTGTACTTAGCTCACTCCACTTTGCATTTGATGCATTTCTTGTTTCAACTTCACACAAGATGCCCCTGCACCGAGTACTCCCTTGTATTTCCTCTCCTCTCCAACTCATCTTTTCCTGCCTCCTTTTGTGTAATGTCTCCCCCTTTAGATTGCAAACTCTTTGAGGCCAGGTGCTCTTTCTTTTTTATTAATTATATTTCCAGTGCTTAGTGTAGTGCCTGGCACATAGTAGGTGCTTAATAAATGTTTAATGGATTAGATTGTAGAGTAGTCAACAGATAGGACAAAATGACAAGGACACCACTCTGTTTTCAGATGGTTTTAATTTCTTTTGTTAGGTTTCTGTTGTGAAAGCTTTTCATTCCATTAAATTTCATATTTTGTATTTTGTTGTTCACTTGTTTCAGTTTCGTCCAACTTTTTATGATTTCATTGTGGGTTTCCTTGGCAAAGATACTGGAGTAGTTTACCATTTCTCTAGCTCACTTCACAGCTGAGGAAACTGAGGCAAACAGGGTTAAATGACTTGTTCAGCATCATACAGCTAGCAAGGTCTGATACTAAATTAGAACTCAGATCTTCCTGACTAGGCCTGTAGCTCTATCCACTATACTATCTGAATGTCCTTAAATGATTGATATGGTGACACCTATTTAAGAAGTTCTTAAATTTTTGTATCAATATTTTATCTGAGTTGTTGTGGGCAATAGTTCTGGCTATGATAACATCTGATTCCATTGCTGCTTATTTGTTGAATTCTCAAGGATATATTGGAGTAGGTGCAGTATAGGTACTTTTTGTCTGTCAATTTATAAAGGATAACAAACTTCTTATGTACAATTCTAACAACCTAATCATGTCTTTCTAGGTATCTTGTTTATGTCAAATTTTTGAAATCTACTGTGATATGTTGCACAATTCTCCTCATATTTTGTTGAAGGAGTTCAGATTAAAATGGTTCTGGGACAAGTCGCTTTAGTACTATTATATTTTATATTTAATGTGCAGCAAACTATTGCACAGGTGAATAAAATCACTCCTTCTTCTAATGTAATAAAACACTGGGATAAAAGCTCATCTGTACATTCACTGAAAGATTCTTCTGAGTGTCTCCAGTAGCAAATAGGACCACAGGGATGACATATAGGCAGAGGTATGCTGAAGAAAGAGCCAAATGTTAAACTTTCAGCATATACATTTATTCCTTATAAACTGACAAATGCTACAAATCGGGTCTTGATTTAATTTTGTTGAATATGTAGACTTAAGAAAGATGGCAAAACACTAATACTGCTGATTAAACTTACACGTGTATCACACCCTTTTCTTCCCCAGAGAGCTGGGTGTTAAGCATTTACCAGTACACACTGTATGTTCCTCATCTTGTTCTCATCTTGCTTTAATTTCTTCCACTAGAGCTCTATATTTTGAAAACTGTTCCATATAAATTAAAGAATGTGATTATTTGATGTAGCTTCTATTAAAATGTTGTTTTTCAATCTGTATTAATCAATGTTATGCCGAGGTAGTTGTGAGTAACAATTCTGTAAGTGGTAATGGTCTAGCAAAGTTTATTTGTTGAGTTCTAAAAGTTATTTTGAAATTGACTCAAATTATGGAGATTTGTTGTCTGCCACTTTATGTAGGTTAATGAGTTTCTGACATATTAAATAAAGTATAAGGCAGTCCAATGGAGCAGTACAAAGAGTGCTGGTCTTGGGGTAAGGAAAAAAAATGAGTTTAATTCTCCTTTAGGAACTTACTAGCTGCGTAACCCTAGGAAGGTTACTTTATCTCTCTGCCTCAGCTTCCTCATCTGTAAAATGGCAATAATATTTATCATATTACCTAAGAACCGAGTGGTGAGGAAAGTACTTTGTTCATTGTGAAATGATGTATTAATGCAGGTATTATTACTTACAAATTTTTTAATATTTCTTTAGCATTGTCTTTGATTATATTTCTTGCATTTGTACCTTTATGAGTTCTGAGAATATCTGTCTCCTAAGTAGTTAAGACCACCTGCTTGCCTGTGAAGAATGACATACTGTTACAAGTAACTACCTTATCAAATTGCCTCAAACTATAATATTCCTACTGCAAGGGAACCAGAATAGCAGTCATGTGGCTTTGGTCCCATGTTGCCCTCCATATGACTGATATCAATGGAAATAATTTTGAGGTAATTGTTTTCAGTAGTGGTAGTTGATTGGCATTGGTCTACAATGAATATGCAAGATAGCTCCAAGGTTTAGAGAGAACATAAACACCTTAATGGAAGGCACTGTCTCATTCTTTGTTTTTATATACTCAGTGCCTAGCATTTGACACAAAGAGCATAATAAATGCCTGTTAATTAATAGATGGCTCCTTGGGCTATGTTAGACTCTAGACACCTTCTGATACTGGTAAGTGATGGACATAGTCCAAAATTTCTAGGTCCTGGGTTCCCGTGATAGCCCCGAGTGAATTATTAGGTAACTCGGGTTTGGATAAGTAGAAGCACTGTCAGTGGGGGTGAAGCAGTGTCTGTGTCAGTAGGTGTGGGGGTTAAAGGTACAGATTTCATAGGCCGCATTTCGGACTCTTAGGCATAAATCCTTGGAGGGCTTATGTTGAAGGTGGATATGATAGAGTGGACAGAGAACCACACATGGAGTCAGGAAGACCTGACTGACTGTGACTCAGAGCCTCAGTAACAGAGATAATGATCAATTTACTCCCCTTCACAACTTTGTCATGAGGCTCCAATGATATCATGCATAAAATGTGCTTTGTAAATTTCAAAGCAATACCGAAATGCCAGTTGTCATTATTAAGTAGAGTGTGGTATGATTCATTGCTGCTTCAAGTCCCCAAACTGATTCTCACAAAGTGCTATCAGCATTTTGTGGAATGTGATGTTGAAGTCTTGGCAAACATGATCTGATAAACTGGTACACTTATTTGCATGGATCTGAGCCACTGGTGGTCTTGGGACAAGAAAGAGAGAATTCCTGAAGCAGGAGGGGCAGAGCCAGGATCAGAGGTTGAGACTGTGAGGACTAACTTGTCATAAAGGCACTTGAGTGTCCACGTTCTGCTCTTCCCTCCTCTAGCCACAGCTAGCTATCTTCCAGAGAAAGTATAGAACTGATCTTACATAAATGGAAAGCATGGCCTCCCAACATGGTGTACTTTGGAAGTGCCAGGCAGATAGCGTCCCCAAAAACAGGATCTTGGAATTTCATTAGTTACTCATCACTTTGGATGAATTGGTTGCTCTTTTGAAAAGCAAATACCCTTGATAAGGGATATACTCAAATACTTAAGTAGGTGTTCTTCTCTATCTAATGATTCAGATCACAACCCATGCACAACTGCCTATCCTGTGTAACTCTGGGCTGAGAACCTTCTTCATGCTCTCTTGACATTGGGAAGGTACCAATGGACCATTCTGCCTATCTACCCTTTTATCCTGTGAAGATTGGATTTAGCTATCTCCTGATTGTAACAATGAAGATACTTAGCTCTTTCTTGATTGTGAAGATACATTTGTAATCTCCCAATTGTAACAATGAAGGTACTTAGCTCTTACTTTATAGTGAAGCTAGAATTCTAAACTACAATCTATTTTTAGATCTTAACTACAAAAAGATGTTAAGTAACTACAAAAAGTGAATTAACCCCAAAAAGGTGTTAAGTAACTACAAAAGGTGAACTACAAAGAGGTGTTAAGTAACCCAAAAAAGATACAATCTAACCAAAGAAGGTGAGTACTAAAGAATGGACAGTTCTGGAGCAAAGCATCTGCTGTGATTGGTAGACGTGAAAATTTAGAGGAGGTGACACAAGAGAAAAAGGTCTTTAAATAGAGGGAAAAAAGACTAAAGAGTCATTCGGATTCAGACATTTAGATGAGTTCGGACACAGTCAGTCACCCGGGCTTGGAGTGAAGGATCAATCACTTGGAGCTGAAGGGAAGACAGACATTTGGAGATTCAGAGATTCGTTCATCTGGGCACTGATTCAGAGAAGCGACTGGAATAGCAGACACCCATACTTCTTTTAGACTGTTACCTTGGTGAGTGAAAAGCTGACTTAGTGACCCCACCTTTCTGGAGGTGTGAAGCCTCCAGGTAAGGCCCAACTTCTTGAGACTCTCTTCCCCTGACTGGGGCTTACAAATTCTAACTGGTATCAGAAGAATCCAGAGTTCTCTCTCTCTCTCTCTCTCTCTCTCTCTCTCTCTCTCTCTCTCTCTCTCATTCTTTAATATCTTCCTTCTCTTATAAATATTATAAATACACTACCATAAATTCCATTTACTTTAGTAATTCATTTTGGGATTTAGAAATTAAATCCCTGGTGACCACATACTTAATATATATTATAGAGTCCAACCACAATTTAATTTTAACAATCCCTTGACCTCACCAGATGATTAGTCTACCTCATCTTCCTACCATGTATTTCCTTGATGACATCATTGACTCCCATTTTCCCCATTTACTACTCATTGTTTCTAGGTTGCAGCCTATTCATACCTTCAATGCAACTCCCCACAGACTAATGCATGATTTTCATTTTTAATCCTGGAGAGACCGTTGTATTCTATGTATTGATGCCATATTGCAACACAAATAGAATGTTGAAAATAAAAGGACAAATCTTTGCTTTCATATAAAGCTCAGGTTCATTAAAGCAGCTTTGCAGTTTCCTGAAGGCCATTTAGCCCATTTCTTTCTATTCAATTCTTCATCCAACTCATTCATCTGTATTGTCTGTTCCAGATACACATGTTGATGGACAAGCTTGATAAGGTGTCCCTCCAAATGAATGTTGAAATCCAAGGAATGACATTCTTCATCTTCTTAGTCTTTCCTATGTGGATAGATTGACCAAATTCCTTTGACATTTTGCAGGGTTCCAGGGCTTGATGCAATCAGCACAGTGTGATTCGTAAATAGGAACATTTGGGGACTTTCACCTTTTCCAGGGATCCCCTCCCCTCTCTGGCCTAGATTCTGCACTGTATCTCTGCCATCACAAAAGCAAATACCTTTGGTGAGCAGACATCTCCAGATTTTATGTCTTGCCCTATCTTATTATCAGAGGGTCAATGACTAGGATAATTACTATTGTTCTAGTTTCCAAAAAATCTTGAATGGGTTTAAAGTATGGAAGCTAGATATTTTGTTGTAAAAGAGCCCATAAGGTGAAACTTGGATCTACACAATCAAATGCTTCTTTTAGTAACCAACAAACAATAAGCACAATGGAATATATTATCTATCTCATTCAGTTCATTGTAAAGCTATGTGCTATTCTCAAATACAGCTTATAAAAGCCTGCCTACTTCCTATTAATAATCTTGAATCATGTATAGATAATTCTCATAAAGGTTTTATATAGATGGCAGAACAGAGCCATAGGCTGAGAGTTATTAATGTTGTCTTGATTGCTTTTGTTTAATATTAATAAACTCCGAGATAGATTTTTTAAAAATTCCTTATATACTGATCTCTTGATACCCTTCCAATTGTGTCATGTCCAGTATAGATGTATTTAAAATACACTTAATTCAGCTGCTTTCCTTTTCTTTGTTCTCTTAAAGACATTTTGACCTCCGCTAAAAGCACATATCAAACTGTAATGTTATGGTCCAAGTATGGGAGTTCCATTGTCTTTGATGGAGAAAACTCTTACATTTATTTTTGGGAATCTTTCCCATTTTTCTTCTGTTAGTATTTCTCTTTCCATATTCATCCTTGAATATTCTAAGCTGAATATTTTGCCAAGCTTTCTTTAAGCCAATTTTATCTTCCATTGCTTTTCTTTACTTTGTGAGATGATATTTTGCTTGTAACTTTCCATCATCCTGTTTTGTAAGACTTTACAAATGAGCTTATGTTCTAACTAAGTTTTGCTTTCAGCAGCCATCTTGCTCAGTTTGGCAATTCTGTTAAATATGAACTGAATAAGGCTCATTTTAAGCTCCCTTTATCTCCCTGTTGTGGCAATTAATTTGAATCAGCTAAGTTGAATCATACTATTTTAGCTGATGTCAACATAATTTCTTTTTTCCATTTTTCATTTCTGATTTTCAATGACTTGTTTAAAGAGTTGGGGGTTAAGTTGTTTCATGTGTGTGCCATGTATTTTTTAATGACTTTTGATTTTTGTTTATTTTTGTTTTTTTGCTAATTCTGATTTTATCTCTGACAAAGTGATGCTCTGTATCAAGGATAACTCCCAAATCAATAACAAGTCTTTTTTTGTCTGTAAAAATGTAATCTATTTCATTCTTCCTGGAGTTATTTGGTGCTTGCCATGTCCAGCACCTTCCAATGCTTTTCTCAAAAAAGTGTTCATGAAACAGAGGCAAACCATTTCTGTAGAACTGTTTTTAGCTTCTCTCATCCCTTCTTACTGGATCATGCTTTGCCATACATTTCTACTCATCTCCAACTTTTTTTGCTTTAGCAGGGTCATATCAAGTTCTTCACAGAATTTCTCTGCCTTTTCATCTCTAGCCACTAATGTTTGTACAAAAGCTACAATTATTTCATAGTGGTCTACTTATGAATACTTATCACTAAGTATCAGAGGCAGTCAGGAAAGCACCAATTTAGGCCATGGACTCCAGTTCCACCTCTGATATATATACAATCTGTGTGATACTGGGCAGATCTCTTAACCTCTCAATGCATTTCTCTTACCCAAATTGGTAGAGAGCATTTCCTCATTTAGGAGTTTACTAAACCAATGAAATAGATCCAATCCTTATCCCAAACCAGATATGGAGCTTGCTAAAAAAATTGGTAAGAATGTAGTTGCCCCAAGATTGTCTATAGGTATCTCTCAAATTATATACCATAAAGAGTAGCCACAAAGAAGGAAAAAGAGAAAAGTAACTATAACACCCAGAAATTCATGGTAGACAAAATCCAAGATGAGAATCAGTAGTAAAATCCATGTCCATAAACAAGTACCTCAAGTTCAGGCAAGGAGAGGAACTGGAATCTATGATAGAAGTAGGTAAATCTGATCTCACTGAGACTTGGTGGGATAAAACTTGTGATTTTACTCTGGTTAGAGATTGATATACCTTGTTCAAAAGAAACAGTGGGTAAGAGGATGTGTGTGTGTGTGAGTGGGGGGGGGGGGTAGTATTATATATAAGGAAGGTACACTCACATGAGAAGATCCAGGAACCAGAGGGAACACTTGGGTAAAAGGCAAAGAAAGAACAAACAGAATTGTACTTTTCATTTCAGTTCATTTCATTTTTGTATATTATAGAACCTCTGGACAAAAGGAGGAAATGGAATACGAGCCTGGCATAGAGGCATGGCACAGTTGTAATTGGGGCTTCAGTCATACTATTCTGCTAGAACTCAATCTCTCTGTCTGTCTCTGTCTGTCTCTCACTCTCATTCTTCAAAGCTTCGAGGAGACGAAAAAAAGAAATACTTTTCTGATTCTCATTAATTGGAGGGAACCAGTTGCTGGTGAGCAAATGATAGAAAGCCTTGAGGGCAGTGATTACTTCATTCTAGAATTTTTTGAAGAGAAAAATAAGGTCCAGTTTGACATGTACCCCAGATTTTGGGAAAGTAGATTCCAAAGGGTTCAGAGGCTTCCAATGTAATGCCACATGAAGGAAGTGGGAATGTTTAGTGTAAAGAGAAGACTTAATGGCAACAAAATAACTGTCTTCAACTACCAAAAGGGATCTCATGTAGAAAAGAAATAGACTGGCTAAGTGTGGGTCTAAGAACAATGAGAAAGATACTACATAAAAGGCAGATTTAGACTCGATGTAAAGAAAACCTTCCTGACAAACAGACTATCAAAAATAGAGTAAACTACTTTGGATGTCATGGGCTCCTTATCATTGGATGTCTCTAAGCAGTGGCAGGTTGACATTTAGGGGACGTTGCAGAAGAATTTCCTGGTTAGCCGTAGGTTGGATTAGATGGACTCTAAAATCTCTTCTCATTAAAATTGTGTGAGTCACGCATTGGTATGAATTAGTTTAATCAGGAAAACTTTTTTCATTACAAATTGAATTGTGCTTTAGTAAAAAGAGAACTAGACTTGAAGCCTGGGTCACAGCCCAGCTGTGACATTCAGTAGCCATAAAATCTGAGACAAGTGAGGAAACTGACTCTCACTTCCCTCGTCAGCACAAGAGGCACAACAGGACCTCTCCCACCTCACAGGTCTATGGAGAGGAAGGCACTTAGCTGTAGAATGTAAAGTTCTATAGAAATGGGAGTTGTTATCACTCCAATAAAGTCCTCCTCCAATGCCTCCCAGTGGTAAGGAGGGAGTCCTAGGAGAGCTACTGAAAGCTCTGCTGGCCCAGGGCTTTGACAGATCATTTGTGCCAATGGACCATCTGGTCCTTGCTATCTGCGATAGGTCTAACATCTACCAGAATTCTCACCCACCCCCCAACCATGGCTTAGCTAGTTTCCCCTAACAGCTGTCCCTAGGACCTAAGTGGCACTGGGGTGGGATGGAGGAGATGATGTCAGAGATCAGGTTGTATCTACTTTGCTACAACTTCCTGGGGCTTCCTGTTCATCTAAGGCCACAGAAAGGCCCCCACTCCACCCCCAAGTCAGGGTCGCTTAGACAAGGCCAGCATGAGTAGCCCCACTCTGTGCTGTTGACCATACATTTCAGTATGAAGATGAAGGGGGCCACATCTTCCCAGGCTCGGTGCTGATATCTTTTGCATGCTATGGCTAAGTAAACCTCCTTCTGTTAGCTGCTTAATGATCTTCAAATGCTTCACTTTGTTCCAACTTGGAACCTGAACCCAGTCATGTAACCCAGGGTACCTGCCAGAGCAGGCCCACCCCAACCCCATCCACCCTTCACCTGAACTCTCCTAAATGCTCTCTTCCCCATTTCGAATGGGAATCTCTTTATAGTAGAGGTTTTGTTATTCCATTCATGTTCCCAACACTTTGAACAGTGCTGGACATCTGGTGAGTTCTCCTTGAATGCTTTTCCATTCCATACTAAATGTAGGTTCCCTGAGGACAGAGATTCTTTCATTTTTATCTTTGTATTCCCCAGTGACTAGTACAAGGCCCGGCACACAATAGGCACGTAAGTGCTTGATGACTGACTAACGCAAATTGTCTTTTATATCAGATGAGGGAGCCCCTGTATTGATAAGTCCTTCACAGCATTGTTAAAATAGTATTACTATCACTATTAATATTAGCCCAGGGACAGAGATGATAACAAAGTGGGAAATCAGTCCCTGAACAAAGGGAACAATTTTTTCCTCTTATATTTTCTTATTCATTGCTGCCATAGCTACCATTTCCTTATGGCAACAGTGAGTAACAAAGCTTCCATTTTTTCCTTATGCTCTAAAATCAATCTATTTCAGATTAGACAGTATAATATTATAGCATCACCTATATGATCTGGTATTTCTCTGACTCCATTTTAAACTACATTTCAGAAGGAAATAAAGTTGGAAAAAGTCCTATTAAAGATTCTAAAACTTGCCTATTTGAAGAATCCCTCTGGAATTTGTTCTGTGTCTTTCGGAGAGGTGGCTTACGTCCCATGGCACTTGGAAGCAAAGTGTTTCCTGTGTGAGGAATATTATTAATAAGAATATTCTAAAGTAAAATACCAATAAACAGCTGAATGAGACGTTTCAGTAGTTCCGTAAGCAGTGCCTCCAACAGATGTAATCTGTTTAAAGGAAGGAATAGATTCCTTTTTCACATTAATCAAATTTAATTTGCAAAGAGAAAGAGAGAGGTGCTGAGAATCTAAAGTAAGTGCAAATTGCAAAATACACAGGTTAGCTTGTTAGTCACTGTGGTAAAAGGTCTCAGGTTGCTTTTAAATATCTGTAAAGAGAATTAGAACTAGATAGGAAAACATCATTTTATTTATTATTATTTTGTGATCCATATGAAAGATTAAGTCATGGTTCATTCAGCCTTTTAAATATCCTAGAAAGTGAAGAGCACTGAAAGCAAGTGACAAGTACAAGGTGTCCCCAAAGTCTCAGGGTGGCTTTAAGCTTCGATAGCCTAAAACTGCACTGGAATTGTGGGGACACCGTACTGCATAATACCCCTAACTGACACGGTGACAGAGTTCCTCTCTGCAAAGGCCAGACTGTTTAACATCTCTATGCCCCCTTTTCCTCATCTTTAAAAAGGAGAGTTGGGCAAGCTTTTAGCTCCTTCTAGCTTTAGTTCAGCATTGGCCACCATCCTGGTGTGAGACCATGGGGAAGCCACTTCTCTTCCTGCCAAGATGGGGGTAGGGAGCACTGAGAGACAGCCTGGGGTTACTGCACAGAGGGCTAGGCTTAGAGCCACAAGGACCTGGATTCAAGTTTTGCCTTAGATACCTACTAGCTGTATGATCATGGGCAGATGACTTAAATTGTCAGTGCCTTGGGTAGTCCTCTGAGACTATGGATAAGACAGAGATGAGTGGCAGTGGGAATTTCCAAAGCAAGAGATTCTCATATGGCTGCAATTGGAAATCTAGAAAAATATGAGGACTTGATCCCTAAAGTTTGTTCCAGATCTAAGTTTCTGTGCTTATGGATGGTGTTATATAACCATCTCCAAGTAATCTGTACACTTAGGCCAAAAGGGACTTGGCATCAAAAGGCATATTTCTGATGCACAACCATCACAATATTAATGAGCATTTTATAAGTTTCTTGAACCTAAACATCTTTTAATTGAAAGTTAGTTCATAGAAGCCAAACCAAAAATTATTACAATAAATATTGAGCAACTTATTTTAAGATGAAATAGTTTTACCTGAAGTTTCTGTGTTTTCCATATGGGTTAAGAAGTTACTTGCATTTATTAATGTTTCATCATTTAAATCATCCCAAACTTCATCCCCCAATTCAAAGTTCACATTCAAAAAGTCTGAAAACTGAGATTTGTCTTTATCTGCATCTGTCAAATTAAGAATTGGGGATCTATTAAGATCTCTGTTGGAGAGCACTATGGGAGCACTATCTTCACTTAAAGTTGTGGAATATTGCCATGTGGAAAAATCTGTAAGAAAGAACAGGAAGTCACTGAAAGTACAACAAATAAATAAGTAAAAATTTTAGCAACCACCATTGATTGTCTCAAAGGTACAAATAAAAACCCCTATATTAACTCTAATTGTCTCAGAGATCAAATTTTAAAAGGCCTGAACACCTCACAAAAGCATTGTGATAAACTAAAACTGGTGGTAATCAATCAATTAGGCAAGCAAGTAAGAATTTATTAAGCATCTCCTATGTGATTTCATTTGATCCTCACAACAACCCAGAGTGGTAGGTGCTATTATTACCACCATTTTACAGTTGAGAAAACTGAGGCAGACACAGGGGCAGTGACTTGCCCAGGGACACACAGCTAATAAGTGTCTGAGGATGGATTTGTACTCAAGTCTTTCTGACTCCAGGCCCAATGCTCTATCTACTGTACTCACGAGAAGTTTACAGCTCTTAATCAGACTAGAAACTCCACAAGGACATGTGCCTGATTTAATCTAAACTTTGTCTTCAAAGGTCAGTACCTGCCAAAGCGTTCTGCTCTTAGAAAGGGAAGAATAAATGTTTGTTGAATTTGATTCGTTGAAGGATGCCAAAAAGCAACAATATTGGGAAACAGTGGGAACACATACATATATATTTGTGCATATATGTATCTATATGTAAAATATGTAAATTAAATGAGTGACAATAATTAAAGAGAGTGAAGGAAACTCTTCCATAGCCTCTGTACTGTTTTCATCCAGGTTTGGAGCAAAGTGGGAAAACCCTTGAAAATTCTGGGTGGAAACAGTGTTGATTGTTTCTCATGCATTATGTTAGATTTAAAATGGTTGATGTCCTTAAACTGTAGTAGTTAAAAGAGTGATGTTGTAAACTGTAGTGAGTTAAAATGGTGGAAGATATAAATTGTGATAGATATAAGAGAGGGTGAGTAAATTTGACCGCAGAAAATATGTTTCACTACAGTATCTTTGTTTTTAAATCAAATATAAGGTGGTCACCAGGGAAATATTCCCAATTATTCAAATACCCAAGTCAACTGGGTTTTATAGAGATTTTAATTAATACAAATGTGGAATTAAAGAAAAGAGAGAAAGAGAGAAAAAGGAAATAAGTATAAAGGGCCTTAAGCCAACATGGCCTAGACATGAGTCTTAAGAGAGAGAGATCAGTCAGTCAGTCTTTTAACACTCACCACAAGGTCTGTCTAAGCAAGGATTCTAGTGACACCAGGCCAACTCCATCTCAGCTGACTTCACCAGAGAGAGTTCCAGCCAGAGACTGTTCCAAAGGGCCTCTCTCCAGAGCCTCCAGAGGGACAGAGTCCCCTCAGAGGAGCTCCAGCGAGACCTCCTTAGAGATTGTCCTCCAAGAGCTTCCCTTCTCCAGAGCCTCTCTCAAGAGATTCTTCCCAAGCGATCCTCATCAGAGATCCTCCAAAAGGATTTTTTCTCAAGAGATTCTGCTTTTTCTTATATAGGGGTTTTTTTCCTATGTCACCTCCCCTAAGTCCTTACATCTACCAATCACTGTAGACGTTTTCCAAAGGACTGCCCATCTGAATTCCTGCTAAGTCGACAAATCTCCTCAGTAAGTCTGAACCAGTGAAAACACAGCTGAGTCAACTAATCTCATTAAGACAAAACTTGCCCGACCCTTTTAGGTACGTAGCATCTCATTGTATCAATTCTAAAAAACAGGCATGGCTCAAAGAACTCCTTGCCTTATTATAAGCATGGGTCCAAGTACTTTCATTGTTTAGCGAGGAGTTTTCTCCCCTAAAGCAGTCTTAAGTACAGGTGGAGTAGAGGTCCTCCCATAGTAAGGAGTTTTCTCATCAAAATGGGGAATGTTCCCAGTCCAATGGGGAAATTTTTAACATTCACAAGTCTGAGAAATTTCAAGGTTTACAGTTAAGTAATTCTTCATAAAAATTAACTCCCTTGGGATAATGAGGATGTGGTGGATATAATACTCTAATCCTGGCTCTGTTGAAGCTTTAGAAAGTAGTGGCTGAAGAAGCACGAGGGGAGAAGATGCAGCTAAGAGGTTCTCCTATAAGTCATCATCACACATGTTCTTTTTATTTTAACCCTGACTTTCTGTCTTAGACTCTATAAGAAGTATTGGTTCCTTGGCAGAAGATCAGTAAGGGCTGGGCACTGGGGGTTAAGTGAGGTGTCCAAAGTCACACAGCTAGGAGGGCTCTAAGGCCAAATTTGAACCCAGACCTCCTGACTCTAGGCCTGGCTCTCCATCTACTGAGACACCCAGCTGCCTCACCACACGCATACTTTTGAAATGCTTTAGTAATAGTTATGGATCATAAGTGGACAAATAATTAAAGGATCTATGATCTCACCTATTTGAGGAATTCCATCTACTGACAGAATGCAGCCCACCTCTGACTTGGAAGAGACCCCAGGGAAGAGCCTGAGACAGCCATAGCTTAAGTGGTTTTCCCAGAGTCAAAGAATTAAAGCATCAGAGGAGAAGAATCTTTGGGCCTCAGCTCAGTACCTTATCATGCTGCTTGAACACTGTGGTTTCAAGTAGATGATTTAATCTTTCCCATCTCACGTACCCGCAAAAGAGTCAGCCAGGTTCTGTGCTTGTATATTGTAGGGAGGTGGGCAAGCATATGGGCCACAGTTTTATAGCGGCAGAACATATGGAAACAGGTGCTATTATAAAAAATGTGACACATTAAAAGACAATAAATCTAGATTATGCTTCAACTACATGCCAAAATCCAGACTATATTTAGTAAAAAGGTACAGAATTACATTGGATCACTTTAGAGATATTCAAAGTGTGAAAAGTATATCTAAAAATGTTTAAGAAAGTCAAATTAAGTTATATATAACATATACCTATAAATGTATACACACACACGTGCATTTAAAACTGCCTTAGCCAGTAAACATGATGTCACCAAACTGAGATATGGAAACCAAGGGCAACACTGGTTTAGAATATAAGCTCATGTGTAAACTTTATGAAAGATTACGAGCACTCTCACCCCTAAAACAGTGAGAAGCAATACAGGGAAAAGGAGGTATAAAGAAAGTCTGACAAGGGACCAGGTAAGCAAAATCATCCCCAAAGTATTTAAAAATGAAACTAGACAGAGGACAACAAACAAAAAGTGGGAAAATTCCATTTTCATAACCCACTTTTGACTGTCAAGAATGGGGTCACCACCTTATACACTCACATCTCAGTCCCTGATGTGCTTCTTGAGGAAGAAGAAATGGCCCTAAAGAAAATGAAGATGGAAACTGTAGCTGGACTAGACCAAGTATATCCAGAGGGGCTCTGAGCTCAAAGTGACACAATCTTGAGAGCCCTCAGACATTGATTCCCAAGGCATTTAAAGAGGATACCAAAAGCTTTGGGAAAAAAAATCAGGTTTATTATTATGAACAAATTCATGACCTAGAGAATACAGACATTATCAAACTGCATGTCTGTTTGTAAGGATAAGCTATACATGCATGAAGGGAATCATTGATGAAAGTACGAGAAGGGAACAGCCAGGCTTTCACAAAAGTGTGCATGCAAAGGCAGACAGACCTCATTTTTACCATTACACAGCTGAGTAAAAGGCACAAAGGATACAAGGTTCCAGGGCACTATTGTTTCTTGAATATAAAAAAATCATTTGATTTGGTGGAGTAAAATGCTACCTTAAAGACTTTCCTTCAATCAGGAGTTGCCCATGCACATGCCAAAATTGTATATCTTTTACAGCCAGACATAACAACCAAGATCATAGTAATTTTTGATGACTGGTTACTATTATCAAATCAGGCACAAAATCAGGAAATGTATTCTTGTCAAAAATATTTGCCACTGTCATGATGGAAGTTGTAGAACATAGAGTATAAATTGAAGTGGATTCCCCATAAGTCAGAAGTTCCTAATTTTTTTTTTGTATGTGTTATAGATCCCTTTGACACTGAGGTGCTAAAGATTCCTTCTTAGAACAATGATTTCTAAATGTAAAATAAAAGTTATGGATTCCACATTAAAACTTCTGATTACAGATAGGTGAGGTCTTCTGTTGAGGGGCAGCTGAGTGGCTCAGCAGATTTAGAGCCAGGCCTAGAGATGGGAGGTCCTGGGTTCAAATCTGGCCTTAGACACTTCCTAGCTATGTGACCCTGAGCAAGTCACTTAACCCCCATTGCCTAGACCTTACTGCTCTTCTGCTTTGGAACCAATACACAGTGTTGATTCTATGTAAGGTAAGGGTTTAAAAATATAATAATAATAATAATAATAATAGTGGTCTCTCGGTAACTGAGGATGACGATTGTCTTTGTGCTCTTTCATCTGTGATGTAGATGAGCGTGCACGATGCACAGAGACAGTTCCAATCTCTTGGCGTTGGAAGCCTGGGTCCAGTGGCACGAAAAATTGTTACACCTGGAGACTTCCTCAGCTGCATTGGATGGCCGTGTTGTCCTTTGTGCTCCATCACGCCCTAAGCACTCCACAGTGCTTTGCTGCGTCGCCATCTCAGCCGTTGAACCTTCTTATTGGTTTCTTCAGTCTGTTTGGCCGAGGCAGCCTTCACATGCTGGGTGAGCAAGGCCTTAGTTCACCAGGGGTCTATGACCTGATGGCTACCCTCTGCCTGTCGAAGCCGTTGCCCGGGGTGTGGCTGTTGCCGCATGCTAGCAGCTACTGGGAGCCACAAGTGAGAGCTGAGTGTCAGGCGAGGGTCAGAGGTTGGAGAGCTGCCCTAAGAGGGCATGACAAGCCCTCCATACCAGAGATACTACTCCTCCCTGAGCACCCCATACACCCCTTAAAATTATATATATACATATATATGTAAATAAAATGAAATGCTCCTGTTGGTGAATGATTTTGTATCAATTAAAAAACTATAGAATTTCCCAAATAATATCTATAATAACTCAAAAGTATTTGGTCTAAAGGCTGCCTTGAGAAGGGGTCAAAAGTTGCTGAAGAACCAGGGAAAAAATACATGGATACTCCCAACCAACAGCATTACATCCTAGCTATAACATGCAGTTGAATGAACAGAGCTTATTTGTAAATATACATACATCAAAAAGAAATAACAAATGAAAAATAAGTGTCATTCAAAATTGAACACAAGGTTAAGAGCAAGATAAATCATCTTTGGGAAACTCTTCAGTGCTCATAATAATCCCAAGTTTACTCCTGAAACAAAAGGTTATCTTTAACATCATTATTCTTCCAATGATGTTCTATGGATGCAAGTCAGAGCATGGCAAAGTCTTGGAAGGGCATAACTGAGAGTAACCAAAGGGCAATGGATTGGCACATGGTGGATATGAGCTGGCTACAACAATGAAGAATTGTCCTAGAGAAGCAAGGCAAAGCATATTAATGGACGCATGAGAACACATGAAATATCTGTAGTTAGGTAGGCAGGGGGACATCCTTATGTGGTAACTCCCTTCACCAATCTAAATTGATGTCTATCTGTGATTTAGTAGATAAGTCCTAGGAATTACGTCAGATGCAAAGAGGTTAAAAGTCCAGAGCCACAAAGCTAGCAATACTTAGAGGAATATGAACAGAGGGTTTCCTAACTCCAACTTCACCCACTATGCCAACCTAGACAAAATAATGAGCCAATGATACAGTGAGATCAAGAGATAATGAAGGGATAGTGACGTATTCCACAGTGGCTGTAGTTGCTTGATTTGTCCAGCCTAACTACAGGTTATATCAGATACTTAAAAGGAAAATGAGTTGTTCATAATAAAGAGATGCACGCTTTCTTGTTCAATCACTTTCACTCTATTATGGTTGCAAATATCATTTGGTGATCATGATTATAATAAAAATAAAAGTTAATTTAAAAAGAAATGGTCTTTTCTGTTAAGCTCTATAAATAATGAGGATAACTAGCTTTTAGGTAAGCTCCTTGTGAGCAGGAATAGTTTTATTCATTGTATTTGTATCCCCACCCACTAGTCCAGTGCCTGGTATATCCATAGTAGGAACTTAATACAAACTTGCTGAATAACTGATTGATTTCATTTGACCTAGTAATTCAAAAGAAAATGTTTCTCAGTTGGTAGTTATAATAATTTTAGATATTTTTCTCAATGTTATTACTTTTCAATCTGAAGTAATAAAAATCATTTCCCTTATGAAATCATACATCTGTAGTAACTTACCCTTTTCACCATAATAAGTAGATTGCGGTTGTTGCTGGGATTTTCCGCAGACTTCAGAAGAATCCCATTTTTTCACTAAAGAAGATGCAGAAATTTGTGTACTCTTCGACCTTTACAGATTTGTGGAAACCAAGAGAAAATTGGAAATAAATATAAAAATTAAAAGGATACTAAAAACTATGTATTTAAACAAATGAAGAAAAAAAAATCTAAGATTCCTTGTCTGAGTCACCAAGACTATCTGAAATGAGAAAAAAAAGGAGGTAGAAATATACACATATTGGACCAGAGCCTTATAAAGATGGATTTGAGAGCTTTCTATCATATTTCCTTTGACTTCCACAGCTTTGCCATCCCTTTTTGATCTGAACCTCCCACTATTATTATTATTTTTAAGATCAAACCACATAAGTATTGTCTCTGGAAGGCTACTGATACAAAGCATTCCTGGGAAAGAAGAGAAATTCTGTTTCATTTGGGGGCTTTAGATGAAGAAGCAGCAGCCTTCTACTTCAATCCTCTCTCACATGAGCATGAATTTGCTTATCAAATTATGGTACTGTCTTCTTGGTCTTTTGGATGCTTTTTGAAATCACAAAGAACTCAAGGGGATGGAATGCAGGATAAATAAGTGTAATGGAGGATGTACTGAGAGAATGATGGCCACAAACTGAAGAGATCCCCTGGTCAGAGAGGGAAGACTTAAGTTCCACTAGTCATACTGTGGATGCTCAGGGGAAGGGAAAAGATAGCTGTGCAGCCTTTGCTTTCTCCATGCTTTTGCCTAGGACCAGCATCCCTAAAGATAGTGTAACAGCAGTATTGTGGAACTCCATGTCCTTTAAATGACCATTGAGAAAGACACATGTAAAACCCAGTGGAATTGGGCATCAGCTATGGGATGGGGTGGGGGGAGGGGAGGGAAAGAATGATTCTTGTAATCAAGGAAAAATGTTCTAAATTGGCTAATTAAATAAAATTTTCAAAGTGAAAAAAAAATGACCATTGAGAGCTAAGGTCACACGCTAGCAACCTTTTCCTGAATGAGTGTGCCTTCTAATCATTGATCGTTCAGAGTCAAGAAGGACTTGCAGATCCAATCTAGTATAACAACTTTATTTTATGGCCATTGAAGCACAGAAAGATTAAGCATTTGACTACAGACGTACAAAAGATCCTGTGCTTAAATCAAGGTCAAATGACTCCTGGTCTAATATGCTTTCCACTACGGTACTCTTGTGCTTATAAGAAAATGGGGTTTTGTTGAGAGTTTCCCTTCAAATACAACTTCTTAGTATAGTGTAATAGTACCTTGGAAAAACTGGAAGCAAAGCTCTCGGAGCAAAACTAAATTTCTTAAGATCCACATTTTGAGATTTATTTATCTGCATCTATTGGGAAAAGAAAACCATAGGTTTATTCTTGATTACACATGAATAAATTTAAACAAATAAATGGTTTAATGAAGATTCCTGGACATATATAAAGGTTATAAAATAGAAGTAAAAGTGAGAATATAAAACAAAGCAAGAAAACTACAGCTGGGTGCCATTAAAATAATTGTGGACTGCCAGATGAGGTGGTTTGGTATTTGTGGAAGCTGTGGTTACATCCAAATCTATGTATTCAGCAACTGTCACCATATCCCTTTCTTTAGCGTCTCATGATTTGAATCCTTCAATCTCTTTTCAAATGAGTACTCTAACATCAACCTGGCCCACTCTCTGTTTCTACAAGAGGATATATACTGCTCCAACCCAAGCTACTAGACAGGCTTCATAATACAGCATGAAGGAATATTGAAGTCCATTCACTGAGTACAGTGATATGGCATTCTAATCACTTTTCTTTCACCTGGTAAGAATTCTTGGATCATTTGCGAAGGGAGCTCTTATTTAATGTCAGCAAGGCAGAAGTACAAAAAAGCACAGGTGATCTGAGACCTTACAAATGGAGGTAGGAAAGAGGCCTTTCAGATATGACCTCTAAATTCCGTCTTCCACTAAAGACAGAGAGGGCCCCCCAAAAAGATGATAAAGGAGTTCACAGTTTACTTTTATTAGTAAGTTCCTAAAAGTACAAACAGGGCAAGAGTGTGATATTGGGTAAGAGATTGAATAGTGAAACCCCCCCCCAAATATTGGTGGGCTAGATCATTGGGCTAAAGCTTTTTTTTTTTAATAAAAAAACTTTACCTTCTTTCTTAGAATAGATACTAAGTATCCATTCCAAGACAGAAGAGTGGTAAGGACTAAGCAATTGGGGTCAAGTATCTTGCCCAGTCACCTAGTGAGGATGTGTAAGAGGTCAGAAATGAACCCAGAATCTCTAGTCTCCTAGCCTGGTGCTCTATTCAATGAACCATTTAGCTGTCCCAAACTGGGCTAAATCTGATAAGATTAAATGTAATATAATTAATTTCTATGAAAATATTCAACTTCACAAGAATAAGACAAGGAGATATGGTAAAAATCTAGAGGTTTTAGTGGACAAGAAGCTCAATATTAGTCAACTATATGGCATAGTGGCCAACAAATTTAATGTAATTTTAAAATTATGAAGAAAGGTGGTGTTTCCAGGACAGAGAGGTGGATGATAATTTTACTCTAGTATGATTTTATCAAACAATGAACATCTGTAGTATTCTGTTCCATTCAGGATGTACATTTTAGAAAAGACATTGATAATCTGGAGATAGTGTAGAAGGCAAATGATGATGGAGGGCCTGCAGATCATGCCATCAGGGTCTGTGCTAAAAGAACTGGATACCCTTATATCAGATAAGATAGTCAGCCGAATATATACACATATTTAATGAATATGCAGAGCTAAACAATAGAATATCATTCAGAAAACTAACCTTGAGGCGTTTAACTGGAGGAACAGATGAAATGGCATCCCTATGTCTTAAATCAGTTAAGTAGGAAGAAAATGTTGGCACTTTCACTTGTGACTTTTGTGCAACTCCAATTTTACCTTTGAAAAGAAATTTAGTATTTTTTAGGATACAATTACATATTCTTATAGAATCTAATTTCTCAAAATTTAAGTTACTTTTTCTCATATTGTATTCAAAAGAAATAAAATTGTACTTAGGGACTATATTTAGCATAATGTAAATACTATATTTTGATGTTTAAAATTTTTTTATTTTATTATATATATATATTATAATTATTACCATTATCAAATTTTAAAGCCTGAAATGATCCCATTTAAAGGAACTCACAGCAATCATGTCCACATGTATCTTTATTTTTACAGTGATGGTGGCAGTCTCTGTTTCCAGATATTTTGCAAGTGTTCTTTCTGTTGGAGGTGCTTCCTAAAGCATAAATAATAATAATAATAATAAATATTTCAATGATAATAGTAATAAATTTATTATTGTACTTAATTTAATGTAACTTTCTTTTTTGAAAATTTCATTTAGTCAATTTAGAACATTATTCCTTGTTTAATGTAACTTTCATTTTGTTTTATACATTGTGAAAGAGGCATGCATGCAAGATAAAGCTGAGGACAGAAGAGCTATCAATCAAAAGGAACATTCCATTTGGAATGTTCCTGGGAAAGTCAGTTGGAGCCAAGCCAGGCTGAACTGGGCTGAGAAGCTTCTGAACTGGACCCCTTTTGGCTTCTGAAGCTGGGGGAGAGGCTGGTGAACTAAGTTTTGGCTGCTTGTGGCTGATGGTGAAGACCCTGAAGTTTTTGCTGAGGGATTGATATTTATCTGGCTGGTTAGAAGAAAAAGAAAGAAGAAAAATGTTTGTACTCTTATCTCTCTCTGACTGTCCCTGCTAGTGACTGATTGCCATTTCCCCAGTATCCTCAAAACCAAGGCTCCTTGTATAGACTAGGGAAAACCCCATCCCTCTTACCTCATCCTCTATCCTTGTCCTATCTTCCCCAATAAACCTCCTTACTTGAGAAAGGAAGAGAAGAGAGTATTTTCTCTGAAACCTCATAATTCACTCTGGGAAGGAGAAGGGGGAGGGGAAGCTAAAGGCTTCAGAAGAGGGGAGGAAACAGGAGGCATTGAGGGAGGAGGGTAGGTTAAAAACTTGATCCATTAGTCATCCAGTATTGATCAATAGACACCCTCAAGGGTATCTCTCTATTACAGAGTCTCCCTCTATTACAACATTCATTAAACAAAATGACTTTGAGTATCAGTCTCCCTCAGATGTTACCATATTCCTTACATACTATTCAAGAATATTCTCCAGAAAAGTCACAGTTGACCTTGGCAACCAATATGAAGGCCAATTTGGTAGTGGTGTGTAGGAATTGATTGGAAGAGAAAATAACTGAAGGTATAAAAGACCTGTTTTGAGATTAAAGTAATAATAAAGTCAAGAATCAATGAGGTCCTCAGGTAGGGTGGTAACAATGAAAATGATAAGTGATTATTTTAAAAAATTATTCACATCAAGGGCTTTTTAGACTATGTTGATTAACTTATGGCTAGGTTGCCTTTAAAAGCAATTGACACCAATACTTTCTGAAGCATTGCAGTTAACCAAATGGCAACTTAAATACTCTACTGACTTTCAAAAGCAAAATTGGTTATGACATAAATAACTTAAAGTGTGCTCTTGAATGACTATTTGAAATCTGTTTTAGAGTAAGTATCATGTTTTAACTTTGTTTTAAAAATTCAGATGATGTGATGATGCCTCAAAGACTACAAGATGAAGCCACTATTTATAATCCAAACAGGTTGTTGTTATTCCTACCTCATTCTCTACCAAAGGAATCTCTAGCTGCAACCCTGGGGGCTGGTCTGATTGGTGAGAACTCACCAACATCTAGCTCCTCCTACCCTACCTCACCATCATTCTGTCACGTACCCCAACAATCAGAACTCCAGGACCTGCCTAAGTGCCACATTCATGTCACCTATCCCAGTCACTCAACCTTACATTCTTCCCATCATGCCACAATAGGCTTTCTCCCTCTGGTTGTGGGAACAGTAATCAAGTCAAAATTACCATTATTTTTGTTAAAGGAGCATAATTCTGGTATCCTCAAGTTTCTTCCACTTACTATCTCTGTGACTTCACCCCTTTCCTGGCCACCACTTCTCTATATGTTTTGTCTCTCTCACTAGAATGAAAGGTCTTTGAGGTCAGAGGCCAAGTCTCTCCTCTTTAATTAAATTTTTCCCAATTACATGTAAAAACAATTAATTTTTTTTTAATTTTGATATCCCTTCTTCCCTTCCTTCCCCTTTCAATGAGAAGGCAGGCAATTTGATATAGGTTATTCTTGTGCAGTCATGCAAAATATATTTCCACATTAGTCATGTTATCAAAAAACACGCAAAAAAGAAAAAAAAACAAGGAAAAAAGAAAGTAAAAAATAGTATGCTTTGTTCTGTATTCAAACTCTATCAATTCTTTCTCTGGAGGTGAATAGCACTTTTCATAGAAAGGGATGATGTCACTTTTGTGATTGTATCACAAGCATTTAGCACAGTGCTTGGAAAAAAGCAGATTTATAGAAAATAGAAAAATAATTGCTAAATATATTTTCATTCACTTCATCTTCCTGGCCTCTAGTTTTTTAATCTGAAAAAAGAAAGGGGTTGGATTACATGATCTTTAAGGTCTCTTTCAACTCTAATAATTTATGATGCTATGATCATGGTTACCTAGCACTCCAAATATTTGTAACTTCATCGGTATTAAAATTTACTTCCTCCACTGATGTAGGCCACATTACAAAACTTCGTAACTTAGCAGGTAATTCTCAAGTCATAGTGACTCCAAAACTCATTTCCTTACAGACATTCAGGTGATAAGCCTCTCTGAATTCAGGTGGACCATTTCTCAGACAATGGATATAACATATATAGTTAAAGAAATAAATGTTATAAGATCATGTATCTAAACCTTGAAAGGATATAAGGGGCCATTTAATCCAATCCCATCATTTTAAGCTGACAAAATTGAGGGCCAGGTCATAACATGTCCAAAGTCAAATGCATATGGCTTTTATCACACATCCTCTTACATTTGGATATCTTTTTTTTTTTTAAACCCTTACCTTCCATCTTGCAGCAGAAGAGTGGTAAGGGCTAGGCAATAGGGGTCAAGTGACTTGCCCAGGGTCACATAGCTGGGAAGTGTCTGAAGCCAAATTTGAACCTAGGACCTTCTGTCTCTAGGCCTGGCTCTCAATCCACTGAGCTACCCAGCTGCCCCCTGCATTTGGATATCTTGACAACTGATCATCTAAGCTGGATAAAAATATCTATTTAATGCGACTTTATTTGATTACCTAAATATAATTTGCAATCTGATAAAATCTTAAACTTATAATAAAATTGTCTTTGCTATAGTCAAGGCAGATAGCTAGAGACTATGTTGCTATGGATATGGGTGCTTTATTCATGTGGAGGAGTATGAAAAAGGGAAAAGGCTACATTTGGAGGCATTAGGCTACTGGAAGAAGTTGTTATATCCTTAGGTGACAGAAGTGGTCATGAGGGTACAAACTTGGCATTTCATCACAGAGAAAGAATGAATAGAAAACTTCCTTTGCTAAAGTCAAGCATGCTAATAAACCGAGATGTTGATGAGTAAAAAAAAGGAAAGGGGTTAGAAAAATAGAAGCAAGAAATGCCTCCTTTTTCAGCCTGGGGCTTGTATGTGTGTGTGTGTGTGTGTGTGTGTGTGTATGTATACATGCATATATACATATCTCTATCTCTATCTGTCTATCTGAAATAGACATTTGTTAAGTACCTACTATGTGCGGGGCACTCTACTAAGTGCAAGGGATGCAAAGAAAGGTAAAAGACAGTTCCTGCTTTCAAGAAGTTCACAATCTAGTGGGACAAACAACATACAAATGTTATTTAGTCATTCAGTTATGTCTGACTCTTCAAGACCCCACATGGAGTTTTTTGGGCAAAGATACTGTAGTGGTTTGCCATCTCCTTCACCAGTGGATTAGGGAAACAAAGGTTAAGTAACTTGACAAAGGTCACACAGCTACTCTGAGGCCTGATTTGAACTCAAGTCTTCCTGACTCCAGGTCCAGAGCTCTATCCACTGAGTCATTTAGTTGCTTCCTTTCACCACCATAGCAAATAATTATGTACATCTGGGCTAGATACAAGATACATTTGAAATAATCAGCAGAGGGAAGTCATTAGGATATGAGATCAGGAAAGGCTTCCTGTGGAAGGTAGGATTTTAGCTAAGATTGTAAGGAAGCAAGGAGAGGGAATACTCAATGCATAGGGAACAGCCAAAACCTAGAATCTGGAGGTGGAATGTTTTGCTCAAGAAACAGAAAAAAGACCAAGGTCACAAGCCCAAAGAGTCCAAGGAAGGGTAGTGGGGAATATAAAGTATAAGAGAATGGAAAGGTGTGCGGCAGGGGAAGCTCATAAAATGCTTTGAATACCAAACAGAAAATGAGATATTTGATCCTAGAGGTGACAGGCAGCCCATAGAATTGGCTGTATGGGACACAAGGGTTCAGGGGAAGAGGAAGTGACATAATCAGTCCTATGTTTTAGGAAGATGCCTCTTTAGCAACTGAAGATGGACTGAAGTGGAGAGAGTCTTGGAGAGGGCAGACCAACCCTAGGGTTAGGCTTTTATGATAGTCTGAGTCCGAGTGTGAAGTGAAGGGGCCTATGCTAGGGTGGAACAATCAGATCCATAGGAGGAGAATCAGGGGAGAGTAGTGTCATAAAAACTTAGAAGGAAGAGAGCATCAAGGAGAAGAGGGTGATTGACAGTATTAAAGGCTATAAAGAAGTCAAGAAGGATGAAGATTGAGAAAAGGCTATTAATTGGTTTTTCACAACCAAGAGACTCTTAGCCACCACTGAAGGACTGAGTCTGAATGCAGATCAAAGCAAACCATTTTTCACTTCATTCCTTCATGAGTTCTTTTTTAATATAAACAATGTGTATCTTCTCTCACAACACGACAAACATGGAAATATGTATTGCATGATAGTATATGTATTGCCTGCCATCTTGGGGAGGGGAGAAGAGTAAGGAGGGCAAGACAGAACATGGATCACAAAATGTCAGAAAACTACAAGTTGTATCTATATGTAATCTGGGGGAAAATGTATAAAAAAAGAAAAATGAGAGACTGTAAGTGACTTTGGAGAGAGTAGTTTCAGTTGAATGATTATGTCAGAAGCCAGATGGTAGGGTTAAGACAAGAGTGAGGAAAAGAAATAGAAGCAGCTATTATAGATGCCTTCTCAAGAAGATTACTCCCAAAAGGCAGGAAACAGATAAGATCATAGTTAGCAGGGAAGCATGGTTCAAATGACAACTTTTTTTAGGATGGGGAAGACATAGACATGTTTATAGGCAATAGGCAAACAGCCAGTAATAAGGAAGAGATTGCAAAGATATAAGAGAGTGAGGACAATAAAGTAGAAAATCTGTTGGAAAAAAAAACAGAACAGAATGTGATCCCTCATATGTGAAAAGGGATTAGCCTTGGCAGGAAGGGCTACCTCATCCCTGTGAGAGGTGAGAAGGAGGAAATAGTGGCAGAAGCTAACTGTGAGGATTGGAGGAAAGGGGGAAGCTCTCTGCCAGTGACTTCATTTTTTTCAGTCAGATATGAGGCAAAGTTCTCAGCTGAAAGAGTAGAAGTAGGAGGAATCGTGGGAAATTGAAGGAGAAATGAAAAGGTTTTGAAAAGCCTATATAGTGAATAGGATAGCAAGTTCATTAGGTAGATATAAAAAGATTACTGGGGCAGGTAGGTGGTGAGGTGCATAGGACAACAGAGCATGGAGTCAGGAAGACCTGAGTTCAAATCCAGTCTCAGACACCGACTAATATGACTAGGCATGTGACTAGGCAAGTCACTTTAGCTTGCTTGCCTCAGTTTCTTTATCTATAAAATGAGCTGGAGAAGGAAATGGCAAAACTCCCCAGTATCTTTACCAAGAAACTGCAAATAGGGTCAGAAAGAGTTAGAAACAACCAAACAACAAAAGGATTGATTTCCTTGCAGGAGTGAGAGTCTATCTGAGATTATACAACATAAATTGGTAGTGGACCTAGTCAGATTGGTTTCATAACATTCTCCTTGATATTATCTATTATAATGACAAAAGTTGTCAGTTTGGAAGGAAGGAAGCAATAGGTTAAAATGCTAATAATTTTGAAGAAAACAAAGGTTCATGGATAGTAAACTGGTGACTTCTTAGCTAACAGCTAAAATGTTTATTCAAAGAATTTTAGAGCTACAGGGTAAAAATAAGCTTTAGAAACCTCTTTGAAAGATAAATTAAGACTTAAAATTCCTTTACTTAAATAAAACTGTAGAAAACTGAATTTAAAATTATCTTCAAAAAGTTGCTTGATTAAAAAAAAGTAAGTAAGGTAGTATGCCATTACAAAGTAAATGATTATAGAAATTTTAAAATTTTTTGAAGAAAAATTACTAAAATATATAAACATTACATCATAATAAGTTGATAAAGGAGTGTGAAATTTTGAACACTATTTAAATTGTGACCAGGTGGCTCCAGGTCCAATATCTAATTCTTTAGCTCTAAAGACCAGAACTTCAGTGGTCTGCTTACCATTGGGTTTACTAGAGCTACTCAAACTCAGTTGAAGCTGATCTGAATCAGAAAGCTAATTTATGAATTTGCAATTAGAAACAATTTATCAGCACACAAGATTCACTTGACTTGTCTGTCAGCACATTCTCTTGCCAGTACAGAAACTTACTTGGAAAACCAAATTAAGATCAGAAAGTTGGTTGGTGAATAGAGAGCATAAGAAAAGAAAATGGGAAATCCTTAAGAAATACTTTCAGCAAATTGTCATAATCCTCAGCTCTAGGGGTATAACTCTCAAGGAAATAAAGTGCTCACATGGACCATTTGGAACAACTCTGTCCCTGTCCTCTACCTCAAGGCTTTGCCAGTTCTTCAATAATCAGTGTTTCTGTCAATGTGCACCCTTCCTCCAATGAGGAAGATTTCAACAGTCTAACATAAAAGCTGCCATGGCTAAAAAATTTGTCCCTTTGTGTACAACCTCTTGATGAACCCAGCATGATTGGGCTTGGTTAATGGTTAGTCCTAGGACAACAGATTTATAATCTGTGATTGGGTCCATACTAAAAGATGCTCAAATTTGGTTTTGTATCTAGTTGTTTTTCATGCTGTCTACTCCTTCAGACCATAAGCTGTTTGAGAGGCTGTCTTTTGCTTTTCTCTATATTTCCAGAACTTAGCATGGTGCCTGGCACATAGAAAACTCTTAATAAATGTTGTTGTTGGCTGTTTGTTTGATTGGATTTTCCAGAGTTGCACTCTGTTGAAATCACTCTACAGAATCCAGTATCACCTCCTCACTATAATAAAGCATTAGGTGATGAATGCTAAAGCTTGAAAAAAAAATCTTATTCTACATTCTACTTCCATAATCTATGGTGACTACCACTTTACTATTTGTATTTCCATCTTTCATAAATTGATTTGTGGTTTTTTAAAATTGTGATTACACATCTAGGAAGTCATCTTAATCTCTTTAATAACTTGCCTCTGAATCACATTTTAGGATGGATCATCTTAGAAAAGTATGCTATTGTTAGGTACTACCATTCATAGTATATAAATTGTTCATCAAAAGTTCCCTTTTTCTGACATTTCCCCATTTCACTTTCTCCCTAATATCTAACATTTATACTGGGATTTGCCTTAATTAGGAACCTGTAGCACTCTCCCTCCCTAATACCTATGCAAATAAATTCAATGTAAATTTTCATTTTATATCAATTTGTTTTGTAAGAGCAAAATATTGTAAGAAGAAACACTATATCCTCAAAAGGAGCCTTGATATAGAACACAGATGGTTTTTCCCATCTTCCATATTTTTTACCTTTTCTATAGGGCCCTTTGAGGGATCTGCCTGTACTTCTTAACCTGGTCCTGATTCAACCAGAGACATAAGATATGTAAGCCAGTAACTATGGTTTATTTGTGAATGGTGAAAAAAGCACTGGACAGAGAATTAGGCAATCTCAGATCTAATCCATGATCTACCTCTAATTAGCTCTGTAAACTTAGACAAGACGTTCCATGTTTTGGCCTTGATGTCTTCATCTATAAAGAAAGGGATTAGACCAGATAATCTCTCAGCTTTAATATTTTGCGATCTCTAAGGCTCTGTTCCCTTGCCCTGAGATGGAAATTAAGGCAAGAAGGAATTACCTCCTCCCATAATACAGAAATGTACAAGACTGTCATTCTAGACATCAATTCAGTCTGGTGATTGGTGACTCAATATGGTTTTTCTCAGAAGTTAAAAATAACTTGGCTTGGAACCAGGGAATTTATTGCAGATTCTGGGAGCCTCCTAGAAAAATCCAGGAAAACTGACAAACATAATCAGGAGAGGATAATTTATATTTACCACTTGTTTATGTTGTACATAATATTTTAGTCTTCAGAGTATTTTTTGCATGAAAAAATAACTATGTGATATAGTATACATATTATAATTTCTATTTTAGAGACAATAAAACTAAGGTTGAGAGAGATTAAAGCTACAAGGTTATTAAACAGTGGAGTTCATTTAGTCTTACTCTGAGACTAGGGATATTTCTACTCTTCTGAGCTATCACAAAACCTTGTCCCTGTTTCTTACAAATGAGATAACTGGGGAAATTATATATATTCCCCCTCCCCACCCCCAATTTTACTGGATTAGTTTGATTACTAATACAATTGATAGAGGTCAATAACTAGAAAACTAAGGTACTCAGATAATATTAACTCAAACTGTAATCTTAGGTATAGTTTAAAGTTAGCAGATTTTTTTCAGGGTATCTGGGAACATACATTTCCATAGTT
The DNA here is from genome assembly GCF_027887165.1 of Monodelphis domestica. Taxonomy (NCBI): domain Eukaryota; kingdom Metazoa; phylum Chordata; class Mammalia; order Didelphimorphia; family Didelphidae; genus Monodelphis; species Monodelphis domestica. The sequence continues at coordinate 36,563,258 of NC_077228.1, read as the reverse complement.
TTGCATAATGTGCATATGAATTTACATTAATTTGCATGTCATATTTTAAAAGCCTTAGCTGTAAATATGTAAAATAAAATAAATTGAATTTATTAGTGAACAAGTGTCTTCCGAGCAAATATTCAGAGCCATAAGGAGTAGAGTAGGGCTGAGAGCCAGCTTCCTTAGGCTGTTGGGAAGGATCAAAATAAGAACTTTCCACAAAAAACAAGGACCTCAGGCATCCCTGATACATTTAAGTCTGCAGCCTAATAAGAAATTCAGAGCTGTATATCTATGCACAAATGACATGACTTCATGTTTTTTCATATTTTAAGAGTCTTTCTCTGTGCAACTCCTTGTTTTTTTCTTTCCTGACAGGTTTGAATACTTTATTTTTGTACTCTTATTTAATAAAAGGAAAAAAGCACACACCTTTCTAACCTTTTTTTTTGTTTGTTTTAAGTCTACCACATCAGGACTATGTGGTGTCCCATACAAGTACTAACCAGGTCTGACGTTTCTTGGTTTACAAGATCAGACACCTTTTTAACTTTTTGTGTTAAAATGCAACATTTTAATGTCGTGTTTATTTAAATACAAAAAGATCATACTGGTAGAGTCCTTGAATTGACACATTAACAAACATGGCACTAGCAAGTAAGGAGGAAAGTGGCTATCTTGGCTACTATTTAAATTCATATACTTCCAAGAGGCACAAGTGATAACCTTGGCTTTATATGGTCTTTAAGCATCAATTTTTACATGTTCAGAATGGCACTTAAAATGCTAATGATTTTATAAATTGCAAATCATTTTTCTTCAAATCTAGAAAAATTTATATTTCTTGTTTATACTTTGTTAAAGACTAATCAGCTTGAAGCTGAAATCTTCAATTATTTTGGGAGTCAGGCAGGAAAAAAGTTGTTTTTATTTTGTTTTTTTTTTTACAACAGATGATGGTTATTTCATGGTGACATAAGTTGTAAATAACAGGAAAGCTTCTTTATAAACTTTATATGAACTATGATCATTTGGAGCTATGACCAAAAATGGCCCTTTGACCTGGGCCAGCCATTTCACTGGCCCTTCCAGAATCCCCACTGCCTGCTGCTACATCTCCACACTAGTTGCCTCTCCCTCCTGATGACTGCCCCAGGACAATTTAATGAATGGTATGTCCCTCCCTGCCTGGAACCTTCCATGTCCAGATGAAGCCCAGCCTCCCAACCCTTGTTCATTCGGTACTATCCTGCCTTGGCCCCTCCCCCCACAAAAGCTACCTGACTCTGAGAACTATGAAACTTACTGGAACCTTCCCCAGTGACTAACACATGCATAGTATACCCTGTCCCACTCTCTCCATCCAAGTGATTCTGAACAGAAATGGGCCCTGGGCCCTGCTCTGCACCGCCTCGTCCCCAACCTGCCCAATGTTCCCCCAAGGCCTGGCCACCCCTCCCACACATAGCCTCACCTGCTTCAGAGGGCATGAATGTGCTTTCATTGCAAACCCATTTCTCTGTCTTCTTGCACTCACTGAGACAGGACCCTTCTGGATGATCCCCAAGGCCACCCTTCCTGGCACTCAATCCCCAAAACTAGCTGGTCACCATGGCAGAGTAGAGATATTCCTTGTGTCACTCAGTAATTGCTTCTCTGAGGTTCATTCAATTCAACTTTATCATTCAATTAAGATTTTGTGCCCGTTGGGTAGACCTCCACCTGCTTTTCCCCTCATCAATGAATTTAATGCCTGGCTCCCAGGCTTTCTCTTCTCCCCAAGCCCTGGCTTCATTCTAGGGGACTACAAAACACCTACCAAGAGGGCCTCCAACATCCTGACTTACACCAGACTCCCTCCCTTTACTTTGTGATCCAGGGACACTGGCCTCCTTCCTATTCTGCACATGGGACACTCCGACGCCTGACTCTGGCTGTTCCCCCATGTCTGGAATTCTCTCTTTCCTCATCTCTCCCTTCTGGATTCTTCAAAGGTCAGCTAAAATCTCACCTTCTTCAAGAAACCTTTTCTGAAGAAACTCTCCTCTCTATCCTATAGGATGTTTTCTTCTTTTAGAAAGAGAAGAAAGAAATGGAGGGAATACTTCTACTCTAAAGTAAAAGGGGTATTGGGGTATGCTTGCTTTAATGGGTGCTGCCCCTCCCAATGGCCTTTCCTCCCTGCTACTGCTCTCCTTAGTAGGGCATCACAGTCCAGAGAGAAGGAAGGTAGACTTTGATTTGCTGAGAGGTGCTCTAGGTGTCCTAATACTTTCTCATCACTATCAGTGAAAGTCTTTGCCCCCATAGGAGGAAAAGCAAGTGGAAATAGTGCCTGTGGGGAAACACTCCTAAGATCTTTGAAGAGAGACACACTCTACTTAACACAAAACAAAAAATTTTTCCAGCAAGGGAGTGAACAAGATGGGTTGCTAGTGCCATTAATGCTAAAAGCATCCAGCAAGTGTGATTTCCCCAATGTGGAGCCCCAACTTGTCTGTGCTCTGCAGTCAGTGGTTCATTCTTTATATAACTATCAGAATGGAATGAATCAGGAAGAATGTTTAGAGGCTTATGGAGAAGGCCTAGGACTACTTTCATAGCCTCCTGAGAAATATCAGCTCTAACTAATTAACTAATTCATAGGTTTCATAGAATTTTGAGCTAGAGAAAATATTAGAAATAATTTAGTCCAACCTCTTATTTAAAATGAGAAAAGTAGGGGGCAGCTAGAAAGCTCAGTGGATTGAGAGTCAGGCCCAGAGATGGGAGGTCCTGGGTTCAAATTTGACCTTAGACACCACTTAGCTGTATGACCCTGGACAAGTCACTTAACCCTCATTGCCCAGCCCTTACCACTCTTCTGCCTTGGAATCAATGCTTCTTCTTGGCTTCTTCTGCCTTGGCACAAGATCTCTATTGATTCCAAGGCAGAAGGTAAGGGTTTATAAACAATAAATAAATAAAATAAAATGAGAAAAGTGAGACCCAAAGAGATGAGGTGACTTATTGACATGTAAAGGAAGTAGCTGAGTCAGGCTTAAGCACAGACCTTCTGACTTCTCAACAACATTTCTTTCTACTGCCTCTCTATTCATTAAAAAATATACTAATCATCTGCTATGTGCAAAGAACTATGTAATATGCAACAACACAACTTGGGAGTTCCTATTAATTTCATCAATTAAATTTTTTGAAAGCTTAAAATCCTGACCCTGGATTCCTCTGGAACTAAGACCTTGAATACAACCCACTAACCATATCTATGCTTTAATGAGCAACAGAGACATTTCTATAGGGCATTAAGTCTGGAAAGCAATGTTTTTACATATTACCTCATTTATCTTCACAACAATCTTGTGAGGTAGGTTCAGTATAAGGATTACTGTACCTATTTTATATATGAGGAAACTGATCTGCCTATGGTCAGAAAAGCTGGTATCTGGGGAGAGATTTAAAATTAGGTTTGCTCTTGACCTGTGTTAGCAAAGATGAGGCAGGCATACCCAGGAGGACCGGAGGGGGCTGTTCCCCTCCCCCTCTCCACTGGGCCTAGGGACTATATTCACATGCCCCTCCCCTCCACCCAGCAGCCCAATGTAAGCATTTCCTCTCTCCACTCTCTGAGTTAAAGCAGGGGCTCACAGGTGGCTTGAAGATGCAGTTTTGGCACAAGATCTCTAAAAGGCTTGCCAATGCTGCTCTAGACCCTTCATCTAGGGACAGTCTACTATAGCATGCTGATTTTCCAAAATAGGAACTATTGCAAATCATTCAGAACTCCAGAATATTAATAAAAACAGTATTAAAAGAAGCATGTAGAATGTAAACAAAGAAAGTTGGGAAGGATACTGCCATTTACCTGCACTAACATCTTTTCTTGGAGAGCCGTCTGAATGTCTTGAATGTGTCTCTGTTTCTACATTTCTTCGCATAGTTATTTGATTTTCAAATCTGTTGGGTCCTATGTAAAAGGCTGTAAATTTCTGTTGAATATCAAGTCCCACTACAAAGTGAGGGGGAAAAAGAACATTTTATAATATTTTAATTTGAAATCATTTATTTATTTTAAGTTCAATATTGCTGGAAGAACTAAAGAATCAAATCAAATACCTGACATGATAATAATTTAATATAATAGATAAAATTGTACATATCTAAAAATAAGGAAATACAGACAATATTGTCACAGCAACTAGAATTTGATTATCTCAGCTCATAAAATAGTGGATATAGCTTCATATTTAGGTAATAAATTTTACTGTCACTTTGGTTAGTCTTGCCTAATTCATTTGTTGCAGAAAGTTATCCTTAAAATGCTAATGTATTATGTAAATATAATATTTTTACCATAATGTCATATTTATTGCTTTTATGTCAACATAAAAATACTATTTTTGCTTTGTCAAACTTGAAATTAATTATATCTTTATCATTCCAATTAACTTACCATATTCAGAACTAATTAGATTAATGCTAAGGTCTTCAGATTGAAGAGCTCTTTTAACATCAATTTTTTTAGTCCAATTTCCAGTTTTTAGCAAAACAGAATCCCTGAAATACATATTAACATATTTTTAAGATGATACAGCCATTGAATGAAATACAAATGAATGACCCAGAGGCTGAAATGTTTTTAAGTGAAGTCACCTTCAATGCAAAAATGCTTATTTTATGATTATTATAACTAGCTCTCTTTTTTTCTGGGGGTGGAGGAAGTGGTGACAATGGTATGTCTTTTACTATCCTTTCCTTACCTCCACCTGACACTATTGGCATCACATATTAAATTAGCTCATGAATGAGATCTTGTAGCCTGTCAGTCAGCTGGAATTATGTGGCTATGCAATATTTCATATAGATAAAAGAGACTTTAATGGGCATTAGGGAAGAGTTCATTTGAGTAGAGGTAGGTCTTTCATAAATATTAACACTTATGAGAACAGTAATCACATTTACTTCTTATTTTAAAAACTGATGAAACTGATTATGTCTACAGTGTCATAACTGGTAAAAAAAAGGTAAAAAATTCAATGTAGCAATATCAAGCAAAACATGTTGCTTTGTCTACAGGATACTAAGCACTTCAAGCCTAAAACAAAACTGATCAGTTGTAATATCCTCTCAAAGCCAGCCATGATGGAATTTTGAGATAATATTCAGAAATGAATACTAAAATGTCTTTAATAAGAGCACTGGTGCATTTTTTCCAAGTCACTGACATACAGAGAGAGGTAAGCGTGTACGTCAGTGTGAAATCTTTCAGTCTTGAACCTGGATCACATTTGGAAGGTGTTTTCCTGTGTGGTAAGAGCCTAAGGAATTACCTTGTCAAAGTCACTTCTTTTCTTTACCCTTAAGGGTAACTGGTTCCTTCATGAAAAACTTGAGGGTAAATGCCAGAGATAAAAATGGCATGCTGGACATTTAGCAGTCGGGGATGCTGCTATACCCAGACACATTTTGTCTAATTTCTATGCAACGACTATTTTAAATTTAATGTTAGATTTTAGTGTGGAGAACACAGGACAAATTCTGAATTGAGTGAGGAGGGCTTTGTGCTAACATAAGTAATTAGAAACACCTGGATGGCCTCATATAGTACAAAAACAATGAATGACAAGAAGTCTTGCTCTAATAGCTCCTGAGGGCAAGGGGAAGAGCATCCTCCCACTATTGCAGACCACAGTAATGGCCTTTCATTTTTCATTCAGCTGAAAACTTTTAGGAGTTAAACTGAGAAAATCATCTGTAGGATCAAGAGGTTGCAATTTAATTGTTTCTACAGCAATTTTATTTCCCAATCTTTCTGTTGTATGTATCTCTTAAAAATATCATATTTTCACAAAAGCATACAATCCAAAATTTCATACGTACATAAGTTTATGTTTAAAAACTACTTGGTTATTTGCATCTCCTATTATCAAGGTCACATAGTGAGAATCTGGTGCTGTTCTTTTAGTCTGAAGTTGTTCAAAGTTTCTTAGGAAGACAGTCACTAAGAGTTCAGCTCCTGTGTTACTATACCTTGAAATCTTAAAAAAGAAATACAATTATGAAAGTGTTAAAAAGTGAAATAATTCTCATACATGGCTTCAGGGCTACACTAAAGAAAACTGACTCACTGAGTCCTTGGCTGGATTTTGGGCATCCCCTGACCCACCCTGTTAAGTTACACGATAATATGAGCTGTTTGTTCTAGCTGTTGTTTTTTTTTTTAAAGTAGATAATATAAAAGACTTAAGAAAAAAAGAGAACCATACCTGCTCAACTTCAAGTTCATATTTTGGTAGATGTGTAACTGTTTCTTTGATTTGGTTTCCAAAAGGGGGATGTCTATTTAAAATCTGAAAACAGAAATATCATTACATTTGATTAAAATACTGAAAATCTTATAAGTAGAATGCTGTTCATTGTCCTAAGTTTTACAGCATTTAGTACTTATAAAATTAGAAATTTTCAACATCTTTTGTGAAAATTATCCTAGAGAGGGATAGTATTTTTAAAAGAAATAATAAAAATATGAAACATTTTGTATGGTATGCAGAATAAATGAATATTAAATACCAATTCAAGTTCTCTAGCATTAATATCTTCTATTTTCTTAAAGGAAGTCAGACCTGCATTTGCCATAGCATTTGACAATGTTACACCTGGGGAAAATTAAACAGAATATGGTGTTTAAATCAACTATTTCCAATAAAATCCATTCTAACAACATTTAATAAATATAAGAATGAAAAATGAGACAAAGCCAATTTTAATTCTGAAAAATTTTCAGGTGGGTGATTAAATTCTTTTCAAGATAATTATCAAAAGTTTTATTATTTTTCATGGCTTTATTTAACAGTAAAAATACTTGGCTTCATTTTTCAGCAAGGAAGAGAGAGTATTTTAATCATGAGCAGAGTAAGTATTAGGAGGCAATGAATTAGTGCCTATGTGTGAGAAAATGCAGCCTTACTTTTAGTATTAACTGGTAATATCCTAAGAGGTTAAAAGATGGTAGTATTGCTCCACCAAAGGGTCTTGAATGTATCAGTGACTTTTTCTGCATTATTTTCCTTTCTTTGTGCATCTGTTTTTGTCTCTGTATATTTCTCTATTTTTAGCCCTGCCAGTGGTTGTCTTTTTACATGTCTTATTCTACATACAGCTCCATGTAGTGCCTCTCTTTTTGTAAATCTACTTTTGTCTCCTCTCACTTTTGATTTATCCTCTTTCCTCTCTCATTAATCTCTCTATCTCTCTTATGTAACTGAGCAAAATATATTTTATTTATAGTAATTACTGAATATTATGTTGTCTATTTAAAAGCAATCCAAATATTTCAAATTTCTTTCCAAAAACAGTTTTTTTTTCTAAAAACATTTTTAATGAAGTTCCTTTTTATTTTTGTTACCTTTATTTGGATCTCCCTCCCATTCCTCTGGTTCAATAAATATAAGCTTATAACCTAGGAGGCTAAGATTCATGTCCTGGCTCACAGGGCTAATAAATGGGACCCAAACTCAAAACTTCTGACTCCAAGAAGTAGCAATATCCTATTAGTAATAAGAATGCTGAGACAGAGACAACATGATTTGAAGTAGTCAGTATGGCCTAGAGCTCTGTGCTTTATCACTAGGGTTAAAATAAAATATACATTGCCAAAGATAGTGTCAAATAACTACTTCAGTAATTAAACACAAAATCTAGTCTTGGTTTAACAAAAATAAAAAAGCAAAACAATTTTATTAAGCCTTTACAAATATTTCCAAGTAACTTCTAAAAATTAGGTTAATAATAAGGAAATTAAGATATCTCATTCAACCTAGTTAACATATGTGGTTTTGGAAATCTGCAACATAACTTGGAGAACAGTAATTTGAAATGAATTGTTGATAGTCATTTACAAACTTAGTTTTTAATTTCATACCTACCTATTTTTTCTAGCTGTTTGGATACATGCAGAGAATTTTCCCAAAGCTTAGCTCTAAAGCATTTAGCTAAAATCAAACTATTTAATAGGACTGCAAACTTCTTTTCTTGCATTGCCAGATACTCTGACAACCCTAAAAGAAAAGAATATTTTCTTGTCATAATGATATTATTCTAGTTTAGTGGAAAGTACAGAGAAGTCATATTAAACTTTATCATACATTTTGTAATTCTTGTGCCACTTCTGAAAATTTTAGCCGTGTCTTGGGTCAAAGAGAAGTCTTGAATTGGGAGGCATCCAAGCTGAGCCTGAATAAGACTAAGATGAGGGAAGAAAGAAACGATTGATTACATATGAAGGCCACAGATTTGCCACTGCTGATTAGCTCTTTCTAGAAACTCTCCTTTCTCTCCATCACTTAGCCACTCAGTCTTGTTAATCTATTTCTTCCCACTTCTTAAATACAGATGTACCCTAAGGTTTGTTCTATTTTTTTTTCTATTTTTTCCTCTCAGAAATCTTCTTTCCTCTCATGAGTTCATTGCTTATGAAGAAGAAGCTATAACCCTGTTGTAGTGGGAAGGGCCCTGGGTGGGGAGGGAGGTGCAAGAAGACAGGTGAGTTTGCCTCTGAACTCTGACACTTATCAGCTTCAGGAGCACAGACACATCTCCAAACCTTGTTTTTTGAATGTTTGGTTATTAGGGGATACAACAAAGACAAGATAGACAATGTACTTAATGAGCTTAAAACACTAGGAAAATGTTATTCTCATTTTTTTTTCTGTCTCCTTTTTCTGATGCAGAGGCTGTTCCAAACCTCCTTGTCACCCTCCCACAACACCTCAGCTATCTCCCCTCTCAATTGAGGATTGCCTTGTAAGTCATCCAAAAAATGAGGCCATTTGCCAGAAGCTTTCTCTTTTCCCTTTCTCCTCAATTCAGATTTCTCTGATATCATCCCCTACTGTCTCTTCCTTCCTTCACCTCCCAGATGAAGAGGTGAGTCTTCTACTTACCAAGGCCAGCACCTTTGCACCTTTGATCCATCCTACCCCCTTCTAAGTTCTCCAGCAGAGTGCTACCACTATTGTCTCATTTTCTCTCTCAGTCAATTTCTTATCTCATCTCTTACTGTCTACTGGTTCCCTCCTAGGGATCCATCAGCCCTTTTCTTAAAAAATCCCAACTTAATCCTGCCATCCTTACTAGCTATCATTCTATCTTGTATTTCTTCTTAGGTAAAGTCTTGAAAAGTCTCCAATTCTTCTCATTTTACTTTCTTCTAAATCCACTGCAATCTGGCTTTCAATCTCATCATTCTATTGGAATCATTTTTCCCCAAAATCCCAAAGGCCCTTCTTGACCTCTTTACATAGTCTGGCATTATGGACTGCCTTCTCCTACTGAGTACTCCTATCTGGGTATTTGTGATAGTGATCCTTCTTGGTTCCCTTCTTAAGGGATTGCTCTTTCTCAGGCCTCCTGTGACACTCACTCCTATGTCCTAAGGCTGTCTCCTAGGCTCTTTTCTTTCTCTGAATTATCTCATAAACTTCCCCTGGAGCCAATTAGATTTATATTCAGTCCTACTCGGTCTCCTGAACTCCAATGTCATACCACCAACTGCTTATTGGACATTTTGACCAGGGCTTCCTGTAGGCATTGCACACTTGGAATATTTGAAACACAATTATTTGTTACCCCAAACCCACCTCTCTTCTGAACTCCTGTAGGAGGCCTCTTTCTAGGCCACAATTGCTACTGCTGTCCCCTCTAAGGTTACCATTACTCTATTCTATAGGTATCTCATATTATACATATATATATATATATATATATATATCATCTCTCATTAAAATGTAAGCTCTTTGAAAGCAAGACTTTTTTCTCTGTAATACTTAGCATTTATCACAAGACTTGGCACAATGGAAGATGATTAATACTCAATAATTATCACATACCTCACAAGATAATGTTTGCTGCCTTTGGCATATGAAAAACCCACCCTCCCACTTTCTTTGCCTCTCCAAGTAGTGCCATTGAACAGTAACTTCTTTTTTCTGGCTTCATTTATAGCAAGAATATCATTGAAAGGATTCAGCTCTTCCAGCAGTATGTCTAGTTGTTCTTTACCGGACAAAGATTTTATATTTAGAGTATCGAGTCAAATTAAAATTTGGATGATTCTTGGCACCTTGTGTCTCCTTTCCTGACACTGCCATTGTCACTATAGAGTGGAAAGGGTTCACACAGGACTGAGAGCCATTTTGTATGTATCTTTGTTTCATGATTGCTATGGACAAAAAAAAAATTCTTCAGAGTAACCAGACTGCTGGTGATGAGTTTTTCCATTCTTAGCAAGGCTGGTTCTAAGAACACACACTTGATATGTTGCTGGGGTGATGCTGGAAGCCTTTTCAGCATGGCATAACCTAGCATTACACATTCTGTCCTAGCCTTTGAGAACTCAAAGTCATCTCCATATCACAATGAGGCATTGCAGGAGGACTTTGTGGGGGATCTCTGCATTTCCTGAATGTGAACTCAGCACAGGAAATGTGACATATAGAAAATCTGTTGCCCAGGAGGTTTGGGGGGTGGGGTGTGCCAAATCCTTCTTATATGGGAATCAACTTGTGCCTAAAATGAAATTCACCATCATCTTTCCTAAAGGAGCATACCTCACTCCTCTTTGGTTTTTCTATTTCCTATTCCTTTCAGTGGTATTGCAGAGAAATGGAAAAGCTATAATGTTATCTGTTCAATTTAAGATTGTATGCTATATAACTGGTTATATGAAATCAGAGGTTGCCTGGTGACTAAATTTGCTTGTCAGTTTCCAAAAAGCTTGGAGATTGATAAACAAATTATCTTCTTGTTTAAACTAGAACAGCTATGACTTGCCCAGACCTGTCAAGTTCCTTAGGAGGCTAGACTTAAAAGCTCCCTTGATTGGACTAAAAGCATCAGGAGGACAAAGAAGAAAAAAGGAACAGCCATATTTTTACAATTTTGTTTATTTCTAGCATTGCAGCTGTGACAACAGCCAGAAACAATTTTTGTGATCTTCCAGATTGAGGGAGGCCAGTCCAATTGGAAAACAAATACTAATTAGCTGAAAATAAAACTCAGCTGTGATTCCCTAGGAGTTTGGCTTCAGGGCAAATCTCCAAACCCTAAAGCAAGTGCTATGCTGAGGCAGGAAAATATAGGGCTGAGGGATGTCCACAACCCAACCTAAAGAAACCAAGATTGTAAGTTACTAATGAGCCTCCCAGTGAGAATCAGTTTGAATAGGCACTGTTGGAGATAAAAACAATAACAATAATAAAAATAATTATTGAAATTTCTTGTAGAATTGCAGTTTGTTGTATAGTTCTGAAACCAATTTAATTGTTACATTTCTTAAGCACTGATTACAAAGTTTTACTTTGTCAATAAAGAAATTGACTAAAAAACAGGTTGTTGCTTTGAATTACTTTATAAATAGCTTTTCAAGGCAGCCAATAAAGCTCAGCAAATCACCGACCCATAGATGCATGAGTTCCATCTAGTGGTACAAAGATGCACTGCACATACACGACAGTGACTTAGGAGTCCTAGTGGGATGTGCCAAATATCAGGCAATATGGGTAAATATCACACTGAAAGTGAAATGAGTATTTCTCATGTGGCAGCAATATGGTGACATGATGGAAATGGAAAATTTGGCTCAGACTCATGAAAATTAATCTAGAAAGTGAGGAATTAATTTTCTTTGGATTTTTTTTTAATTTGGAAAAAACAGGAAATGAAAAATTCCTTAAACTATTAATAAAATCTCTACTAATGAAGAAATGTCCAATGACAGAAACTTTGTTATTTGAGTTGAGGGTGAAACATATGGCTTAGGAATGTATTTCAGAACATAATTATTGATCTGGGATATGGACTATATCATACAGATAGATGAGTTCCATCCTGTAGGGGATATTCCCATGACAGGAACCTTTTACAGCTTCAAATTGACAGTGTTATGTTTGTTTCTGAGTAACTGAGTAGTTTGGGTTCTAAAACAGTGGTTCTTGAATCAACCCAGAACTAGTTCACCTAGAGACCTGTGGCAGAAACTGCACTGCCCCTCATCCCTATCCATCACAACCAAAACTAATGAGACTAGAACTTCTCCCAAGACCATCTAGGTCCAGAATAACTATATAAATAAAATATACTTTGCTTTGGGATGATTAGTTAATCATATCTCAAAGTATAGCTGAATCGAATTTTAGAAAAATTAACAACATGGTGGGCATCTGTATGATGAAGAAAACAGAATTGGGGATGGGTTATATAATACCTCTGGACTCTCATGAAGAAGAAAAATGAATCATAGGCCATGTTAACTGAAAATAAAAGAAAACATTGCCCCCTCAAATCACTGATCCAGAATCATGTATAGTGAGTTCTTCGGGGGAAAAAACAGGGGGCTATAATAAACAATATAGGAAGAGAAGCTAAGCTAAGAGAGAACCAGAAATATGATCAGAAGTTGCATCTTGAAAACCTGAAACTCAAATCCAGAAGGTAAGTTCTAGTTTGAAGAGTAAATGGGGTAAGATTGTCAATACAAAGATAGCATGATAAGGACATGATACAAAAGACAGCAACTACTCTAAGAGTTAGCCACAAAAACTATCAGTAAGAATGACACAGGACAAGGCTCTTGATTCAAGGAAGTAGGAAGAACAATGGGAATTTGGTAGTGACCCTCAGAAACTGTTCTACTTAAAAAAAAACAGATGAAATACAGCTAAATGCAGCATCTGTAGCACCTAGAGACTTTTTGCACCTGATAGCCAGGACTCACCTCCACTATTTCATGGGAGAACATAGGGTATGACCAGAAGAATTTCAGAAAGTTTTGTTATAGGGTATAAAATATTAATAGGTAAGAAAGTGAATACCTCAGTTGCACAGCTCAGATTTTTTATCACTGTTCTCAACTGAAAGCAGGGATTGTAGAAGAGAAAGGAAGATTTGGAATTTGTACTATGGTTTAAAGGTGGTGTCTAAAGGCAAGATTTGGATAGCTGAAACATGGCTAAAATAGAGAAATGGTGAGCTTTTGGCCACAGAAATGACTAGGGAAGTATATACCTTATTTAAAAGAAACAAAATAGTTTAACAGAGCAGAGAAATAGCATTGAATATTTAAAAGGCTATACTCACATGAGGAAATCCTGGAACTGGAGGAGCAAACCATTCTACAGAACATTTGAATAAGTATTAATAGAGAAAAAAAGGAATAATAGTCAGAGTACTACACTAAAGACCACCTAAGAAGAAAGAAGAAATAGATGAGTTCAGGAAGCAGATCCTCAGCCTATCATAGAAGAATACTATATTAGTTACAGAGGGTTTCAACTATTCAGACATTTTCCAGAGTTTACTCTGCAAAGAATAGAAAGGCTAGTAATTACTTCACTTATTTAAATTTTTAAAATTTGTTTGTTACATTAAAATACCAAAGTAGTTCCCTCCCTCTTGTTCTCCCATTAGAGAAGGCATCATTTAACAAAAAGATACTTGTATATATGAAACTACATCTTGTTTATTTCTATTTATCTTTTTTTTCCACTCTGGAGGGGTGCATATAACAAAAATATTTCTGTTGCTGTATATATTGCCCACTTGGTTCTTATCATTTTACTTTTCTTAATTTCATGTGGGTCTTTCCACATTTTAAAAAAAGTCAACCTATTTGTCATTTTTCACAGCACAAGTAGTATTCAATCACAATCATAAACCACAACAAAGCTGGAAGTTTCTGACATGCCTTAATCACATTTCCTTCTTCAAAAAGTAGAAGACAATATGAGGAATTTCAACTGATCTAATCTTAACCAATGAGGAGAATCATAGTTTACAGTTTTAAGATGGAAGGGACCTTAGATGTCATCTAGTCCAACTCCTGCATTTTACAGACAAGAGAGTACCAAAGGTCACAGAAATTGAGCAAATTGTCCACAGTCACAAAAACAGTAAAAACACAGGGCTAGGATGTAAACTGAGGTCTTCTAACTTCAAATTCAGCACTCTTTCTCCTAATGCACTATAATTCCTTCAAATGGTTGCTGAAGTTAAGATACCAATGACTTCTACCTTAGAGTTTGTTATAGATTACAGGAAAGCCAGGCATAATCTGACAAGTGGCTAAGATTTTTAGAAAACAGATTTTGGACAATTCAGATATTTCAGAGAATTCATTTGATACCCTAAGGTAAAATTCTCTAGAAATCAGTCCCAGTGAGATAACTGGAGCATCCCTATCCCCATATTGGCTTTTTATAGAAAGATTATTTTTGCTTGTTTATTTTTTAGTCTACTTCCTGACTTCAGATTTTAAGTTAGAGCTGGGCTCTGTATACTTCTGGAGGGAAAGTCCTGTTGCTGCTTTCTTGGATATTGAATGCTGACTTATTATAGAACCGTGGGCATCAGCTTCCTAATGGAGCTCCCTACTTTAAGGCTCTCCCAACTTCAATCCATTTGCCACAGCTGCCAAAGCAATCTGCCTCAGGTCTGACCATGTTATTCTCCTACTAAAACGCCAATAGCTTCCTTTTGCCTTTAGAACAAATATAATTTCTTCTCATTGGCTTTAAAAGTCCTTCATACTCTGGCCCAATACCTACCTCTCTAGACTGACTGTCTATCTATTCCCTTCCTGTTCTCTCTGGTACAAACTTAAATGGCCCCCTCACTACCAAGATACAGGACATACCATCTCCTGTTTCTACAACTGGGCACAGAAGGTCATCCACGCCTGGAAGGTACTTCCACCTTTTCTCTTCCTTGCAAAATTCCACCTCCTCCGTAAACTCTTTCAATGATCCCCAATTTCCCATCTTTCATTTTCAAGCTACTTCATATTTGTTTTGCATTTATTCTATACTTACATATGCATATGCTGTCTTGCCAAAAAGAAAGTAAACTCCTGGAGACTAGAGGCAGTTTTATAGTAGTGATCACTAATGGAAGTCAGAGAAAAAGGGCACAGCCACAAAAGCATAAGAAGGTGGGACACCTTGGAGACATCTTTGATTGAGTCTCTTTACACCACTCCTCAACTAACCATGTATACAACTAATTAGGAAGTTCCGTTTATTCTTCTTTTGTAATGTTTCTTAACTATATTAATTTATTAATAATAATGTAGGTAAATTTTCTTAAGAATTTGCTTTCATTAAGCTACTCTTTCCTTGGCCTAAAAAGTCCAAATGGCCTAGCCAAACAGCTATGTTAATTTAAAGCATGAAATCAACTGATTTCTTGCCATTTAATTTTATATTCACAAAAACTAAAGTAGGAAATAACAGATCAGATGACACTTTTTAGTTTGCCAAGTACTTTCCTAACAATTGTGAGGTAGATTAAAGATGTATAATTTATCCCTGTTTTATAGATAAAAAAAACCCAAAGTAAAACTCAAAGAGATTAAGGGATTCACCTTAGGGGGGTAGAGAGCAAGCTTTTATCTACTATGTTATCTTATTTGCTGATGGTTACTAAATCCTGAGAGGCAGGTGCTATTATCTCTGTTTTACAGTTGAAGAAACTGAGGAGAGAGAGGTTAAGTGATTTGCCCAAGGATCAGACAGTTGGTAAATGTCTGAAACTAGATTTGACATTGTCTTCCTAATCCAGGCAGCAAGCTCAATCTTCCAGGCACTACTAGTTACCTCACCTCAGGTCTCACAGATATTACACATCAGGACTGAGACTTAAACTTCTGTCTTCTGCTCTTTTCATAGTAACACTTTACTTCTTTTTTAGTGAGTGCCTCTTCTACCCATACCCTACACACATGTTCTTCATTTTCAAGAAAACATATTATGATGATGATGATGATGATAGAAAACAGGTTCAAAGGAAGAAATACCCCCCCAGACCACCTAAATATGTCAGAAACTATCATTATTCTGAAGAGTATGAAAGGGCATCATTACCAATTTACTTTCATTTCTCTTGTTTTTATTCTTCCTTCCATTGGAAACCTGCACATAAACACATATGGCAATGCATTACTAATGTTCACATTAATTAAATAAGAATATTTGTTGAACATATTTAATCTCTGTACCTGATAGTTATCCTGTTTTGGTCTTTATTTAAAGTGTTCAGTGTTTTCTTTTCATTTATTCTTAACTGTATATCTAGAAATTCTTTACAGCCAGCTATCATTGTAACCTATAAAATCCCAATATTAAAAAACAATCAATATCAGTGTTTAATTTTACTATTATTTTGCTTCATATAACTTTGGGTCATCCTTACTTTATCAAAGTTTCTCTAACACAGTTATAGACTCACTGCTTCCTTTGGTTTCTTTAAGGCTTTTTAGATCTTTGATATCCTTCTGTAATTAGCCAAGTAATTATATTACATGACATTCTATTCTCATTCTCTCCATGCATGACTAGCAAGCCTCTCTCTGCAATCCCCTTCCTATCCTCTCAGGACTCCTTCACATATGTTAATAACAACTGAAAGTATAAGCTTGACAAAGTTTTTGGTTATCTTATGTGAGTGCCCAAAGACTTTCCTAATCAGCCTAAACCCTTTATCTTTAGGTACGGTTTTGCTCACTCTGAACCAGAAGCTTCATCTGGTCTAGGAACCAGCTACCAGCTTCTCCATCATTTAACTTTCCCCACCCAAACACTGAGGCCAGGGAGAGATAGAGTTTTCTTCCTTCCTTGGATCCTGTGACTTTTTCAAAGCCCTTTGGAGAGATCTGAGGTAAAACTCAAGTATTCTGATTCCAAGTTCAGTAACCTTTCCACTTTAACATGACTCTCCCTGCAGCTAAATTTTCTTATTTAATTATGATCATTGATGCTTTTGGACTGATTAGAGATGCAGTTAAATTTCTATACAAATAAGTTTCCTACTTGGCCAGTAAAGCAATGATAAAGTATTAGTATAGTTGCTGAAACATGCAGATAATTTTGTTAGTGAAGACACAGCATAAATTATTTAAAGGGAAAAGCAAGCTTTTGCTGCAACTTACTTTGCACAAAATCATTTCTCTAGCTGTAGCTAGAAAACACTCTTGGACTTTATTAGAAAATAATTTTTTCCTAGAAAGCGATCTATGCAGAAATAACCTTTAGTTGTATGTCTGATTATTTTGCTTATGGTTTTCTTTTCTCTTTATTATGAAATGCATTTGTATTAAAATGGCAATTCTCCACCTTTTCTCCATTAAATTATGCTTCCTGCTATCTAATGACATGTTAGTCCTTTTTGCGAAAGTTATTTATATAATGAAGAGAAAAGACTTAGGGGTTGTTTGGAATGATAATGGGGACAACCCTCTAAAAAATTCTCATCCACAAGAAGTCAGGACAAAACCAGCAAAGGAGCCTAGAAGAACCGCAAACATAGGCCCTCACGTTGCTCTTATTGTTGTTTCTAACTTCCTTTCTGCTATTTCCAGCATGCTGTCCCCCATCACCATCTATTCTTTGACAAACTCCACTATTGCCAGCTAGCCACTGCCAGCCCTCTTCTAATTCTAACTATGATTTTCAGGCAAGGGCAGGGTATCTGCAGTGAGTAAGCAATCCAATTTGTTCCTGTTACTGAGAAGTCTTGGAAAAAAAAAAGAAACACCACTGTAAATAAAGGATATTAAAAGGAGAAATATGCTCATTCATTCCACCATAAGGATGGCTTACTTAAGTAAACCTCTTTTGGAAGAAAAAATACTTTTTTTGTAGAAAAATATTACAATAATGTTCATGAAATGCCTCATTTCTTTACTAAGAAGAGAAGTGAACAAAGCAAACAAAAGGCCACATTGTGTGTATCTATGTCTAAAATGGATTTGTATCATATCTATACACCTGTTTTATTGTTAAAATGAAATTACCAATTCTGATAAGGTTTCCGTTCCATTAATTATACAAAATTTCTTCACTGTCTCAAATGTAATATAATACCATGCCATTAATCTTCCTGCCTCTGTAAGAAAAGATGGGAAAGCAAAGCATTTTAAGTACATAGAATAATGTGTCTTTTAAACAATTCAGTAGCATTTAACACATACGATAGGCCTAGCAGAGTAGACTAGGACACAAAGGAAATAGAACACTACCCTTTCTCCCAAGGTTCCCATGCCTTCTATATCACCATCCAGCTCCTTCCTTACTCATTAGAATTAAAGTCAGATAGTAGTCCTACATCCTTTACTATTGTGTGAAGCAAATTACTGGGGGAAGACTCTGATCAAGGGGACAGTTTGGAAACTCTGGTGCCCCCTGTAGTCAGCTGGAAAAGTTAGCAATTGAGATAAGGGATCACAAGGCAGGAGGCAAGAGGGATGTCTCCTGGACTGGCTCCCTGGATGGCCCAGGCAAAAGAGTAAGGCCACAGTTGGTTCATGAGGCATGATGTGTGAGAGTCAATGGGAGGAGAGAAAGTTTGATAAACTGAGGCAAGACCAGATATTCGGTCTGATGACTTCTGAATTGACACTGACTGGGAGGCCCACATGGCTGTTGTAAAACAGTAAGCTAAATGGAGAAGCTAGAAAAGTAATATCTCTTTCTCTCTATGGGGGACCCACAGTCATCAGGGTGTGAGAGAGATATAATCTTAACAAACCCTCAAGCTTGGTTAAGAAGAGAGAATATTCAGGAGGAGGTTCTGTCCCCAGGATGAGGCCTGTTGTTTATTGGTGCGATGGGGTTTGGGACAGGAGGGAATTTAGCTCCTGCTAGGGAAGAGGCCTGGTTCTGCCATTTATTTTCTGGTGTAGGGAGAGCCCAAGGAGGACTCTCAAATATGCATCAGAAGCAGGCTTGGAAGCCTTTTTGGGATTCCAAGGAGAGTCTTTCTGGCTCTCTATCAGTTGCACTACACAATCTTGATAGTGCTCCATAGCAGCCCTATGATAGGCACATTGATTACTAATCATTAATTATTAACACTGCTACATATGTGGTGGGAGTAGCAATAAGGTGCAGGTAAGATAGATGAGGAGAAATGAAGAGGAGAAAAGCTCAAAAAGAGGTAAGAAAAGGGTTTTTTTTAATATTATCAAAGAAATAATGAAGGAAGTTTTAAAAAAATTTATAGGTAGGAGGGAATAAGCATTTATCAATGAGCTAGAGAAGGAAATGGCAAAGCACTCCAGCATCTTTACCAAGAAAATCCCAAATGAACTTACAAAGAATTGGACATGACTAAACCACAACATATACCAGGCACTGTGCTAAGCACTTTATAAACATTATCTCATTTATCTCATGCTATTATTATTTCAATTTTACAGCTAAAAAAAAATGAGATAGACCTCAAGTGGTTTGCCCAGGTTCCAGAGCCAGTGTGGATATAAGATCATATCAGAAGCAAATTTCTTTCTCCATTGTGTCTCCTTTTGTTAACATCATCTCTCAGTGATCTGGAAGTCAAAGACCACTGAGTAAATTCAGGTATAGATAAACCCTCAGAGAAAGGAAGTTAAAGAACCAAGGAACCAATGGATGGGAGGCTGATTCCATAGGCACTGTCCCCCTGTGTGGTCCAGGCAAATTAAGAACCTATGGTTGGTTCTTGAAATGTGATGTGTGAGAACTATGAGTAGAGAAAACAGCTTATAAGGGGAGACCCAGGAGGAAGTAAGGGTCTTCTGGCTAGAGTGTGGAGAGTTGAGGGAACCCTTATTGGAGTTTAGCCACAGGTCTGTCATGGCAGCCAATAGATTAGAAAGCTAAGTATCTCTCTACCTCTCTTCTATCTTTCCCTCTCTTTACTACTACTACTATTTTGATTTAATAAAGTTATTAAGCCGATATCACAATCAGATAGTGAACTCTCATCCTGACTCAAGGCCCATCTCAATGCCCAAATCTAAAGGTAGAGGGAAATCAAACCCAATAATGAAACTGGCAAAAGGAAGAGTGTCCTAGGTTGGAACAAAAGAAAAAGAAATTATAGCTATATCACACATCTGGAGCTCTTCCTTCAAATAGGGGAGGAGGTAACACCCTCCTGAGGGCTTAGGTATAAATTACACCCCTAAACTGCTGCATGTATCTGAGACTTTCACAGAATTCACTAAATGATCCCCTTCTACTGATTCACAAAGGAGCCAATGATATAATCAAAAGATACTTGAAATGGGTTCTGGATAACATTCTGAGCCAAAGGCTGAAGGATCTGAAGATTATGACTTTGGATAAGTAAGTCATTGAGAATTAGTCATAGACCAGCTAACTGCTTGAATGACATTTCAACAAGATCTTGTTTTCATAATTTAAGATAACACAAGAATGGACAATAGTAAAGGAAGGAATTCATCTCACAAAGACAAAAAAAAAGTGCTTTTTCAAAAATAAATTGATTAATTCAATCTTAATCAGGTGGGCTTTAAATCAAAATTTAAGGAGGAGGAGAAAAGTTTCTGAATAAAACTAAAATAGGATAGTATGGAGAATAACAAATGAAAGAGAGAAGGAAGCCACCTATTAGAAAAGAAACTCAGCAATTCTCAGGTAGAAATAACAGGTAAGCAGTTCAGGAACATTATTTATGGCACCAGATGATTACAAGCTATAAGGAACTGGATGAACTTGAAATTTTATCTCAAGGTAAATACAATTATATATCAAAGCAGGACCAACCATGATTCCAGAGAGCCAAAGATAAAGCATGTTAACCATCTCCTGAAAAAGATAATGAACTAGGGGGCAGCTGGGTAGCTCAGTGAATTGAGAGCCAGGCCTAGAGATGGGAGGTCCTAGGTTCAAATCTGACCTCAGACACTTCCCAGATGTGTGACCCTGGGCAAGTCACTTGACCCCCATTGCCTAGCCCTTACCACTCTTCTGCCTTGAAGCCAATACACAGTATTGACTCCAAGATGGAAGTAAGGGTTTAAAAAAAAAGAGATAATGAACTCAAGGTGCAGAACTGGATACATACTTTTGGCCATGATTAAAGCAAACATTTGTTTTGTTTGACTATTGTCAGAAGCAAATTTCTCTCTCTCCAGTGTCACATTTTTTAACATTATTTCTCAGTGACCTGGAGGTCAAATACTACTGAGTAAATTCAGGTATAGATGAACCTCAGAAGAAGAAGTTAAAGAACCAAGAAATCAACAAGACAGGAAACTGAT
The DNA here is from genome assembly GCF_027887165.1 of Monodelphis domestica. Lineage (NCBI taxonomy): Eukaryota > Metazoa > Chordata > Mammalia > Didelphimorphia > Didelphidae > Monodelphis > Monodelphis domestica. The sequence continues at coordinate 36,542,185 of NC_077228.1, read as the reverse complement.
TCCACAGGCACTGCCCTACTGGGTGGCCCAGGCAAATTAAGAAACTATGATTGGTTCCTGAGGTGTGATATGTGAGAGTTAGTGGGTGGAGAAAAGAGATTATAAAAACTGAGACCCAGGTAGTTGAGGTCTTTGGCATATATGTGGAGGAGCAGAGGAGTTCCTTGCTGGGTTGCAGCTAGAGGCCCATTATGGCATAAGTACCTCTTTACTTCTCCCCTACTTTTCCCTTTCTCTACTATTACTACTACTTTTGACTTAATAAAGTTATTAAGCTAAAACAGCCTCATAATTTTAAATATTACACTATGCATATTTGTTTTTTAAAAAGAGGTTTTGTTTTCCTTTTTTCCCTCAGTGGGAGAATTAGAAGGGGAAATAAATTAAATGCTTGCTAACTAAATAAAAAAATTTAAAGTTAAAAAAAATATATTATCTCACAGTGTCACCAAGACTTGGTGGGATGAGACTCCTGATTAGATGATAGAAAGGTAAACAAAGAACATTTAATAATGTTAATAGTGGATATTTACATAACAATTTATGTTTACAAAGTGCTTAAATGCATTTGGTTCTTAAAAGAGAAAGTGGGTGGGAGTATCCTAGTTTAAAAAAGTGTAACAGAAAAATGATGGGATGAGAGGCTTATGAAGGGTGAACTCATCTCTTACTACATCAAATAATACAAGTAAACGAATTCCAAAATATAGAAGACTCAGCAATAACAAGATGACAGTAGGTGAAAAAACACACTACAATATACTTCATAAAGAAAAGATAACTGAAAACCAACTTATTTTGCTTCCATTTTTCCTTCAAAGGCAAACAATGACTAAAAGAGAGTTGATCTCAAGTAAAGTGATAGTATGAGAACATTTAGCTTCCCTCAATGACTATAAATTACTTCTCTGAAAATTGTATTATTTTAAAATATAGCTATTCAAGACAAAATGTGTTTTCTAGGTTAAATGAGATATCAACTTATTCAAGAAAATGTGACTTTTATTTGTCTTTATATTATCTGAAGTTACTTGGAACTTGGAAAAGTTTAATAAAAGTTGGTATTCTACCGTTTGATTTGTAATCAAATCACAAATGAAATTCGGTGTTTGATTACAGAAGAGGTAATTATTTGTTGCTATCTTTTATGATCCTTTGAATGTATATTTTGTTTTACCCCTACCAATAGAGCACAGAGCTCCTGGCTGTGCCTGATTGACCACAATAAATCAAATCCCCATTTATTAGCAGATGGGACCCTGGGCAAATTATTTCATCTCCTGTACCTTCACTTTCTAATTATGTCTGTCCTACAAAAGAATTGTGAATAAAATGCTTTGCAAAGCATAAAATATGATATAGATAAATAACGTATTATTATCTTCTTAGGATCATTGTATACAAAAGATTGTACCTAGGTGGCTTCTATATATCAGTAATTCATTTTCCCTATGTCTCAGAATAACAATAATGATAACAGCCATTGAAATAATGTTGTTTTTTCAAGGTTAGCAAAAAATTTCACGTACATTGAACTACATGCTTGAATACAGAAAGTACTGGTGGATGTGACTGCTGAGTTGCTGTCAGTGATATCTGAAAGATTAAAGAGAAGAGGAGCTGCACTCCAGCACCAGAGAAAGGTACAAACTATCCCAATTTTCAGGAAAGGGAAGAGGGAATAATGTCCACAATAAAAATGTGATCATCTCTCTGTATTTGGGAGAGTGTCTATAGCTGCAACGAAGATGGGGAAGGGCCTGAAGTCCATGCAGTCTGAACATTAGCTGAAGCAACTGGGCATGTTTAGCTTGGAGAAGGCTTGGAGCAGGCAGGGGAAGGTTAGCTGTATTCAAGTATCTGGAGAGCTGGCTGCTATTCAGAAGAATAATTAGACTTGTTCTTTGTGTGCCAAGAAGTCAGAACCAGAAGCAGAATGAAAAATAGAAAAGTGGTCAATTTTAGCTTGATATCAGGAAAAACTTCCTAAGAAGGGGAATGAATTAAATAGAAGGAGGAGGCCCTTCCTGTAATCCTCTAAGCTAAAGCTGGACCACCAAAGGGAGAGTAAAGGACATTAACTGGCATTCAAAGTCAGTGCATATCTAATAAAGGGGAAAATACTGAATCAATCCTTCAAAAAGAACCTAAGGATGAGCACAACATTCAACACACCAAGAACAAACAGAAGAAAAGTTAAACATTTTCAAATTAAAAGAAAACTTCTCCCCCCATCCTCCCAAAAAAGGCCAGGGCAAGATAAAGGCACAAATGTGGGCTGCAGGAATATTTCTGTTTGTGGCTTAATTTTCTTTAAAAAAATAATTCTGATGATGAGTGACAGTGAGAAGGTATAGAATAAAGGTCTAATAAGCAAAAAATATAATGGGGAAAAATCAAGAGAAGAGATAGAAATAGCATTATTAAAGGGAAAATGTTAGGCCCTTCTTAGTAAATCAATTTTACAGGTAGAAAGAGAATATCGAAGGATGTCTCAGTCTGGTAGGAAGTCATCCCAATAAATTACTGGTTCAGACTCAGGAGGAGAGAGGTTGAGAGGGTATTCATGTATTCAGGATAGGAAGGAAGAGTAAGGATATAACGTTATAAACTGGTGGGGAGGGTCACAGAGAGAAGAGTGGGAGTTGGATAAAACCAGAAGGGAATGATCAGATGGCAACATGCAGTATGCCAAAAAGGAGTGAGGGGGTGAAGCATGGGTATGGTATTGCAATTCCCCTAGGGGAGGGGGCATATGAGGACACTTCTAAGAGATCAGCTTCTATAAAACAAGCTTGTACCACAAGGGTATAAAACCCAACTGGGGGAAAGAAGTGGCTGGGTACCTGGAAGGCTCACATACAGCTGAACTATGAGTCTTGGAAGATGACAGGACATCAGAAGGATAAGCAATGACTCAGGACTAGGCCCTCAAGAATAGAGTTATGCAGCATTTCCTCTGCATCTTGGTGCCTCCAATGAGTTATTCTTGGGAGATCACAGAGACTCGTAAGAAAAGGAGTGAATAAAACATGACATTTCTTAGATGGGGCATTAACAAGTTAGTATGGCTGGAAATGAAAGCTGGATGGGGAGCATGTAGGAGTAGGCAATGCACCCTGTCTGCCTAGGAAAAGTAAAAGGTAAACACAGAATGAAAGATTCGGAGAGAAAGAAAAAAGAACCAGCAAAAATGATAAAAGAAGCACAAACTCAAGGGACAGGAGTGCGTTGGGTATCAGGAAAGATGGGAAGCTGAGAGAAGAACAGACTCAGAATAGCAGAGGCAAAAACAAAGCAGAGAATAGGCATGAGTGAAAAGACAAATAAGAATAACTTAAGAGCCAAAGAAGCTATTTTATAAACCAAAATTGACTGACCAATGGCATAACTTCTGTCAAAGCAGCTCCTGCTGCCTCTGCATCTTATTGCCTTGGAAAGTCAGCTAAGGCACTTATGGGAGAAGTGACTTGTCCAGTGTCCTACAGCCTGTATGGGTCACAGGCAGCACTTGAACCAGGTTCTCCTGGCTCTGAGGCTAGGTCTCTGTCCATTGTGTCATGCTACTTCTCATGAAACAGGCAGCAGCAAATATACAAATGTCAGCTTTCATGCACTCATCATTCACAGACCACAACACAAAATTAGTCAGGAATAAGGATAAGCAATGATTCCGATTTTTATAAAAGGGGGCTAAGTAGTGATGTCCTAAATGATGATCAAAGAATAAACCATGACTAATGTTAAAGATTATGAAGAATAACAAGTGGGGGCAGAGCTTGAGTCCCAGACCAGGGGTCCAGGCTGGATTATAGGAACATAGAAGCCTGAAGACTCCAGAGTAAGCAATAAGTAAATGAATGGTGGCATCCCTTATCTTTTTCTCTCTTCATGCTCATCAACGTCCAAACCACTGTTTTTATCCTCAGACTCGTGATTATGTAGACCTTCCTTTTTTGGTTTGTATGCAAGGCAAACAACTTTAGTTATTTTTGAAAAAGCATTTTGTTGTGTACCACAGTCAGTGAGGGCCCAGAGTCACCTCCATACCAAGATGATGTATCAAGAGTCAGACTCTAGGGGAAGAGAAAATTTGTTAGGCATAAATGGGTTCATCAACTGCCCAAGAATAAAATGGGGGAAGTATTGCTAGACAATGGCAAACTCAGTTTGATTCAAAATGGTGACAAGGCAGCCAGGTTGCTAATAGCACTTCTGGCTTCCTGGAGAGAATGTACCAAATGAGCAAAGTAATAGTCTCACTGCATTCTGCACGCGTCTGACCACATCTGAAGTGCTGTATTCTGTGTTTAATATTTATAATATTTACGTTTTAAGGACATCCATAAGCTAAGGTTTATTTAGAAGGGGCACCTCTTTCATTGGTGCTTAGTGAGAGGAGCACTGTATGTGGTGGCACTGAAAAGCACAGCATCGCTCACGTATAGTACTACTTCTGGTGATATAATCCTTTGCATGGCATCTTAGAACTAGGCCTGCTCAAAGGATTATGTGGCTGCACAATGGAAGACATCGGCATAGGGGGCAGCGATCTGGGGAAGGGGATTCTGCACTGTGTATACTGCTGCCTGGTTAGGGTTAGGGTTAGGTTTTTATAGTCCGGCCCTCTAACAGTCTGAGGGACAGTGAACTGGCCCTCTGTGTAAAAATTTTGGAGACCCCTGATTTAGAGGATGGTGACCTGGATGGTGCGGAGACTAGAGACTATGCCATATGAGAATCAGTTGAAAGGAAAAGGGGCATTAAATCTAAAGAAGGGAAGACGTCTGCTTTCAAAAGCACTGTCACATGGAAAAAGAGCTAGACTTGTTCAGCACTCTTGGTCAAAGAAAAAAAAAAGATTAATGGGTAGAAGTTGCAAACAGTAAGCAAGAATAAATAAGTATGGAAAAACTTTGTTAGATTAGAGCTGTTCAAGAGTGGAATAAGTTGCCACGGAAGGTTTAAGTAAAAGTTAAATAAACTACTTCACAGGAATGTTGTAGAGGGATTGCTGTACAAATATAGGTTGAAAGAAAAACATCTCTAAAGTTCCTTTTGACTCAGACATTATCTGATTGGGAAGAGTAGGGCTGGTACAATCAAAGACTGGTAATTCTAATTCATACAAAAATATCTGGCAGAGAGAAAGGCATAAGGGGTAGGGAACTTAAAAACTGTCAGTCTGGCATTAAACTGATAGTTTTAATCAGCTTTGCACAAAGACATCAGCAACCCTTCACTTGAGTCTGTCCTACACATAGAATCTACCCAACATTGCTTCTGAGGATAACAGCATGTTGAGATTTGAGATCATAATATCAACTGAAATTAGCTTAATAAATTTCTGATTTCTTCTTAAGATTAACATTTATTTAAAATTTATATTAATGGATGCAGTGTCCCAAAGAAGATTCTAAATCATGTGTCAAATATATATTTATCCATTTTTATAAATATGTCAAGGCATAAAACTGACAGAATATATAATAGTAAAGTAAATAAATACTACCAGTTGATTTGAAATTAACATCTTCATCCATCTTTATCAAGTCAACAGAAGATAAATCATTCAAATTCTTCAAACACAATTCTGTTTAGATAATAAAAATACATATTAACCTTAATTGAAATAGGAATCAAACAAAATTTTAGCAATAAGTTAAAACTTACATAGGAATTTTAATATCACATACAATGAAGTTGTGATACTATGGTATTTTTAAGGGGAAAATCATTTGAATATCAAGAAAATTTTTATTTATTAATACTACTACACCCCTAATAATATGTAACACTTATGTAGTTCTTTAAGATTTACAATTGGTTTTTCCTACATTTTATCATTTGATCTTCATAGCCCTGGGAGTTGTATTATTATTGTCCCAATTTTACACATGGGGAAACTGAAGCAGACAAAGGTTAAGTGATAGCTCAGAGTCACACATTAAGCAAATGTCTGAGTTAGGGCTTAAACCCAGATCTCTCTGACTCCAATTCCAGTGCTCTAGCCACCATGCCAATTATTTATTTTCATCTGAAAAATGAAAGGGTTAGACTAGATGATCTCTCAGATACCTTGCAGCTATAAAACTCTTTGATTCTACAAAATTCAGGAAAAAATTAAGTTATGTACCAAATATGTATTTGTCAATTGTGATGAATAAATTTATATAAGACTGACAGAATACACAACAGAAATATTACATACTTAACTACAATTTAGTTGCCATGGTAATGACAACTTTGAATTCCATGATCAGCATTTCATTAGCATGGTTTTGCATTTTACAAACATCTAAATTATAAATTAATTTTTACTATAATCTTATTAATAGGGGTCTTCTATTTGCTTAATCTGACCAGATCTAAGGGGCTTTATTGATAATTTGTTTATTTTTTTAATCACATAAGTTTTTGTTTGAGTCTGTGTGCAGGATTCAGATGTTTTTGAAAGGAATAAATTATCACCAATAGGCAGAGATGGATTCACATAGAAAATGTTTCACGCAGACATGTTTTAAATTACTGCATTCTGCCTTTGCAAGGGAGATTTCTAGTCCTATGCTATAACATTCTCATTTATCTCAGGACATATAAATATAAAGTAAATAACAATAGGGAGAGAACAAATCTTTATTGTGCACAAAAAAGAAAATGACTGAAACGTTAATAAGGAAGACTGCATTCATGAAATAACAAATAATTAAAGGAGAAAAGCTTAATCCCAAATACTGCTACTGACCTGAGACAAAGGAACAATACAGCAAGAATCTTTTTTAATATGCTTGTAAAAAGATAAAACTACTACTAAATGATATCTAAATTTTTGAAAACATCTACCTTCATTTCAAAAAAGATCAGAATCTGTGTCTGAGTGGTATGTGAAAAAAGGCTCAAGGACAGAAGTAGCCCTGAGCTGGGTATTAAGAGAACAATCTGGATTTCAATCCCAACTGTTACTCATGTCATTTCTCTGGGTCTACGTCCTCACCTATAAAGTGAAGGGGTTGGGTTAAAGGATCTCAAGGTTCTCTAACACTAAGATGAGAGCTTTAAATGTTTTCACTTGTCAGTCTCTTAACCAAACACCTTTTAAGTCATCCATATGTGACTCCTCAGATCAAAGCTCTCTTCCTTGGCCATCATTCCCCTAAACTCTGTTGTTCTTTCTGCATTAGTATCTCCAGCATTCGCACAATGCCTGGCACAATTAAGGCACAAAAATGCCTTAATAAATATTTATTCATTCATTCACTATCTGAACCCTATCCTTGCTCTGTTTTCCTTTCCCACAATTCTCAATTTAACAAAGTTCTGTGAATTGGCAATGAAATTCAAAGCACACTGCAAAAGCACTGAAAAAGAACTTGAAGATGAAGTAAGTCCTTTTCATATTTCACTAAGCTCAAACTTCTTATTAGTTCACTGGAGTTCACTCATTTGACAATTATTAGGAGACTACTCTGTGTTTGCTAGGTGCTAAGGATACAAAGATAAAAAAATGACAGTCACAGCTCTCAAAGAATTTACATTTTGTCTGACAGTTATATAGACAAGGAGACTGTGATGAAGGAGCCAACTAGATCCTCTTACTCAAGGCACCAGGGGGAAGGGGCAGGGCATCCCTCAGAAGTAGCTAGACTGTCTCATGTTTGGACTGCTTCATCTACAGAATTATAAGGACATGTTGTAGTAACTATTTTTAATATGGAAAAAGTCTATTAAAACAAGACATTACACAAGTTGAAATAGATCCCAGGTAAATTGTGACCATATTACAACTACATGGAGAAAAAGCCTAAAATACACAGTCTATGAGGCAAGTGTCAAGCCTATGTCTCTCAACACAACATTTTAAAATTTACTTTCCACACATAGAAGCTTTATGTACTTGACAATTTTCTTGTTTTATTCCTAATACTACTTTTTTATTTGCCATATATACACTGTATCTAAATGCAGGAAGGGATTGAAGGTAAATTAAAATTGCCTACTTATTCTTAGTAGCACATAACAATTTTACACATTGGCTAAAAAACAAAGAAGTATAAGGAATTTCTAACCTTTCAAAGCTTTAATAATTCTCTTGATATTAATATCATTGCTTAATAAATACTTATTGGTTGATAACTGGGGTATGACACATATTCATGTTTTGAGCTTATGGGAAAAAGCAAATATAAATAATTTGGCATTGTATTAGCAACAAAAATTAAATTATTAAAAAAAACATGCTGGGGAGCAGCTGGGTAGCCTAGTGGATTGAGAGTCAGCCCTAGAGACGGGAGGTCCTAGGTTCAAATCTGGCCTCAGACACTTCCCAGCTGTGTGACCCTGGGCAAGTCACTTGACCCCCATTGCCTAGCCCTTACCACTCTTCTGCCTTGGAGCCAATACTCAGTATTGACTCCAAGACGGAAGGTAAGGGTTTAAAAAAAAAAAAAAAACATGCTGGCCACCTTTTGCTGGCAGATTTGTAAAGATAAGTTTTAAATAAAGCAATTTAAGAATTAAAATACATATAGACTATTCAGAAAAGGCAGATGAACAAAACTATATATGAATAGATGCATTCTTTTTCAGGGTTTATGGTCAACATTAAAGTAATTTAAAGAGAAAATAATGACTTTTCAGAAATTCATGATATAAACCCTGTACTGCTCTAATAAATAAAGGGCCAGCTTTAGAGTCCAGCTTCTAACACATATTTGTTAGATCACTCTGGGAAAGCCATTTAAACTCTCTATGCCTCAGGCAGCTCTCTAAAACCATAAAGTTAACAGAACAAGTTACCTAATTGTACCTACCCATTGTTTCAAGGAAGATTCCTCACTGGGATTTCTATACACTAGTGAAATCCCATCAAACACCAAACTAACTCTGTAGTCTAGACAAGATGACCCAGTCCATAAAGACTTGTAGAATGTACTTTCATTTAAAAAGACAAAATTATGGGGTGGAGTGGGGTACAGCTAGGAGGCCCAATGGATGGAAAGCTAGGCTTAGAGATGGCGGTTCCTTCTTTCTAGCTGTGTGACCTTAGGCAACCCCCAAGGCTCTTTCTGCCTTGGAATCAATACACAGTATTGTTCAGTAGGTTCAGTAGGTTCAGTCATGTCTGACTCTTCATGAACCCATCTGAGGTTTTCTTGGCAGAGATACTGGAGTAGTTTGCCATTTCTTTCTCTGGGCTCAGTTTACAAATGAGGAAAGTGAGGCAAATAGAGTTAGGTGACTTGTCTAAGATCATACAGCAAGGGTGTTTGAGACCAGAATTGAACTTGGGAAGATGAATGTTTCTGACTCCAGGCCCAATGCTCTGACCACTGTGCAACCTAGCTGCCTTCAAATTAGTCACAAACTAACCTTGTAATTTTGATTCAATTCCATTTTTGTCCAATCCAGATGCAAAACCTGTGGGTTGTAAAAGGAGTAAAAAAGATAAAATATTTATATATATTTTATATGAATTAAGTTTACAATTCAGTAATCTATAGAAAAACTAGGTTTATTTAATATGACTAAGGATATGTACAATCTTATTGAATTTAACCAAGATTAAAGTTTAAAGAAAAATAACAACTATCAAATCCCTTTAATGTGACAACTTTCTTTCAGCTTTTGATCAGAGAATTTAGAGTTGGAAGCAAGGTAAGCAAACTAAAGTCAATCAGGCAGAAAGTGTCAGAGTCAAGATAAGAACCCAGTCCTCTCTAAAACCAAGGCTGTAGCCACTATCCCCATTCTTCTTGATGTTCTTTTTCTTGAAATAATTTGTAGCCTTTACTAAACTATAAAACGTAACTATTTCTTTTTCAAACTCAAAAAATATCCAATGCTCTAATTTATAATATTAGAAATATTACTAGTTGGGTTTTCAGACACCATAAAACAACAGTTCTACTAGAGATTCTGCTAACATCTTTGGATAGCTTATCTTAGTGCAGAAGGAACACTGGGTTGTTTAAAGAAAACCCATGCTTTGGTCAATCCTCATTCCTCAACCCCAACACACTGGGAGAATCTCAAGTACAGGCCCACTGATTATGTGCCTGTCATCCTGGGACCCTCCTAGTATGGAAAGACATCATCAGCCTATGAATTTTTCAGCCACAGTGACTTTCAAAGACTATTTAACAAGTCAGAAGAGTTGCAATCTGCACTAGTATAGGGAATGACCATACTAATGCGATTGTGGTTCCTTGAAGCATTGAGTACCTGAAGATATACCAGTAGATTCTTCTCCATTGCCAACTCATAGGTATTCTGGACTCCTGAAAGCTTGGACAAGAGAGGATCTCTCCAATGGAGAGGCTTTATATACCGGTCCAGCAATAGATACTATTTTTATAGCTTGGTGCTTTTTTTGATAATGGCTTTCAGATGGTCCAATAATTCTTACATTATCTCTCTTCAATCTACTTTCCAGGTTAGTTGTTTTTCCAATGATATAGTTCACATTTTCTTCTATGTTTTCATTCTTTTGACTTTGTTTTTTTTGTTTGTTGATGTCTTATGGAGTTCTTTTTATTTTATTTGTTCTTTTTTTCATCTTATTTCTTGACTTTGAACAAATTGAGTACTGCTTACCTAGTGGTAAGGTACCATTCCAGGCTTCAGGAATTTCATGCTATTGTTTTTCAAGGTAATTCTAGGGAGTCTTCAGGTTTTCAGGGCTTCCAAGGTGGTATGATTCAGGAAGTGATGTGGTCACTGCTTACCTAGTCTGCCCTCTGGTCTTTACCTAGGAAAGACTCATCCTTCCCCATAGCCACCATCCTCTTGGCCCTGGAACTGTGACTAGATCCCTGCTCTCCTGCAGTCACAAGTACTGGTGCTTTCCTCCATATTAGAACAGTGCCCAGGGCCCTTTCTCCCTTGTTACTGGTCACCAGTGCTCCTCTCCACCCTAGATCTGTGACTGTAAAAATGGAGGCTTGAACCTGGGACTCCATTTCCCAGGAGTCCTTGCTAGCTCCCAGAATGCCTTCTAATCTCACTCAGATTTCCACCTGGGTGAGGTCAAGAATTTCTATTTAACCTGGCTGTAAAGGCTACTGGGGCTCTTTCCTACTTCTGCTTTGGAGCAGACTCGTCTCTTTCGTGATATAGGTGAGGTTGTCTAGGCCTCTCTGGGCCTAGACATGTGCCCTCTTATTCTGTATTTTCACTTTTAATAAACCTCATAAAAATATAATACTCCTTACAGAGAGAAACTAATTTCTACCTGTCTCAGTTTCCCCCCAAATTTTAACTCTTACATGACTCAGAACTACATATGAGCAATAGAGCTGTCAATCAGATGCCAGCAAAGGATTCCTTATAATCTCTCTCTTTCCAACTCCCTTACCATCAATGGACTGAGAGCTCCTGAAGCTGCTACTACTTGTAAATCTTGAAATCTCTCAGACTTGTGAATGTTAAAAATTTCCCCATCGGGAAATTCTTAATTGGAACAAATTTCCTACTGAGAAACATTCCCCATTTTGATGTGAGAACTCCCCAGGATCAGAAATGGGAGGACCCCTACTCTACCCGTACTTAAGACTGCTTTAGGAGAGAAAACTCCTTGCTAAACAAAGAAAGTACTTGGATCCATGCTTATGGTGGGGCAAGGAGTTCTTTGAGCCAGGCCTGTTTTTAGAATTGATACAATGGGATGCTAGGTACCTAAAAGGGTAGGGCAAGTTTTCTCTTGATGAGATTAGTTGACTCAGCTGTGTTTTCTCTCGTTCAGACTTACTGAGGAGATTTGGTCGACACAGCAGCATTTTTTTCTGATTCAGACTTACTGAGGAGATTGGTCGACTTAGCAGGAATTTAGATGGGCAGTCCTTTGGAAAGCATCTACAGTGATTGGTAGATGTAGGGACTTAGGGGAGGTGACATGGGAGAAAAACCCCTATATAAGAAAAAGCAGGATTCTTTTGGAGATATCCTTTTAGAGAAACCCTTTTGGAGGATCTCTAATGAGGACTGCTTGGGAAGAATCTCTTGAGAGAGGCTCTGGAGAAGGGAAGCTCTTGGAGGACAATCTCTAAGGAGGTCTCGCTGGAGCTCTCTCTGGTGAAATCAGCTGAGATGGAGCTGGCCTAGTGTCACTAGAATCCTTGTTTAGGCAGACCTTGTAGTGAGTATTAAAAGACTGACTGATTCTCTCTCTTAAGACTCAGGTCTAGGCCATATTGGCTCGAGGCCCTTCATAATTATTCCTTTCCTACTCTTTCTCTCTTTCTCTAATTCCTCATTATATTATTAATTAAAAATCTCTATAAAACCCAGTTGACTTGGGTATTTGAATAATTGGGAATATTTCCCTGGAGACCACCTTATATTTGATTTAAAAACCAAGACACTGTAGTGAAACATATTTTCTGTGGTCAATTTTATTTACCCTCTCTTATATCTATCATAATTTATATCTTCCACTATTTTAATCACTACAGTTTAAGACCTCAACCATTTTAAATCTTACATACTGATGCTCTGCTCTGGGCCAGTGCCCAATCAAGTATCACTGACCTCCTACATTTTCTTAGGCAGGAAAGATATTTTATTGGCTCCACTACTCCAAAACTTGATCTGAGAAGTTTTTGAACTTTTTCAGAGGGGAATTTTGTGAAAGTTCAATCAGATTGCTGCCTGTCTTCCACCACCCTGGTTCTCCTTGATGATGGGGTGGCTTTTTGGTCACAAAAACTCATGAAACAGACAAAATCCAAGATGGTCTTTTGCCCAATTTGTCTGCACAGTGAGCATGTTCTAGTGCTAATGCTGTGACATCTTGGATTCCCCATTAAGTGTTCATTAGTTTCATTTTTGGAACTCTAAGTTGTCTCTTATTGTTTGGACAATTACAGCTATTTGTATAACTATATTATTTTCATCCTCTATCCTATAAGTACCCTGAAGGCAGAGTCAAGGGCTTGGCCTTTGATGGAAAGAGTCCCTACTACATCATAACAACCCATGTTATCTTTTTTTTTTCCTTTTAAATCCTTACCTTCCATCTTAGAACCACCATTGTATATTTGGTTCCAAGGCAGAAGAGTGGTGGGGGTTAAGTGACTTGCCCAGAGTTACACAGCTAGGAAGTATCTGAGGCCAAATTTAAAAGCAGCATCTTCCATCTCTGGACCTGGCTCTCAATCCCCTGAGCCTTCTAGCTGCTCCAACCCATGTGATCTTTAGCATGCCACTTCTTCTCTCTGGGGCTTAGCCTCTTCATCTGTTACTTGCTAAAGCTGTACTAGATTCATTCTAATGTCCCCATAGTCCCAGATTTATGATCTCTGATCCTATGATTTATGTCATATCTAGCACACCACCCTAAAAACAGTAGGTGCTCAATAATGTTGTGAAGAATAAATGAGTATATAAGGCAAACTACTATTCTCTTTATTTGGAAAACTAGCCTTATTTTCAAATCTCAAATTTCATATTTTATAAGAATATTATAGTCTCTAATATCTACTACCACATTATCATAGGTCAGGTTGATATTTGATAAATTGATATTTAGCAACAAAGCATTTTTTATTTTATCCCATTTACAATATAAAATAATATCACAGAAGTCACTAAGTATAAAATAAAAGCAAATGTTAATAGAAAACATTCTCTGATGCAAATATAAGCATGTTTTGACATCCTATATAAACTGAAAACTAGTGATAAAATTAGAACCCTTTAGTAATGCTGACATCAAAGAAAAGACATGAGAATGTTAAAAGATTTTCCTTTAGTAACATTAAAGTTGAAATTTTCTCTTAAAAGTCTATTCTTTATTTTCTATGTTATAACCAAACGTGATTTTAATGGCAAGAATAAGGAAAATTGGGTAATTAAATTTTCTTTTTGTCAGTTTGGATTGCCACTCTTACTAAATGTTTGCAATATGTAAATAGTATCAAAATCTATTCTCTATGGTAGAAGTACACATACTAACTTAAAACTTTCTTTATTATATTTGATTCATAATAACAAACCATAATGAGCTGGATTCTTCAAGGCTCTGATGTAAAGCAAGGTTGATCGTATCCATTCCAAAGCTACATTGACATCTGTGATGGTATGCAGTACTATTTCTGCATTTAAATGTTCAATTAGGTGCCTGTGCAAACTAAGTAAAAAAATAAACTCCCATTAACAACACAATTGCAGTGACAAAACTTCTATTTTTAAAGTTAACAATTACAACATATTCATTATTGTCACTTCAATGGTAATTCATAATAAAAGGCCAAAATTAATTATTAAGAGTGAAGCGTCTGTTCAATTTTAATAATTGGGAGATTCTGCTACCCTATATGGACTAGAGAGCATATAGTTATGAGGGAAAAATCCAAGGTAATAATGAAAATAAACCCTTCAGATTTGCATCAGATCTTTTGCTATTAAGTCACAAATAATGCATAATTTAAAAAACCTTACAGATATGTAGAGAAATTACAGAAACAAAGTTTGTTTTTCTCTTTTAGTGGCTATGTCTATATCATATGAGAAGCAACTGAAGAGAAGGAAAAACACTCTTCATTGAAATTATTGACCTGTACCCACTACCAAATTTCCAGGAGAACACATGGATTTTCTATTAGTATGTTTATTATTAAATTAAATTAAATAGGGAATTTTCAAATCCCTCAAAGAATTGCTAAAAACCTCGTGAGTCTTTCTATAATGCAGAATAAGCTTAGGAAATTCTAAAAAACTAGACACATTTCCTTTCTGAAGCCAAGTTAGAGTAGAGCATATGAAAAGAAAGAAAATGACTTTCAGTGTGACTATCTTTAGAAAGTCTGTTTGTCTACAACATACCTGCTCTCTATGGTATCAGTGCCAGTTAGCATCTGCTCATACTTCTCCCTTGTACTTAGCCTAGTCATGATAACTGCAGTGGCCGTAGTGTCAAACTACAAGAGATCCAAAAATGCAGCAGAAAATCCTCATATTAACCCTCTAGAATAAGGCAGCCTGGTTCCAAAAATACTCTGATCTCTCTTTCAGGCAGTCCTGCATCCTGGGTAAGTGACCAAGAGCTCCTAGCAAATGTTTTTATGCATGGTCTGTTATTTGAAACCCTTGTACTTTGGCACGAGGGCTATGGGTTCTCTCCATGAAAGGTGGCAATATTTAAATACTAGTGTGTGCAGAGAACCACATCACCTTGAGAGCTTCAATGTGCTTGTTCACTTCAAATGCTAAGCTTCAATAAAATGCTGCTTTAGAGCAGCCGACTAAATGTTACAATAATTCCCTGTAAAACAAAGTTTTTAAAAAAATCTGTAATGCTCTAAGGCCCATTTTTATTTTCTACTCTACTGTGGGAATCTCATATTATTGCCACTATCCTTCAATTTAGTATAAAGGAGTAAGGAAGAGAGAACCTAGAATTCTTGTATATTTTTTAAGGAAAAAGAAGGTAAATTTTGGGGCAACTAAGTTGAAAGGACTTAAAAAATTTATAGCAGAAAAGCAAAACTATTAAAGTTACCCTTTTCAGGACACAATGCAATGAAAATTGTAATATAATAAGGGGCATGGGAACCAAAAGCAATTGAAGGCTAACAATCTTAAAGAATGAGGTTAAAAAACAAATAATAGAAATAATAATTTCATTAAAAAGAATGATAAGAATGAGACAACATGCCAAAACCTATGGCAAAAAAGAACTTTTTCAATCTTGTCTTAATTCATATTATTGCAACTAGATTTAGCAATCAATACCATGACAAATACTATATGACAATCTAAAAACCTAAGCTAATCTTTTAAATCTTTTGTACACTGAAAAATAAGTGGAACTAAATATTCTTTAAAATATTGTATATAAAGTAGAATCACTTACTTGAGGGCGGCCTGCCCTACCAATCATTTGCAGAATATCTGTTTCACTGTACTCTTCAAACATTCCTCCAACATAGTGCATTGTAGACTTTATAACTACAAGATGGGCTGGCAAATTTACTCCCATAGCTAAGGTACTGGTAGTAACTGCATCAAATTAAGGTACAGTAATTTCATAACTATATAATTTTCATTTTAGGAAGGCATTTAAAATTTATAAAATTGTACACATCAAAAATTGTCTATTAAACTGTTATTTTTCAAGTTTTTATTACAGGATGCTATAACATCTATTTCACTAATTTCTACAAAATGGACTACATATACTGCCACTATATCCTTAAGGGTCAAACATAATGTTGAGAAAAGTAGTTTTGGATGGCAGCGTGGAGTTAGTCACAATTTTTATTCTAGGAGTTGTTTCTCCCTATAGAGTCAAGGAAAGTATATGTGGACTTAATTTGAATAAATGAATATGTGGAAGATATGGAGAAAACAGAGAGAAAAAAGGTAAAGGAAAATTTCTGTCATGTTCTTTATGAAGAAATACTATAAAATAACTTTATGAAGAGTTTACAAAAAACTTGCATTTTGCAGATATATTCTTGAAAGATTATTTGTGACAGCTAGAAAAGATAAAAAATGACTAAAATAACTTATTTCCCAAGAAATTAAATTTAATTCATCTTGAGAAAAATATGAAGAATACTGAGAGAAGTTATTTGCTATCTGAAGTGAACTGAATAGTGGAACTATGTTTACAGAAGTGAAAACAAGTCATCTGTCCTTATAGTTAGGGTTTGAGGTGTTCTTTCACAATTAAAATACTGAAAATAATTATGAATATGTTCATTTTATCATTCATTTCTTCAAGTTATATATTCAGTATCTTTAACATTTACCTATTTCTAAAAGGTTAAGGGATTTAATACAGAAAAATGAGCATCTTCTACTGGGAAAAGAAGTTCTTCCAATTTATTAAATAAATAATATTTGAGAATTGCAGTGAGGACTCAAACTAATTAATGAGAATGGGGTGCAATTTTATTGCTTAATAAAAAACAATCCAAACACAACCCTGTATTGCCATAACATTTAACATGGTAATATTAAATATAGGAAGGAGTCATGTGGTAGTATGAAGGATAACATCTATGTAAGGCTGGCCAGCATCCTAAAACTTGCTATAGTATTGTTAACATTTAGGCATTTTATGTGTGTGAACATTTATAGATGTGATAATTGTTCAGGACTCCTTGACAAAAGTAGGACTAAAAAGAGAGTAACAGAATCATAGCTTTCCTTTCTCAGAAAGCATTTTCTAAAAAATATTCTCATAACTATAGTAATGTTTACTTACAAAGGACTGGTAAATCTCCAACTGTAAATGCTTCCTCAACAATTTTTCTGTCTGATAGCTCCATACCAGCATGATGGTAACCAATACCACATGTTAAGAGATCTATGAATAAAATATTTGATCTCATGTTTATTGCTCTACTTTCTATAGGAAATTCATTAATTTTATCCCATATCTGAAAAGTTCTCACAAAATTAAACAGCAATAAATGAAGATAAAACATTAACAACAAAATCTTTAGCTTCAATTGTATAATGTATATAAAATATGGCTAACATCACAGTGGTCCTAAGGCAAGGAAATAATTTTAATTTTAAAGGTTACACAATGATTTGGTGAAATGGGACCCTGTTACTGGAAAATAACACTGAAAGGGCAAACCTGATTCAAATGAACAGAATGGGTAACCGGAGAAAGAATATGGCTTTGCATATTAAGAAAATATACGCATGTGAGAAAATTCAGAAACCAGAGGGAAGAAGTACAGCAGTGCAGATTTGGATAAATATCAACGGAAGCAATATTATCACTGGAGTACACAGATAGACTACATGGAAAGAGAAAATAGATAGGGAAAAGATCATAAGCCTGGTAGTCACAGAGGAATACAATTATCCAGATATCTACTACAGTTCTCTTGCTCTCCAAAGGAGAACAACTAATAATTCCTTGCTTTGTTTTAATGACAGTTTCATAATTTGAAATGTAAAAGCACCAACAAGGAGAATGACTATTTCAGATTGGATGCTTATTAACAAAGAATGGATTGCTGAAGTAGAAATGACGGGAACCTAGCAGGAAAGTCAATGCCCAAATTTAGAATTTGTGAGAAAAGAGGGGGAAAAAGTTGGATAAATGACAACTATGGATTCAGGGAGAGCAGTTTTCAAAGTCTTTGGAGGAAGGCTAGGCAGGATCCCATGATCACACATACTTTGGAAAAAATAGCTCACTATTAGTAAACTCTTAAAGATGAAATTTTGAAGACCAAAGATATCAGTTGCAAAGAAGAGGATAAATGGGGGTTGCTCAAAGTAGTCAATGTGGATACATAGAGAAATAATTAATGAACTTAGATTTCTAAAAAGACTTATAGAAAATAAAAGCAAGAATAAGTAATGAAGGAGGAATACAGAAATATGACTTAGTCCTTTAACAATATTCTAAGTTTCATCTCAGAATAAGCTGAGCTTGGTGAAGGATGTTAAAAACAACAAAAATGCATGTTTGGGATCATTCTTAAATTCTCAACCTCCTTATTCATTGACTCCCAAATAAAAACAGTTGTCAAATCTTATTAATTCTATTTATTTTTACTTCTATAATTTTATTTTTATACATGGATGAATTTTCAAACAATAGTAGGCATTCTTTTTTTTAGTATAGTATGCTCAATCATTTCTTTTTTAAAAATACATTTAGTAACCATCATCACCAACAAAAAAATTAACTAAAATGCATAAAAATTATGTGCAAGACCACAAATTCCTCATACTTTACAATTTTTAAAAATATGTAAATTGTATATGTATGCTCATATAAACAGTTTCTGCTTTTGATTTTTCTTTGAATTTGTTTTACTTGGATACTTTTTTCTCTTGATTTTGTGGCTGTTATTCTTTTAAATGTAATTGTGCTATGTATTATTATCCTCTTCTCTTAGTATATTTTCCTTGTTTTCTTTATATTTCCAATATTTGTCATTTCTAATAACAAAAGAATCTATTACATTCATTTATCATAGTCTATTTAGCAATTTCTCCCATTTGTTATGTTTTGTGTTATTTCCAGTTATTTTGTCATAACAAACAAAGCTTCCATGAGTATTTTCATAATACATACCTTTTTACCCTCTCAATAATGCCCTTAGGGCCTAAAGTTAGTAATGTGATCTTTAGGTCAATGAGCATGAACAGCTTTATGGCTCTTAATATATATTTCATCTTGTTTTCTTAAAAAAAAACCTCACAGCTGCTCTAGCAATTATAATATAAGTCCTCTTTCTCCATACTCCCATCAACATTTAATTTAATTATTTTAACCCACCTGGTTCTTAGTTAACATATTACCAGAACCATATTTTGCTCGAGTGGTCCTTAGGTAGCAGACAAAATCTGTTGCCAGGACATATCATACTCTTTCTAAAACAAGTCTTTCCAGTTTGGTCAAACCCCATGGAATTGTTGTTCCAGTGCCATAACCAATCAGGGATGTAGGATTAACTCCATAGTATGATGAGTGCTGAAGTAACAGAATATTTATGCTCTCTAAGCCATTGTTGTCACCAGAAACTATGTTTGGATTATGTGTATACTCAGGCTTAGATCAACTACTAACCTCATTCAGGGTGAGGGCTCTCCAGAGACCTATCTTATTTAACTTATCTAAGGTTCTACTCATCTTCTTACCTTCCTTCTTATTCATTTTTTGTTTAAATTTATCTAGTTCTGAGAGGGGAAAAATAAGCCTATTTCCCTCTGTATCTCATTTAGTTTTTCCTTAAAAATCTGGGTGCTAGAACACATAGGTCCAATATTGATAATGCTTTATTATCCACAGTACTCTCCCTCCTACATAATATAGCTACCCTGTTCAGACCTTTTAATTATATCTATTTTAGACCCACTCTGTCAGAGATCAGGTCTGACACCCCTGTTTTTCTCTGGTTCAGCTGAGGCATAGTATATTACGCTCCAGCCCCTCACCTTCACTTACTATTTGTCTCTCATTGTAAACAATACACCGTCAGGTCCTGGTTTTTGATCCTTTCTGCTATCCATTTTCTTCCTATGTGTGAATATATCCCTTTACACTCAATGTCATAGATACTAGTTGTGCTTTATGGATTCCCTCTGTTTGTTCTATTCCTACCCCCCGGGGTCTATAGTTATAAATTCTATTTCCATAACATTTCTCATATTTGTTACTTTTCTACTCACACAACCATGACTAATGGGGCAGCTAGGAGCCACAGTGAAAAAGAGTGCTGGGCCTGGAGTCAGGAAAACTCAACTTCATGAGTTTAAATCTTATCTCAGACACTTACTAGTTGCATGACCCTGGGCAAATCACTTAATCTTATTTGCCTCAGTTTCCTCATATGTAAAATGAGCTGGAGAAGGACATGGCAAATCACACCAATATCTCTGCCAAGAAAACCCCAAATGGGTTTGTGACTCATGAAGAGTCAGACATGACTGAAAACAAGAACCAGAAATGCTTATTATGTGCCAGTCATTCTGTTAATAGCTAAAGAGACAAAGAAAGGTAAAAGATATTCCTTTCTTTCAAGGAGTTCATTCAGAATTTGTTCTTTCAAGGAGCTCAGAGACTAATGTGCGAGAAAACATGCAAAAAACTATGCACAAATGACATATACAGGGTAAATTGGAGATAATCAGTAGAATGAAAGTATTAGCACTAATGGGGATGGGAAAGGTTTCCTGTGGAAGGTAGAATTTTAGCTGGGGCTTGAAGGAAGTCATGGAGTGCAGGAGGCAGAGATGAGAAGGGAGAGAAATATAAGTAAGTATAAAGGACAAGTGAAAATGCCCAGTAGGGGGATAGAATGCTTAGTTATTAATGGTTTCATGTTGACTTAGAAGGAGGTCACTAATGGAATGGCTCAAAGATATATGCTTAGCCCTGAACTGCTTAAGATTTGTATTAATGACTTTGATAAAGGCATAAAAGTCATGCTTATCAAATTTGGAGATTATAAAAATATATCACTGACCCACTAAAAAACAGTTATGATCCAAAAAGATCTCGAAAGGCTAAAATGTGAAGGCAAACGAACATAATGAAACTTGATAGAAATAAATATAAAGTTTCATCTGTGGGTTCAAAAAAATCATCTTCATGTATACAAGATGGGGAAGATATGACTAGACAGCCATTGGTCTTAAAAGAGCTGAAGAATTTAATGGAATGCAAGTTCAATGCATCACCAATATTATATGGTAGCCAAAAAAGTTCATAAGATCTTAAGCTGCCTTACAAAAGGCCTCATATCCATCACTAGGGCTGTAATAATCCTATTTTCTTCTCTGCCTTGGTCCTTCCATAAAGTTATAAAGAAGCAGATTTAGTGTTTATATAAGATAAAACTTCCTTAGAATTAGAGCTTTCCGAAAGTGTAACAAATTGTCTTGATAGATAGTAAGACTTCTTTCATTAGAGGTCTTTAAGCAAAAACCAGATAACCACTTGGGTGGATTTTTATTCAAGTATGGATAGACTTACCTCTCAGTTTGGAATCTCTTAGGGAATGTGTACATTTTTGTAACCTACATAAGAAAAGATACCATAAAATCATTCGAATATTATGAAAATTATTTTTATGAGGTATCTTGGAATCTGACAGACATCTATCAAATTATTTGCCCAAATAATGAATAAAAACTATATTTAAAAATAGAGGGTAATAATATTTCATATAAAGACAGTGTCATACAACTTAGAGAGTAGGTGTATTCCCAAGGGAAGGTCACAATGATAAAACACTTTCCAACTCATTCCACAGACAATTTTTTAGCATTTAAATGAAAAAAGAATACCTTTGTTTCTGTCCCATTGTCATGGCAAATCTAGCATTTTTTGAGAGAACTGAAGCTGCTTGCTGCACACCTTTCCTTGTGGCACAAAACTACAAATGAATCAATCATAATTTTGACATTAATCATAGTGAAAAAAAGACATTCCATTAAAAAATAAACAACAAATCACTTCATACCACTAGGGTTGGTTTCTGATTAGAGTAAGTCTGTATGACACTGGCAACTTTGTAATTGAGAGATAAATCAAACTTAAACTCAGTTTGGTTACTACTCCATGGAAATCCAAGGATGACTTTGCGGAGTTTCACCGGCCTGTGATTCTCATCTATTTTCAGGCACTTAGCAGGCCTCTTGCCATCTGAAAGCCACTCTGCAATCTACAAATAAAATAAAAATATATCAAAATGTAGTATTAAGTCACTGGGTGATCCTAGATAAGTCATTTATGCTGAGTGCCTCTTAAAAAACTCTCAGACTATAATGAAACCATAAATTTAGTTAAAAAAGAAAGTTTACCAAGTACCATAAATATATTATCTCATCAAAGTTCTCAAATTACCCTATGAAGTATGACTACAGTTATCACCATTTTGCAAATGGGAAAAAAGTCAGAATCTTCATTTGTCTCCAAGAGAACAGATTTTTAAGTTGTGTGATATACATTGTATAAAGTAATTCATTAGCACTGCTTTATGTATATTAAATTATAAAAAGAAATTGTTAAATTCTTAACTTACATCATCTGCATTTGGAATTGTTGCAGATACAGCCACAAATCTCACCAGAATAGCAGCACTGGAATTTTCTGAGATTTGAGATAAGGAAGATATAGTTTTCATTCGACTGACCACAACTTCAAGAGTTGGACCACGATTTTCATCTTTCACAACATGCACCTAACCAAGAAAGCAAGGCACAATAAATGATTTGCAAAATATTTTAGTTTTACATAATCTCACAGCTTAGATCCATGAAGATGTTAATAGTTTCTCTTTGAATAAATTTGCATAGTCATCACTTGCAGACACCAAGGTTGTAGCTGATAATATCTAATTCTTCCCTTTTTGTTCAGATTCTCCTTTTGCCCTTCAATATAGACATGAATGATGAAATCTATACCTCATCAATGAGGAACAGTCGGACCAACTGGACCAAGGAGTTGTCTCTCCATTTTCTTGTCATGCTATCCCATTTTTCCTGGAAAAATTTGAAATACACTAAAATAGCAATTATAATAAACAATAAATTACAAGGACCTTTATCACAGAATTTTGTGAAACAAAATGTTTCACAGCTAGTTAACAATATAGCTCTTATCCAAAACAACTGAACCTGTCCTGAAAAGAAAAATGATTTAAGGAGTTTAATAGGCTAAGCTTGCAAATGGGTTTAAAACAATCTATACCTCTCCTCACTTTTTTTTCCTTTGGTTTGTCCATAAAATTTTCACTGATTCCTCTATTAATTCTGTTTTGTCAAACTATACCAAGCTATATCTCCTATGAAGTCACAGAGATATTAACAAATGCAATTCTACCTAAAGAAAACATAATAAAAGATAAATTTATTAAATCGATTAGTCTTATCACCTAATTGATTTTATCTGTTTTCAAAACTTATAGTTAATGTAAGTAACTTTTTGTGGTATTTATTTTTTTGTCTATGCCAAATATTTTTGCTATGAAGTTTGTGTATTTGGGTCAATTTAGCGTATTTGAAGCCAACAACTAAGTGCTTTTTTTCCCCTTCTATGAGCCATTCTTTTTGGAGTAAAGCAAAATGCATTTGCCTAATAACTAAATGATAAATAAATTATAAAGAATGCTTACTGGAGTTGTCATAATAATATGGGCATGCTGAATCTCAAACAGGTCATCCATGGCTGTATCTCCAGTAAGCTCTTTACAAGTCAATCCTATTGGTCCAAATTTTTTTTTCCAGTCATCAAAGCGCTGACTACATAAAGCTTTAATTGGTGCCACTGTAACAAAAGAGAATTCTTAATTTTAAGACAATAGACATTTCTTAGTATGCTAAAAATGATGGCTAAATTGAGACTGCAAATCTACATATAAGAATGTAAGGCAACCAAGGCTCTAATTCAAAGCAGCAGAATTATTAAACATAAATTTTCTATGTTCATTTTGGCTATCCTTTTAAAACGCATAAAATTTAAGTTTTCAAAACGAATTGTCTTAGGTTTTTTTAACTTATAACCCTGAAAAAGTCTTTACTGAAACTGATGTCACAATCAATTTATATGTTATTAGAAAAGAATCAAAGGGAACTTGGCTTTATCATTTCCCACATCCATAAATATTGAAAACAGTTAATAGTAAACAGAGGAAAATATGGTATATTCTTGGATATTTATCAGGGAAAAACAACATGGCAATATTATTTGCTGAAGATATAATTTTTACTTCATTTATATTTTTATTATTAATAAATCAGTTTATTCAAGAGACAAAATACTTACTGTAAACAATTTTAATATTCAACCAGGGTAGTGGTACTTCCATTAATAATCTTGTTATAGCAAGTTCAAATATTGTAGTTTTCCCAGAACCAGTTGGAGCACAAACCACAAAATTCCTGTCTGTATAAAGAAGCTAGAGACACATTTTAGGCAATATATTGAGACTTTTAAAATACGGAATCAAGTTTTAAGTAAAAATAATGTAAGAATACTGCAAAAAGTAAATTACAAACTTTAAAAAAATATTAAAACTGACAACTTGCCTAAGATTAAATTCATATTATCACTAGCATTCAATATATATAATTAATAATTTTTTTCATCTTGTTTTTATGAGAAAAAGATATAAAAAAGCAACAGAAACCATTCTCCTCTACTCAAGTATAATATAAATTCATTAAATACAAAACAATAATCACTGAGTAAAAGAAAATCTTATACTTACATCATCCAAAGCCTTGGACTGTATATAGTTGAAATATGGAAATTCTTTGAAAATGCTTCTAAATTGTGCAGCTTAAGATAATATCAAGGAGTTAATGAATCACAGAAACTTAGAGTAGGAAATTGTCTAATAATTCATTCCTGATATTATGGAGTCACGTAATCACCCCTAAACATCCCTGACATGTAATCAGTAGCAATGGCTTAAACATCTCCAGATATGGAGCATACTACTTCAGTAGGCTGCCCATTTCCTAGATGGTTCTAATGATCATGAAGTTCATTCATATATTCAACAAGCATTAAATGAGTAATTGATCCATTCAGAGTACCAGGCTGGGTACTGAAAATAGAAAAAAGAATATGACATAGATTCTACTCTTCAAAAACCTTGCAATATAAAGTGGCAAAAGAAACATACCCAAATAATGACAAAAGCAATAAGAAAGCAAGTGCAAAGGTAAGGTCCAGGCAAAGTTCTATGAGAAATTTAAAGGTGGAAAGATCACTTTTACCTGGAAGAGTAGAAATAAAGATTTCACTGTGGAGAAAAATCTGATTATAATTCACATTTATGAGAATTTGTTCCATATGCATCAAAAGCATCTTTGATAAAGAGATGAGAAAGAAACAAAGTTTTATAAGTGATATGCTATGACATATCACACTTCTATAATCACTAAGATGTAGAAAATATAAGTTCCTACTGTGTTCATTGCTTGTTGACTTAGAGAAAGTTATCTGATTCAATATAATAACACCTAAAAAGGCTCTTTAACAAGGTATCTCCATGTATATGTTAAAATTGGGGGCAGCTGGGTAGCTCAGTGGATTGAGAACCAGGCCTAGAGACGGGAGGTCCTAGGTTCAAATCCAGCCTCAGCCACTTCCTAGCTGTGTGACCCTGGGCAAGTCACTTGACCCCCATTGCCTAGCCTTTACCACTCTTCTGCCTTGGAGCCAATACACAGTATTGGCTCCAAGACAGAAGGTAAGGGTTTAAAAAAAAATTGTGTACAAGTCCTTAAAATATTTAATAGAGACTACTTTGTTCAATGACCTTCTGATTGTTAAGTGAAACATAAACTTCCCAAAGATGTTTGTCATTGTCAAAGAGGATGTCCAGAAGAGAGTCTGAATACAAGGACATCTGCCTATAGATGTCGAGGGCTTCCAGATGCTTCTATTTGAAGATAACCCTCATGCTTATTTTTTCAGGTCTCAAAATAATGCAGACCCTCCTAAATGAGATTCATAACCATTCAAAGGAGTTTGCCCTAACTATCCAGATTGGGAAAAAAAAACAGTAGACTTAGTCTATCAGTATATTTTTCTTGGCAAAACATCACGCCTTGACAATGATCTGGACCCAAAACTGAACAGGAAGAGAGAAGGTTGGAGTGTGTTTGGTAAATTACATAGTACTTTTAATGATGCTCAGTTAATTTCTTAAATAAAGACTCAAACATTTAATATCTATATCTTTTTAGTGGTGCTTTATGGCTGAGTCACAGAATATCACAGTTTCCAAAAAGGCTGTAGAAAGGCACAGGGTGAGTTTGTGTGTAGACTGTAGCATATGACTAACCAAGGAGTAGCATAAAGAACACAATCAGGGTGGGCGCTAGTTACAAAGTAAGATGGAAGGATGAATAGCTCAGCTTCTCCAATACTGTGCCACAGTGCTGTTAAAAGAACCAGAAAAGAGTCCCCAGCACACTGGCTGGAATCCTTGTAGAAAATTTACAGAAGATGAACTAGAATGACACACAAGATAAAAGATCACAGATGTACTGTATTCTATCTATGTCCTTAGAAAAACAAGTGTTCATTAAGTACTTTCTATGTGCTAAGCACAATGCTAAACATGGGGAGGAGTTTATATTAGAATGTAGGGAAACAGTAAAAATGGGGAGTGGAGGCTGGGGGAAAGTGTCTTGGTCTGAGAAATCAGAGATAGTGAGTGGAACAATAGGGCAGTCCACTGACATACCCTTTTCAGAGGTCGAGGGTAGTGTTGACTTTATGCTCTAGAGCAAAAATTAGAAAGGTTAAGGTGTTCAGAGAAAGTACACCGGGATGCCTGATCCCAAGGAGTTCAGAGCTGAGGGGTTTAACTCCTCCGGGGGATGGTCTCTGGAGGATTAAACAGCAGTAAAAAGGCAGAACATGGCCAGGGTGAAGATGAGGCTTTATGGTTCTTTCTGCAGAATTCATATGGTGGGCCAGCAGTAAAGTGGAAGATGGACAGAGTGAGAGGGAGTGAGTACTCACACTGAGGTGAACACAGATTCAATGACGTCTCAGAAGTACCGTTTTAATAAGGAAATTAGGCTTTTGAATTCTTCCTTTCAAGACTGCTAACCCTTCATGCAAGCCAGTCTGAGAGAATTAGCAAAGTACCTGGAGAGGCAGGAGGCAGCATGAGTGCCACCTTCCTCAGATCTCAGTGAAGCAACCCAGCAACCGGGTACCAAGAGCATCAGGAACTACAGCAGCTCCCAGGCCCCCCCCCCCCCCCCCCCCCCCCCCCCCGGCATGCTCAGGTCAGTCCCTGCTAGAGGCAGCAACTAACTGCCCCTGCTAGAGATATCGCCCCACCCACCTCATTAGTGATAGAGTTCTTTCCACCCCAGTTCTTGGTCCTCCTTCTCCAATGGTTCAACAGCAGAAACAGGTTTGGTTTTAATAGGTGAAATGAAACTAAAGATGTGTTTCTATATGCCGGATCTCTCATGTACACTCCAGTCGAGCTAGATTCCTTGCCATCTAGTTTCCCCTGCCCACTGCATTCAAGAATCACGGATCCTGAATCTGTGTCCTCTGGTAAGTATCCTGCTCCTCCCCAACTTTTCTAATCTTCCTACGCTTCTGTATCCCTGCCCAGTGCTAGCTGGTTCAGCAACACTGGCCTCTTTGCTGTTCCTCAAAACAGACCTTCCATCTTCTCACTCCAAGCATTTTCATGCATTGTCTTCCAGGCATAGGATCCTCTTCTCTCTCATCTCCTTCCAGCTTCCTCCAAATCAATCCCATCTAAAATCCCACCTTCTACGGGAAGCTTTTCTCAATCCCTTAATTCTAGAGCTCATTTCCCTCTGTTGACCCCCCCCCATCAATCCTATATTTAAACTTGTTTGCACATAGTTATTTTTATGCTACATAAACATTAGACTACGAGCTCCTTGAGAGCAGGGGCTATCTTTTGCTTTTCTTTGTATCCTCAGAGATTAGTACATCATGCACACTTAATAAATGTGAACTGACTGACTTCCTTTCTTTTTTTTTTATTTAAGAAACCTCTCTTATATTAGTAACATAGGCAGCCCAAAATATCTACCTGGGGACTTTAATTATGCTATTTTATGTATATATTTAGCACATTAACCACATTTCTGCCAAGTTTGTTTAAATTGTTGCTATCCAGACAGTATAAGCTATACAGTAAAAGAGTATTTGTGCCAACATAGAAATTTAATTTTGTGCCTGTCAATACAGCCCTTTTGAAAGAATCTAATTTTTTCTTCTCAAAATGTCTCTTTTCATATGAAATATTTATTTGTAACAAGGTCACGAATGTGGATATCATGCTGGTTTTTCTCTCGTTAGGCAGTTCCATATCAATTTACATTCAGGAAAACTAATGTTTGCTTCAGACTAGATGAAGAATCAGTCTTTCTAGCTCAACAGAGAACTTGACTGCTAACATCATTTATTATCACCATCATCACTTGACACCACATTTTTGCTTTAGTCCAACAAACTCTCAGCAGTGTCACTGCAATTATATGTTATATCATGGGAAAAGGAAACTTCTACAGAACTGAAAATGACAAGACTATTGTGGCAGAACCACTCTGAAAAACCCAGCATTGTTGAGAGCATTCAGCCATATTAAAATACTCAAAAAGGTTCTCAAGGTGATTTCTGGCTCAAGTACTCTACAAAATCTCAAATTATTTGAAATCCTTTCTACCTTTCCTACTTAAATATGCACTTGGAAGTAATAAAGCATAGAAGTCCAGTGACTCTGACAACAAATGAACTTCCTATTAGGTAATAAATCAGTCTACACAGGTGTGGGTAGCTGTGTTTTAACTAACAGGGTCTTAATAAAGGAATTTTTTTTCTCCAAGGAAATAAATCACCAAAAAATTCTCAAAAATCATTTTCTTCATATTGTAATCTGTCTTTCTAATGAAAAAATCAAAGAACAAACCGACTTTTCTTTATTATCATATAGGTAATGAAATAGTCTGCTGAAATTAGTTGTTAATCTAACTTTAATATCCCAATTTAGATAGCTGGCTAGTGAGAAGGGAAATGGACCACTGATTCCCACCAAGTGTTACCAGGACTCCTGAAGCCCTCCTATTATAATAATATTGTAACTCCTGTCCCAAATCAAGTCTGATTTGAGACTATAGAGGTAGTAGCTTAAGTGAAACTACAGGTGAATATTATACAAGCAAGTGGGAAACTCTACAATTGACTATTGGAGTTCTTATGGTTAGTCATTATCCCATTAATTCCTTTAGATCAGGCTCTAGTTGCCTAGAAACTTTTTCAGATTTTGTAATCAAGAACATAGCTATAAGAATACTTGTTTTTCTATTTTTTGTGTGTGGATCTTTTGATAGATTTCAGGTGTCATGTACGCATTATATTTTATTAGTCAAATTAAAAATAAATGAGGTAACATTTTCAGAAATGGTTAATGTTGGATTTGTTTTGTCAGATTATGCAGACATACACTGAAGGCTTGTTTTTTGGGTTCTATTTTCCTTCTAAATGGAGAGGGCTGTTATGCTAGAACAGGCAGATTAATTTGAAAAGCTATGTTAATTGAAAAAAATTTAAACTGTAAAAAAAATATTTCCAAGAGATTTCTTGCTACAAGAACTATACTGAGAGTGTCTGAAGTAGGGAGCTCCAGTTCTTAATAAACTATTTACTCAGGGGGCAGCTGTATGGCTCAGTGGATTGAGAGCCAGGCCCAGAGATGGGAGGTCTTGGGTTCAAATCTAGACTCAGACACTTCCTGTGTGACCCTGGGCAAGTCACTTGACCCACATTGCCTAGCCCTTACCACTTTTCTGCCTTAGAACCAATATATAGTACTGATTCCAAGACAGAAGGTAAGGGTTTAAAAAAATTTTTTAACTATTTACTCAAACTAATTCCATGACATAGCTCTTTCTAGATGGACACTAAGTATTATATCCACAATTTTCAAGAAGGGTGAGACATAATGCCCTAAAAGGTTCCATATCAAATAGTTACACATTTACTCAAAGTTATATTGTTATTTTCTCTCTAATAATCCATGGGATTTGGTTTCCAGGAGAAAGAAAAGGTCTGTTATCAATGAGAAGGGAAGGGGAAGAAGCATTGTTACCCTCTGTTGCCAGCTGCCTCAGATTAGAGGCCTCCCTCCTCACTCACTCTTCTCAGAAACCCAGTCATCAACCATCTTGCTTCAACTGAAATTTGAGGAAGGTTCTTCTTAAATTGTAGTACCTAGAATTTAATATACTTCAGATGATGCTTGACCAGAGAGAATATAGTGAGACTACCTTCGTGTTTATGGAAGCTGGGCCCATTAGCATAACCTTCTTTTTTTTATATACCATATCCCAAGCCCTTTTCAGACAATCTGCCATTTAACCATAACTTGAACAATTCATGGGTGGGAGGCTGGTTTTTTTTTTTTAACCAAGTGTAAACTTCAAATGTATCCCTATGAAATTTTGTTTCCATCCCTTGGTCAAGAACCTGTTATTCCTATATTTTAAAGAATGGTTCATAAATTCAAATAATGTTCTCAGATACCATCTTCATAACTGACTGTTCACTTCCCAAATGTTTCTTTCTCTTCTGAAGTCTTTACCATCAATTGGCAGCAATGTTAAAATCCCAATCAATGCTTTATGCTTAAAGATCATTTTTCCTCACATGAATCAAGAAGAATAGGAATCATTCATTAGGTTTAAGGAGTTTTAGAAAACTCTCCATTGCATTATAAGATCCAATCCCAAGTAGGAGGAAAATCCTCTTTATTGTTTGTCACTTTGACCATGAGTTGTCTCACTTGGCCTCAATAAATCACCAAAAATCTACCTTTTCTCCCACTTTATAAATGAAAAAATTAGAAAAACAAAGCCCCTGCTATATACATGTTACAGCCAAGCAAAACAAATTTTCACATTTGTCATGTCCAAAAATAAATGTCTTAATCTTTACTCTGAGTATTTTGCCTCTCTATAAATGAGTGGGACAGCATGTTTCACCTTTAGACCTCTGGAATCATGGTTGGTCATTACACTAATTAGAATTCTAAAGTTTTTCAAAGCTGTTATTATAATTGTATAAATTATTTGGATTTTGCTCACTTCAAGCTGCATCAGTTCATACAAGGCTTCCTAGGCTTTGCTGAAACCATCCTCTTCATCACTTCTTATAGCACAGTAGTATTCTATTATATTTAAACTGAGATTTAAAAAGGTTGTGCTTTGTCCATGGTCACAATTAGCTGGTATGAGAGGTGAAATTTGAGTCCAAGTCTTCCTGACTCCAACTTCCACACTTAATGTACTATACAGGCAATCCTCAAACTTTTTTGTATGGGTGCATGGGTATTCCAGGAGAACCAGCATGTCTGGTGTGAGGGCTTGCCAAGCCTTTTTTCAGGGCTACTCATCTACCTTTGGTGTCCACCAGGTACTCAACTCTCACTTATAGCTCCAATAAGCTATAGCATGTGCAGCAGCCACACTTCGTAAAAAAAAACAAAACATCTTGACATACAGGCTAAACCAAATCAGGTTAAGAGTAACCAATGGGCCAAAAACTCATTGGTGAGTAAGTCTTCCCCAAGCATGTGAAGACTTCCCCTGGTGGAATGGGTGGATGAGAACAATTTGCTTCAATGGTTATGAAAGCTATTGAAACAGGTACTGTGACCCTAGGATTAGACCTTAGTCAGAAATAGAAGATAGCAAGGTCATCCACTACATCCTGGGTCATCACCAATCATCCTGACTTTTGTCTTGTCACTGGGCTTTAATGATTGGAAGAGAGAATTAGGCTGATGACTTTGTGCTACTCTTCTTCACTTAAATCCAATTCATGGAAAAATCAAGACCTCACCCCATGATGCCACACTGGTCTTTGAAAATGAAAGATGAACAATAAGTCTTTCATATTTGTATACCGTAACAAATATCGCCATTTCTATTTTATTAGTTTTCATTTTCATTTTGTCCTCTTCTAAGCTTGTAGTTTTGGTCACCTCTTTTGTGAAATATTTTTCTAGCATCGTGCTTTTTCTCCATCTTTTCTGATTTGGGGGTTATTTTTTTCCCTTAATTTTGTCTACATACTGACGCTTAACTCCATTCCTAGGCTGAAGGGAGTACTGTCCGACACCTGGGATGGGCTCAGCTGTTTGGGTCTCAGACTGTAGAGGCAACTTGGTTGGCCTGCTGTGTGGAGATTTGCAGTTATTCAGTTCATCTGGTTTGAGTTGGGTTTTACCCAATCCTCCTGAGGCTGGACCCCATTGGGAGTTCCTCCCACTGCTGTCTGTGCTGGGTCGTGCCTGTCCCCTGTTCCTACTGGACTGTGCAGGGCCACTTTCTTCCCACTGCCACCTGTTTTGTGTTGCATTGCTTTCCATTCTGACCCCGCTGAGGCTAGTGTGAGAATTAAAATTATGAGACTGGCCTTAAATTAATAAAGTTTATTAGAATCACTTGGATAGGTAAAAAGATCATAAATAGGTAGAAAGATAAGAGCAAATTAGTATAATCTAACTACCATGCCAGTGCTCTCAGCCTGACCTCCAGCAGCAGCTTCCTTGGTTCATCACCAGATAGAGAGTGAATATTTCCTCAATTGTCCCTTTTATCCTCTCTCTCATTTCTGGGTCAAATTCAGTCATGTCTGGATCAAGTTCATAGGTGACAGTCCCGTGACCTTCACCTATGTGATGCAAACTCATGCAGACTCACATAGACTCAAGTGACCTAATTTACCCAATGATTTCCTTCACACAGTCCTGGCTTCCAGGTCAAATGGTTGAGATGAGGTCAAGTGTGAGACCCCAGAAGAGTAAATTTCCTTCATACACCAGGCTAAGCCAGTTATTCTCTTTCCTCTGCTTTGAGCTATATTGCCCCTGAATTCCCCTGAAGTTCTCTCCTTGTACTCCAATGAAATGAGTCTTCCTTGCTTTCTCTTGTCCTTGGTCTGGGTCAGAGTACTGCTTCATCCCTTATTCCATTGGTTCTGCTGCTCCAGTATTCATTTTGAGGCATTTTTGTTCTTCATTTGGAGGGTTGTTGGCAGGCTTCTAGTGTTTTTTACTTCATCATATTGGTCTGATCTGCCTCTGCTGCTACCACTGTCATTGCCACCACTGCTGCTTATGTCATTTCTATTTCAACACTATCTCATGGGCCATGTCACTCATCTACCATTCAGTAAACATCTATGGCTCCCTATTCTCTAGGATCCCTAGGATCAAATATAAACTCCTGTTTGGCATAGAAATCTTGCTCTTCGACAATCTGGCCACATCCTATCTTTTCAGCCTTTTTGCCCTTTATTCCTTCATGTACCCTACAATGCCTACTTGCTGTTTCTTACACAAGACATTGCATCTCATGTCTCATTGCCTTTGCACTGGCTGTCTCCCATGCTTAGAAGTGACTTCCTACTCAACTATGCCTTCCAGAATCCAGGCTTTTCTTCAGGACTCAATTCAAATGCCTTTTTCCCCATGAGACTTTCCTAGTCCTGGGCTATCCTAGCACCTGTTCTTCCAAGGTTATCCAGTATTTGCTTTGTATGTAATTTGTATGCACACACACAATACACACATATATTATGTACATTTTGCCTCACCTGTTAGAATTTACATCTATATGCAAGAGTATATATATATAAGTAATATGTTTACAAAAGCAAATTACTTGGTGAATATGGCCATTAAGTTGCTCATGACAACATTCCTTGAGGGCAGAAACTTTTTTTTCTTTTGTCTTTATATTCTCAACACTAGCACAATGTCTGGCACATGAGAGATCCTCAATAAATGCTTGCTGTTACTAAATGAATGGAGTTGGCCTTGGATCTTGGAAGGCAGTGCCTGCAAAGGCTAATTTCTGGCAGGTTCTACCATGCTGGAAAGGTGGTGGTATAATCCTGGCAACAGAAAACATCTGCTTTCTGAAAACCAGCTTAATTAAGTGTAAAGAGGTTAGCCACATGGCACTGAATTCTTTGACCATACCAATAATATTTTCTAGAGAATCATTCACCCTCATAAAAATGCATCGTTCATCCATAGAACCAGAAATACATATCAGGGACCTACTACACTCTGTTTCGTAGTTATTTAAAAATATAAGAAAACAAATACTCAAGGAAGCAAATTAAACAAAATATTAATTTCATAAAATTTAAGTTGTTATTTTCTTCTAAAAAGGATACGGATTTCTGTAACAGACTTCAAGGAACTAAAATCTTTTTCTGCTGTCCCTAAAACAGAAGAATACCCCACAGATTTGTTTAAATAGAAATGAATTTTTCCATGTGATAATAGATCCATAATCATAGAAAATATTTCAAATACTTATTCTAATTATACTACAAAGATGAAATAAAATGTGAAAATATAGAAAAATGTGCCACTAGATTGGTAACCTACTAGAATGACTAGATTTATCTGTACTCCTTCATACTATTAAACTTAACTTTTTCAAAACTGTTACAAAAATCATTTAAAATTACCTTGAGTACCAAAAGCCTCTGGAGCATTTGTTAAATTTTGTGTTTTGAAAATGCCTTCTCCAGTGTCAGAAGCAAAGAGAGCATCCCTTGTAGTAAAGAGATTAACATCTGAATATGGTGGCTTCTGCTTACTAACACTCTCTTTCCAGGATTCTCCTTTATTCATCTTAGTTTTAAGATTTTCCACTGAGTCAGTATGAAAATCGAAAGCAGGCATGCCACTGTAATCTGCATTTCTCTGTGAACAGTTAGATGTTTTAAATAATCTAAAGAAAAACAGAAGATATTTTCATGTGCATATATACTAATTCCAGTTGGGATTTGAAAAAATATATATAATTTGCTAATAGAAACTACATGAAATGAAAGTTTTTCCACCAAATAAGTTAATCTTTCTCCTGAAATATAACTGGAAAAATCTGTATCACATTCTCTTCCCTTCACTAATACTCATCTGAGACTACTTCAATTCACTGAAGTTATTTGCAAAATTAACAGCAGAGAAAACATTCATCATATAGTTTTTTTAAGATAATCATTTTTACTTAGCTGAAAGAACTCAGGGTTAGAAATAGCCTAAATTGGGGGGCAGCTGGGTGGCTCAGGCCTAGAGAAGGGAGGTCCTAGGTTCAAATCTGACCTCAGACACTTCCTAGCTGTGTGACCCTGGGCAAGTCACTTGACCCCCATTGCCTAGACCTTACCGCTCTTCTGCCTTGGAACCTACACAGTACTAATTCCAAGATGGAAGGTAAGGGCTAAAAAAAAAAGAAATAGTCTAAATTGCATTTGAAGAATGGTAATGCTATCAATGACTTTCCTAAGACATTCACAGATAAAAACTAATTTAAACATTGACAACTTCTGATGGTGTCCCAAGTGAGAAATTTGGAAGCTCCAGGGGAAAGATAATGGCCAGAACAACCTGACAGTGTTAGATGAGGTCAGCTCTAGACCAAGGGTTTTGAGGTCCCTGATGTCCAGAGAGGCCAGGAAGGACCAGCACTCTCTACCTCAAAGATCTACAGGTAGAGAGTGCAAGAAATCAGGAAATCCAGGGGGAATTAAGTAAAGTCAACTATGCCACCAAAAAGTATAGCAACAGGAAGACCTTGGCCATGGCACAAAGTACCAGTTCAGAAACTAAAGCCAAAGAGAAGAATAATTCAAAGAAAAGGCTAACCAGTTTAAAGAAGGAGCAAATTACTCTATAACAAGTGCAAGCATAGACTCAGAGTAAAAAGTGAATTTTTCCATAAGAATTACATAAACCTCTACAAGAAATGAAACCAGACATAAAAAAAAGTAAATAAAAACTCTTGAAGAAAGAATTGGAAGGAGAATGAACAGTTTAAAGACAAAGTGGTCAGGAAGAGCTGACTTCAAATCCTATCTTTGGCACTTACTAGCTATGAGATCTTGGATAAGTCATTAAACCCTTTGTCTTGTTTCTTCCTCTTTAAAATGAAGATATTAATAGTATCTGCCTTATATTCTTGTTTAGAGCATAATACATTTATGTTAGAAATTTTGCAAATCTTGAAACATTACATAAAAGTTAGCTTAAAAAATTTAAACCATTTGTATGATGATATAATACTAATATTCTAATGGGGATGAGGAAAGATATGTACCTTTAAAACTTTAATCTCTCAAAAGGGTATCAATGAAGTTAAGAAAATGATATGTCCTGAGAGGCAGACTGGTTCTACTCTGAAGGTTCTAAAAGGGGAAAGACTGAGAATAAAAGAAATACACTAGTGTGGAAAGAAGGAAAAGGGACTAGAACTTATTCTTCATAATAAGAATATGTGAAGAGTATACAAACATGAATGGAATGGTACCTGGATCACTCGAACCTCATTCTTTTCTGAAAAAAGGAATGATTAAGTACACAAAAAGAATTTAGTATAGAAATACATTAAAATCAATGGAGAAACCAACAGAAGGTGGCATAGTTAAGAGGGTAGATAATAACTGAGAAGAAATAGCTAAAAGGAAAAAAAACTTTCAAATCTTGAAGGGGAGATTAAAAAAAATAAATAAAAGCAAAGAACTAGGATCTAAAGGGGATACTCATAAATTGGAGACTGATGATATATGATGTAATGGAATATTATTGTCCTGTAAGAAAAGAATAAAGACTATTTCAGAGATTTCTAAGTGTGGAACCTGCTGCAGAGTGAAGTTAGAAGTACCAGGAGAACAGTTTATACAAAGACAAAAATGTTGTAAAGAAAAACAAACTTAAAAGACTTAAGAACTTTGATCAATACAATGACAGACTATGGCTTCTGAAGACCTGTGACAAAGCATGCTACCCACCTCCTGACAGGAAAGTGATGGGCTCAAGGGGCAAGAAAAGATTCTTTAGATATGGCCACTATCTAGATTCAATTTGCTTTATTAAACTTATTTGTTACAAAGGCTGTTTTTTTTTTTCTAATTTTTCTTTTTAATTGGGAGCAGGGGGTAGAAGTGGAGTTAGCAATAGCGATGCCAAAAGATGGGAGAACCACTGAAATTTTTTTAAGTGCACATAAGGAGAAAGAAGAAACAAGCCACACAAGCTTGAAAGTAGTATGTGAAATGATCATATATTTTTCTTTTTTAAAGTAAGCAGCATGAAACAAGATTCATGGTTTTATATACAATCTCATTTGTGTTTTACTGTGTATGTGGAAATGCTCTTTTAGGGTGCTTAAGTTCAGAATTTAAAAAATTTAATTTTTTAAATGAGGGAATTGAATGAGATGATCTTGAAGGCCTCTTCCAGTTTTAAACCTTATTTTTCAATGGTAGAAAGTCTATCGTGCCAATGAAATTATGGATCTAATAAAATTAAAACAGCTAAACCAGGCTGACCTTACTATTTCTGGAGCTACAGGCCATTGACTATTGCCCAAATAATGTGGTTAAAATGCCATGATAGTGCAGATATAAGCCCTATGAGGAGCAGCTTAAACAAAAATCCTTCCTCAATGGATGGGAAATGATAAAACCCCACCTAGGGACCTCCCAGTAAGGCACAACTCTTGTAATTATTTTTTTAAAAAGTTTATTGAGGGTAAGGAAATGATAAATAAAGTCCTAAATCTACACAGCTATAGCCCCTCCCACCAATATATGCTCCTCCTCAAGGAATTTGCCCTTCTGATCTTCTCAAGCCCTTCCTACAGCTCCCTGCTCTTATCTAAGACCCCAAAAGCTATCTGACTATAAAACTAACCTAATTAATATGGATTATCAAAAAGACAAAGAGGAAGGACCCACAGATGTATTTGAACTCTTACCTAAAGCCTGGGGTTGGCTTCGCTAAGTAACCCAGAGTCCCAGGTAACAAACCCTTGGAATTACCTTAGCCAAGTGAATTTCTGACAGATAGATAGATCACAGGCAGATGGTCTTTGCACTTCAGGGAAAAAGCAGTCCACTCCAAGGCAAACTCTCAAATCAAGGAATCACTAAACTCTCCATGAGATTAGGATTGCCAAGGAAAAATTGCCAGAGCAAAGACCTCCTTCCAGCTCAGTCAAAACAGGAGTGACAGTGATAGTTAAAACAATCAAATTCCAGAACCTCTCTCCCAGGGCTTATATCCAAATTCTCCTCTTTTTTTCTTAAAGCTAATCCATGAAATTTTACTCTATCCCTTACTTACTTCCTACACAGCCCCTTTGAAAGGGAAACTGATAACCAAATAGAGATAGCATTTCTTTTACACCCTGATCTTCCATTTTAGAATCAATACCATGTTTTGGTTCCAAGGCAGGAGAGTAGTAAGGGCTAGGCAATGGGGGTTAAGTGACTTGCCCAGGGTCACAAAGCTAGGAAGTGTCTTAGACCAGAGTTGAACCCAGGACCTCCCATCTCTAGGCCCGGGTCTCAATCCAATGAGCCACCTAGATGCCACCAAAACAGCATTTTTGTTAAGTTAAAAGTATTATGAAAGAAAGAGTAGTGAATGAGGATTTGGGAGTCCTCTTTTGGGTACTGACTCTATCACTAATTTTTTATATTAACTAGAAGAAATATCATTGCCTTTCTGGGCCTCGGAGGTCTCATGTGTAAAATGAAACAATGGGACAAGGTGAGCTCTAATGTACCTTCTCTAAATTCTGATTCCCAAGAATTTTATGCATGTCTAGGTCTTCATCCAATCACGATCACAATCCTGGTAAGTAGAAGTACTAAACCAAAATACAT
The DNA here is from genome assembly GCF_027887165.1 of Monodelphis domestica. NCBI lineage: Eukaryota > Metazoa > Chordata > Mammalia > Didelphimorphia > Didelphidae > Monodelphis > Monodelphis domestica. The sequence goes on along the minus strand of NC_077228.1, from coordinate 36,503,493 downwards.
AGCACATGGATAGTTCTACTCAACAATCTTTACTTACCACTGAAAACATTTTTATTGCTGCCAGATAAGTAAATATTAAAAATTATTTTGAATGTCTTACATGATTTTTGAACTTTTTAGCTATAGTGGGAAAGATAACGTAATTTGATCTTCAAATGAACAGTCTCCATAGTGATTCAAAATGATTCTTGACTAGATTATACTTGACTAGGCATGTAAAAGGAATCATGTATTAATGGTGTTCAACTTGATACTTGACTAAAATAAACATACCTTTTCCTGAATGTTGAAGGAACAGTCTCAGTTTCATCTTTTTCTGAGAAGTCAATCAATTTTCTATCACCTGAGACAATTCCCTCAGTTGTCTCTACAGTCCCAGTGTGATTTTGGTATTGATGTACAGAACCGTAACTCAGCCTGCCTGTACTGGCAGGCAAATAGCCTTTATTTATCATTCCTGTATTTGGCATTATTCCTCTGCTTTTGGTGGAGCAAAAGTCAAACTGGAATGCCTGTGTTGGTGACATACAAACTGTAGCTTCATTAGGTGTCTTCAAATGTGAGATAAACATTTCTTTATTCTTTGTGTGCTCTATAAAAAAGAGAAATGTTATCACTAATTTTACTATATTTTCTCTATTAAACCAACTTTTTTCAAATTAACTAAATAAGACTTCAACAAGAAAAATCTTTAAATAGTTTAATAATTATATAAGAGGAGCAAAATAAGAAAGGGAATTGCAGGTATCCTGGTCACCAGCTTCTGTTTCTTTCCTTTCTTCCCTATTTGGGAGAAACTGCAAATCTCAGAGGGCTCTGTGGCCAGCCTACCCCTTGCCTCAGGTAGTTACACACCAAAATAGATGTCTCTATATAAATACAGCCATCTATATACACATACAGGTATCTATTATACTCACATATAAACTTAGATACATACACATTTAGAAATGTAATCACACATATAAATTAATAGATTAGTTCTATAGGTTGTTCATCTGGTTGCATATTTTAGCCTGAATGGTAGATATTCATCATCCGCTTGGCTTTTCCTCAGTAGATAGGTAAGCCAACATCTTGGGTAATTATGAATCTAATTTAGGAGACTACATTGTGACAGAGCATGATGCAATCAGCTCTCTAGAGGCCCTCCCTGGCTCTAGAGAATAGAATGAAATTCACTTAGCTTATTTTGGCCTAATTTCTAAGTCTACTGAAGGGTTAAGGCAAAGTCTGGCTAGCCAGCATTTTGCAAAGGACTGTTAGTCTTGAAATACAAATAAAAGCAGAAAGACAGTCCTAATCTGAAGGTGCTTACACTGTAATGGAAGAAGACAACATGTCAAGGCTGAAATGAGGAGATGAAGGTCCCTGGTCCTAGCAGAGAAAGTACTGAGTGTAGGTTGAAGAGGAATGACACATGGCTGACCTGGGCTCCCCTCTTTAAATGAGGGCTCTCTGGGAAGAGCCATCTATCTACTTGGTGGAGAGGCTATAGGGACACAGAAGCTATAAAACTCTCAAAAACAAACCGGTTAATCAAAGCTGGAGGAAAAAAAATTTTAAGGTACAAAGTTATTGACTATAGAAGGGCTAGAAAATTTTGGATTGACTTGCCTGCATACCACAAAGAACTGGAACCTCCTGGGTATGTTTAGTAACTTTTAGTGAACTTTGTTTTAATCCAGTTTTTTCCCTTTTTTAAAAAACTCTTACCTTCCATCTTTTTTTAAAACTCCAACCTTCTGTTCTAAAGCAGAAGAGTGATGGGGGTTAGACAATGGGCGTTAAGTGACTTGCCTGGGGTCACACAGCTAGGAAGTTTTGGAGGCCAGATTTGAACTCAGGACTTCCCATCTCTGGGCCTGGCTCTCAATCCACTGAGCCACCCAGTTTGATGCCCTATTCATTTTTCTTCTATGGTTATGAGCAACAATTTTACTGTTAAGACAAATTTGTGTTATTATTTTCCACTGAAACTCAGAAGGAAAGAGAAGGGACATTTCCTGATGGACTGAAGCATAAACCACAAAAATCTGGTTGTATAAATTCACATACACTATCTTCTCTTGGGCTAAGGAGACCACTATCACCCATGAAATGAATGAGTCATAATACCATCTTAATCACAAAACTCCTTATATAAAACTAGTTAGGTCAGAGGTCATGGACTTCTTTGCCAGTCTGGTGAAATCTACAGATCCCTTCTCAGAATAATGTTTTAAAATGCTTACAAAGGAATCTAATTATATTGAAATATAGTTATCAAAATATTCTTTTAAAAGTTCATAGATTCCAGGTGAAGAAACCCTTATCTAGGAAGTTGGTAAGATTTCCCTGATAAACTAGGCTATTTTATGAATATTTAGGTTTTGTCTTAGGCTGTCTATATCTCATCAATTGAGGATGAACTGATTAGCTTGGATTGTTATGAGTAAGAACTGTCCCATTATACTAGTCACATTTCAAGGTGGGCTCTTTTCACTCTTTTCAATTTTTCAGAGATTTAGATAGTTAAGCATGAATTTACTACTTGACTTGATCTCATTAGCTCTCATGGATTTCATTACCTGTGCTGACAATTGTCAAATTTACCTTGTATGTCTTAATCTTTTGGCTGACCTCCAATCTTCTATTTCCAACTGCCATTAGACCTCTCAAACTGGATGTCCCATAGAAGACTTAAACCCAACATGTTCAAAACTAAACTCATTATCTTTCCCCTTACAGCCTTCCCCACCTAACTTCCTTATTGCTGTTGAGGGAAACAACATCCTTCCAGTCCCTCAGGATCCCAAATCTGGGTTCATGCTTCACTCTTTACTGTCTCTTACCTCTCAGATCCAATCTACTGGAGATTTCATTTATGTACTGTGTCACGTATAAGCTCCCTTCTCTGCTCTGATGAAGCCATCACTCTAGTAGAGGCCCTTATCACCTCATATCTGGATTACTGCAATAACCTGTAGGTGGGTGTGCCAGCTTCAACTCTCCCCAATCTAATCCATCCTCCATTCATCCACCAAAGTGATCTTCCTAAAGTGCAAGCCCAATCATGCCATTCTTTTACTCAAGAAACTCTAGAAAAGGGCTCCCTATCATCTCCAGGATCAAATTACAAAATCCCTTGGCATTCAAAGCCCCCAAATTCCAGTCTTTTTACATCTTTCTCCCCACCATGTACTCTTTGATCCAGTGACACTGGCCTCCCAGCTAATACTCAAACAAGACATTCCATTTCTGGACTCTAGGGATTTTCTCTAGTTGTGTTCCCCATGCTGGAATGTTGTCCCTTCTTATCTCTGCCTCCTGGATTCCTTTAAATCCCAACAAAAGTCTCATTTCTACAAGATGTTTCCCATCTTTCTTAATGCTATTGCCTTCTACTGTCTTTTATTTGTTTCCTTTTTTTCTTGTGCTTAGCTTGTTTGTACATATTGTCTGCTTGTTTTCTCTTTCATTAGACTGTGAGTTCCTTGAGGGAAGGGGATAGTCTTTTGCCTTTTTTCACATCCCCAGTGCTTAGCACATACTGCTTGACAAACAATAGTCACTTAATAAATGTATATTGACTGACTGACTTAGAGAGTTGTTAATGGATGTACTGATTCAAAAGCAGATGGGAGGTACATGCCCTCTCAACCACAAAGACTAAAAGGAGTGCAGCTGGATCCCAATTTCTGGAATTCAGTGTTCTAAAAAATGAGTCCTGGATAGTATCAGCCTTGGAGTCATCTCTCTAGTAACCCCAAGTAAGAAAATATGAGGGCTGCTAATATCAATAGAACACTTTAAGGTTTGCAAAGGTTCTTTAAATGAGCTATTTCATTTGATCCTCATATAACCTTGTGAGGTAGGTGCTATTATGATCTCCACTTTATAGATGAGGGAACTGAGCTAGAGAGAGAAGGTACATGATTTGCCCAGAGTTACACAGCTAGTAAATGTCTGAGGAAACACTTGAACTCAGATCTGGAGGATTCCAGAATCTAGCCATCTATTATGAGAAGAGGTAATTCCTGGGCAGGGCTAGCTAGCCTCCTAAAGAGAAGAGGAGGCCACATATAGTCACCCTGGAGCTGAAAATATAGCAAGAGAAGGAATCATAACAGAGAGGAACAAAAGACCTGGCCTTTGCCTTATGAAATGACCACTGGGTTATTCATATAGTATATTTGTGATGGGAATATGACTTTCCTTCCAGAGAAATCCAAGCCTCCAGGGAGGGAAGGAGGCTGGATGATCAAGAATCTGGAATAACTGAACATCAGCAGGCTGAGTATCTAACAGCGTCATATGCATTCTTAGAGTAATACCATAAGACTGGATGTCAATATGGAGAACTTCAGAGAAAATGGGCCTCACTGAGAGGCTGGAAGTTCGCCTAAGAGCCACAGTTGTATTTCCCTTCCAAATGGGGTCCAAATCATAAGGTTTACCATAAGACTATATATGAAGCCTCAGAGGAGGAGGGATTCACAGGAAAGGGATGCTTTTCTTGACTGGGAGTCCTTTATGTGTTTTGTGTATTTTTTGTGGGGTAAAATGAGGATCACCTTATATCTGATATGTGCATTTTTACCTTGAGGACTATAGAAAAGCTAATGGTTCTTTTACCTACAAGCTATATATTCTGAGATTTCTCAGAGGAATCTCAGAGTGAGAAGGGAGAGGACAAAAGTAGAGTGACATCTGAGGGCCATTCCCACGATTGGATCTGGTCTGTGCAAGCTCAGAATCTGGGGTACTGAGCCATACCTTTAGAGAACATAGGAGCAGTTGGTAGTTCAATGGATATGAAGCCAAACCTAGAGAAAGGAGGTCCTGAGTTTAAATCTGTTCACAGATACTTCATAGCTGTGTGACTCTAGGCAAGTCACTTAACCCCAATTGCCCAGCTCTTATCACTCCTGCCTTGGATATAATACTTGTATTGATCCCAAGATAGAAGGAAAGGGTATTTTTTTAAAAGAGAGAAAGAAAGAGAACATACCTATTTACCTACAATAAATACACTCAAAATTCATTCATGAATATGTTTTAGTAAAGAGAAGAACACTAAAGGAAGTAAAAGGTATAATGGAGTAGATTAAATGTCTGATAAGGTGCACAACCTGATTCTTCTTAAATCTGTCTTTTGGGCCATAAATATAGGGATCTCTGCTTATTCTGAGATTTTTAGTACTGAATTTCTGCAATTGAGAAGATGGATACTATGATAAAGGAGGGAGTATTCTTAAAAAGTTAAACATGCTCTGATAATATATAAATGTTGTTTATAAAAGACATAATCCTTAAGAAACTGTCTTGAAGGACATAATAGATTATTACATTACTACTCCTTAAGACAAATGACTTCTCTCCATATAACTTACAATGCTAAATAGTCTATTTTAATTCCTTAACACAACCTGGGCCAACTGGTCAGCATTTGTGCAATATATCTTCAGACAACAACAAAGCTTAATCTTAAGTGATTTAAATATGTGTTAATTATACAATTTCTATGTACTTTAAAATTACTCAAAAGAAAACTCATAACATCAAATATGATAGCATAAAATTTCATCTGACTTGAACTGTCTCATTAACTAAGGACTAAGAGAAAGAAGCTCAACAATAATGCCAGAGAAAATAAAGCCACTGACAATAGGATCATTTGCTGAAACTCTATAATGTAGCTGGTCCCTTTTCTGTTGTAGTAAATCCATCAGACTAAATGTAAATTGAATCTTCTTTTGCTTGCGGAGGCTCTTGCAGAGACATGCATTCTCATTGTACAGCATGGCAGATATAAAAGTAAAAGGCATAGGAAATTGGACTGACTCTAGAGTGATATGAAGACATATTCTGGAACTTGCCTTTTAAAATAGGCCCCAGATATGGTTTTTTATTTATTTTTGATTTGTTTATTTATCCTGAAAATTGAGGGCAGAAAAATCCCCAAACACTCAATTCAGGGTCCCAACTCCCTGCATTCTGGTTAACAAAAAGTTTGTATGCAGTTTCTTAACTTGTTCTAATGTTTGCTGATACTAATCATGTTATTCCTGTAACTCTATAATGAGGAACCATAATGCCAAATAACAAAGTAAGTCAGATTCTTATGTATGGCCTTACCCTCAACCTAGTTTAGCCCATCTGCTAAGAGTTTTACTGGGGAATGGCCGCCATGCATGCTATAGCATCTTAGAGTTTGTTGACTTATTAACTGATTATATATATATATATATATATATATATCTGAAATTCATGTTATAGAAGAGATAGTCCTCAACTTAGAGGTCAGAGAGATCTTTACTCAGAACTGCAGTTAGGTCTTTAATATTAGTTTTTTTGTACATGAGGCAAGTGGCATACACATAAACATACTGCAGTTAGCCAGGGTTTTTTGTTTGTTTGTTTGTGTTTTATAACCTCACCTTCTGTCTTAAAAGCAGTACTAAGTGGTTCTAATGCAGAAGAGAGGCAAGGGCTAGGGAACAGGGACTAATTGACTTGTCCAGGTTCACACAGCTAGGCAGTGTCTGAGGCCACATTTGAACCCAGGACCTCCCCTCTACAGACCAGGTTCTCTATCCACTGAGCAACCTAGTTGCCTCTCACATAGCCAGTTTTGAGGATATTGGTACTAACTTCAAATGCAGTAGAAAGAACAACAATTTTATTTCAAATGGCTCTGCCTTCTGAAGGAAATTTTTAATGGTAATAGGAAGAGTTTGGACTGGTTGAATTCTAATTTAGGTCTTTTTCAGCTCTAAAATTCTATGATTCCTTACCTAGAAGCATGATTTTACTCTTTAATTATTATAGAGTTATAGAATTTTTAAAAATCTTTTTATGAGACTGTTGGCCTCATCAGTGACTTATCTGATGCTTCATTCTTGGTCAAGAATATATCTATCAATTTTAACACTTATCCTAAGGGAAAATTTAACTCACATTATAGCAATCCACTTTGTAATGCAATTTCCAGGACCTGTTTGAGTTGAAAATTAAGTACTCTTTGCAGTCTCTTAGTACATACTGGCCCCTAGGGCTAAATGAAATAATATTAATGGCTAATGGAAGAATAAAGGTTTCCTTTCCATTGCACTGTGTCAAAAAGAATTGCCTGGCTGTGGCAGAGGTTTAAATGGCTTAAAACCTAGTGGAAAACAGTTAAGGATCAAGATTAAGAAAAATCATTAAAAGAAGATATGTGCCAAATGTTATACTTATGTAAGATATGTACAGACTATATAAGTACATATTAAATATAACTTGATATCGTATTCTTTTTTTTTCTTTTTACTTTACATTATATAAAGCAGATTTTTATGAAACTTTACCTAATGGTAAAAAACCTTTGGTTTTAAAGCAAACCACTGGATGTTCTAATATAATTCATTTTCTTCAAACATGATAGTTTTTTCTTTGGATAGGGGATTTATAGGTTCATTAAAAGTTTTCTTTCACCTTCAAGAAATAAGCAAATTTTACCTAATGGTGTGAATCTTTCTAATTCTTCTTGTAACACCTGAGTATCTGGAATTTCAGAAATCAATGGAGCAGGTGGGAGAAACCCACATGATGGTTTTTTATCACCAGTATACCTGGAAATAATACAAAATAAAACATCAAAATATAACACTTGTGCTGTTATACTATTGTTATTTAAATAAAATTGTTATGATAAAAATAATAGTATTATAATAATTTCACTAGGCACATGACCAGAGATAATATTATAGTTTACTTATTATTTATCAAAATAACATTATAAAATAAACTTTTCTTCTTTAAATTGATCTCTCTCCTCCTTTATTACCATACCATCTTGATAATCACGCATCTATATTGTAATATAATGTAATATGTATGTGTGTGCATGTTTATATATATTTATATATAGAGACACACACACATGCATATGCCTTATTTCAGCAATATCATTCTTACAGTCACCAAGGGTCAAAATTGTGGAGTCATCTTTAGCTCTTCCCCCACTCCTATATCAAAGCAGCTGCTATTTCTTGTCATTTCTACTTCCACATCATCTCCCATATACGTGCTGTCCTCTCTCCATTCACACAGCTATGATCCCTGATCAGGGCCTTATTGCATCTCAAATGGACTACTGCAATAGCATCTTGCCCAACTTCTTGTCTTTTCCCTCTCCAAGCTGTACTCCACATATTAGCTAAAGTGCATGCCTGGCTATGTCATGCTTCTGTTCCCAATTGCTTCCAGGATCAAATATGGTCCTCTCTTAGCTATTTAAAGTCTTTCACAACCTGCCAGTGGTCTTTTCCAGATTTGCCACATTCAATTAAACCTCTCCATGCTTTCTATAGTCCAGACAAACCTGGCCTACTTAGTTCTCTTTCATATAGGACATTCCACTTCTCATATGCATGTGCAAGAGAGAAGAGACTGATTTACTCTATTTCATTTCAATCAAAGACTATGAGCATGTCCTAGCATCACCTTCTGGGCCAGCAATAGCTGGCAGTAGAGTTTGCATGGAGAGACAAGTAAAAATGGATGCAGACTCACAATGAGTAAGAATACTTTAAGCACCTCATGAAGGTGAGAAAGAGGCTCCCAGCAACCTGGAGTTGCCAGGTACTCCTCTGCCTCAGGTGTTCTTTAAAACTAAGCCTAATAACTGTGGGAGAGTGGGCCACTAATTTGGTGGGGGATGTTTTGTATCAACTATTCTTACTGTACTCTCTAAGTAAAGATTCCCTTTCCAAAGCTAATTAAGGTTGGCTGACAAAGGTCTCAACTGATAATCATGGGGATAAACACACTAGGCATTTGAGTATCATCTCAGACCCCTCAGGTTATTACTCGAGCCCTAAGAGGAGAATGTTGCCAAGCACTGAGGTCCTAACTTGTCTGTGAGAAAGGCCAGCAGACTAATGGACAAGTATTAATAGAGCTTACATGGGCTACATATGCTTTTGTATATTCTGCCTCTCGGAATGCTTTACCTTCTCATCTTTGTCAATGGGAATCTCTAGCCTCCTTTCCTGATTCCAACCTTCCCAAAATGGCCTTGTATTTGCTTTGCAAGTATTTTATCTTTATTTTAGTAGGGCAGCATGGCAGAGTAGACAAAGAACTGATCTGATAACATGAAAAAAATGTTTGAATCCTTTCTCTGACACAGACTTGCTATGTGACCTCATGCACTCCATTTAGCTTCTCACTGTTCTGTTTAGGAAGTTTCAAATTTCATTTTTCAGGTTTTTGTAACGAAGGTGCTAATTTGTATTGTCAGAGAAAGTTTCCTCAGAAGGACTACAGGTTCAGTCCAAAAAATGTATTTAGTATCTGACCCATGTGTACAAAGTTTCTCACATTAAAATGAGAGGAGCTTAAACACAGGAACTATTTCATGTTTTGTCTTTGAATCTCCGTAATCTAGCACAGTGTCTTGTACATAGAACACACATAACAATGCTCTTCAACTGAATAAAAAATGGAATAACAGCTCACATTTGTAGCATGATTTAAATTTATAAAATTCTTGCTTCAAATTAACTCTGCGAGATATATGGTATGAGTATTATTCCATTTTACAGATAAGAAAAAAAAGAATCCGAAAATTAAAGTGATTTTTCTACAGTCTCACAGTAAGTGAATATCTCAGATGATATTTGAACCAGGAAAAGGACTCCAAGACCAGCACATAATTTATTATGCTATCCTAATTGTTTAAAAAATGATAAAAAAAACTTGGGAGGAACAGATGATTCCATTTTAGAGTTTCTAATGGGGAAAATGGGGAGAAATGAGGAACAATGTAGCATGCATTCTAAATCTAGGGAGAACAGATTCTAAAGCATCCTGAGAAAACATAGGTAGGTTGGCATTGCCCTAAATCCTATAGGGGAAAAGGGGAAACTGCATATACTACTATGATTGCTAAATGAAAATTTCAATTTAAAAGATGGTTACATAACATGGCACCAAGGGCAATCAACAGAAAATGAATACAAAAATAAGGGCACAGTTCTATAAGAATTTAAAGAATTCTAAAGACCAGAATGAGCTAATACTTAAGATAAATATTAAGGATCATAAAGAGGACTTTTAAAACTATATTTAGAGCAAGAAGAAAATGGAGGGTGGGGGGAGGTAGAATCACTGTTTAGGGTTGTTGAGACTGTGGTAACAGATGATAGAAAAGAAATGAATTAATCTGTTGAGAAGAATGACCTTGAACTTGAAATACAGTAAGAGAAAAGTGAGATAATAATGTGTGAAGGAAATTATTAAGGGGACTTTGATTACAAGGATAGAATCTAAACTCTGGTGCTTCCTGGGGTCAGCAGGAAAGCCAGCAATTAAGGTAGGGGACAATGAGGCAGGAGGCAGTCTGAATGTCCCCTGGACCCCACAGGTAAAGGAGGAAAGGAGACAGTTGGCTCACAAGGGGAGACATGTGAGAGTCAGTGGGCAGAGAGAAAGTTAGATAAACTGAGGCTCAACTGGATTAAGCTTTATCTACTTCTGTGTTGAAACTGAGGACTGCTGGCACTACTGTCTTAGAGTATAGGCTGAAAGACACCTAAATGGATGCTGCATATTAATTCTTTTCATTGCTCTTCTCTCATACTCTCCTTTCTATTAATAAACCATTAAAATCTATGTCTAGATTCCCCATTTTTAATCTTAACAATAATAAAAAAAACTAGCTATGCCCTCAATGAGTTCAGGTCAGTAGACAAGGATGAATAGAATGGACAGTAAAAGAATCCTAAATAGAACTCCACACTTGGTTCTGTTCTTGACACTTATTAATTATTTCAATGAAGACATAGATCTTGTATCAGTCAGTCAATAATTATTTATTAAGCACCTACTATGTGCCAGAAACTATGCTAATCGCTGAGGATACAAAAAAAGGCAAAGGACAATTCCCACAATCTGATAGGGGAGACAACAAGCAAAGAAAAATGTACAAACAATCTGCATAGGATAAACAGGAAATGATTAAAAGAGGGAAAGCATTAGAATTAAGAAGGGGTTCAAAAAGGCTTCTTGTTTAAATACTTCAATCACAAAGAGTTGAGATTCTTCTGATACATAAAAGAAAAAGGAGAAGAAGGGCCTTGAGACTATAATGGATAAAAATCCATTAGAACAGTGATGTCAAATACAGATAGAAATGAAGGGCCCATGTTGACTTAGAAAAAAAATTAACAATACTGTTATATTGCATTTTGATTTATTTTGTTAAATATTTCCCCAATATATTTTCGTCTGGTTTAATACAGGCCACACTCAGGAGTTTTACTAGTTGCTTATAGACCACAGGCTTCAAACTTGATACCTCTGAGTTATGGAAACTATGAATGGTAAGTCAAGAGAAAAGAAGACTTGGGGAGAGAGTTGGTAGTTATCTTCAAGTATTTAAAGGGGTTTCATATGGAAAAATAAGGGTTTAGATTCATCCTATTTAGGCACAGAAATAAGAAGTAGGAACAACAGAATAAAGTTTCAGAGATGCATATTTCATATCAATGGAATATTAACATAAATATTTTTGTTATTAATTGGGGCAGTCCCAAGATGAATGTGTTGCTTCAAAAGAGCCTAAGTCCTGCCCTGCCCCCATTTATACACTGGATGACTTCAATTGAAAGTTGGATGACAACTCATCAGTGATAAGGACCTCTAATGTCCCTTTCCAATTCTAAGATTCTATAATTTCCAGTAAGACTTAAAGCCAGGCGTTGTGTCTTATATTTAAGCATCTTCTGCATTGTTTTGAAAAATGCCATGCACATAGGACATAATTCTATCTACTATTTTTCTTCTTCAAATCTACTCCAATGTCAACTTATAAGAGGGAAAATTATGATATTGGCCATAAATTAAATGATTTTATTAAATCAGAAAGGAGTAAGGGAAAAATATTAAGAGAGACAGAGAGATTACTTTCCTTGCTACTTCATTTAGCTGGCTATTCTACGGCCACCATTTAGGCCCCCTAACCACACTCACAGAGAAGTTCAGCCAGCACCAAACATGGAAGAGAACAGGCTGCATGCTTCCTGGTTCATCGCTGAAATACCTTCCTGGCTCCTCCCTCCATACTAGCATTGCACACTGATGTCTAATGTCAGGGTGGTGATGTGTAGGATGATGCTAGATGCCTAGCCTATTTAGGCTGTAGTCAAGGAACATCAGTCCCTGGTGGACGGCAGGAAGGTAGGTAGAGCTATTTTTCCTCACACAAATTATAGCACCTGGATTCCCTATATAGTTCATTGTCTTAGTGAGTGACTCTACTCACTAAGTTTGCCCTACACATTAAGCTAGAATCCATAATCGGTGTATTGTTCTTTTGTAAAATTTGAATGTTTCTCATTTTCTTCTTATAACCAAGATAAAATTTTAATTCAGGCTTTTATCATCTTATACCTGGTCTATTAGAAGAGTTTCATAACTGACTTTTGAGACTCCAGTTTCTTTTCAGTCTAATATATTTTACACATTTATCAGATATATTTTGATCCTTGTCATTATTACACCCCAGCTCAAAAGTGCTTCTCCCCTGGTCCTCTATGACATAAAGTAAGAAATCTAATCTTCTTGTCTTGGCATCATGGCCATCTATCTATATATCCAACCTACCTTTCCAAATCTTATCATTTACTCTACCATTACACTAACCTTGTAGTACCAAATAGCCTGCCTTAGCCACTTGCCGATGAATATGCTTTGCACATTCTCACCTTTGCTCATATTCTTCCTCATTTAGAAATGCTAAATTTCTTTCACTCTACTTACCTTAAACTTTCCATCCTATAGGGTCAGACAAATCCCCATCTACCGCTCTCTGCTCATGCCATTCTAAGGACTTTTCCCTCTGAACTCCTATATCATTTGCTGACTACAATATTCCTTTGTAACATACCTTGTATTATTTTGTTATCTTTTTTTATATGCATATATCTTCTCTCTCCAATTAAATAGTAAGCTCCTTTAGGTCAATTATATTTAGAAATCTTTCTTTGTCCCTCAATGCCTTTCCCATAACAAGTGATCATAGATTTGAATGAACGGATGAATGAATAAAGTAGCATGTTCATAGCCTTCATTAAAAGTGATTATAATAAAAGAATACAGGCAAGACTGCTTGCCACTGTGAATTTTAGATTTACTCCACCTTGCTTAGTCTAACAAAACAGGAATGCCTACACCCCTACTTAAGGATTAAGTGTTGAGAAGGGTGGCCTATGACAGACATGTGCTAGCAAATGACAAATCAGAAACAACTGACAGACCCTCTGGGCTGTCTTAAGTCAAGCTTAAGCTACCATTGGTACATGTGAGATGCAGGAAGTGATGTAAAAAATGGTCTATATATTTCACATCACTTCCTCTCTCCACTTTTATTTTTCCCATGGAGAGGTGGCTCTGGCTTTTGTGGCAGAGAGGTGGCTGATGGCAGTGTGCTGAGCATCTTGGCATCTTGGCATGGCTGTAGCTATTGTCTGGGTTTGGCTGTGAGTCCTTGAAACAGTAACTGGGAGAAGCTTAATATTGTAGGTCAGGTGAGGCGTCCTCTCTAAGTTCTCTCAGAGTTTAGGCTGATTCATTTTTTTTCCTTTACCTCCCAAAAACGCCATTCCTAGGAGGCTCCTCATCTCAGGGGAGGCCTCATGGCTGGAAAGTCTCTGAACTCCCCTTGGCTCAGGCTAGGCTGGAGAAATCCTATACCCTTTTTCCTCTCTCCTCATCGTAATTCCTTCCCTCTATATTAATTAAACCATCATAAAATTTCCAAACTGACTTTTGTATTTTATTTGGGATTTTAATTAATCCCTGGTGACCATAAGGATAATATATTAGTCAAAACCCCTAAATTTACCCCTTACACCACTAGATCAATCCATGTACATTAAAATATAGATAGAACAGAATGTTTTAGACTACCTCCTCTCTATTCTTCATTCCCACTTTCTTTATTCCTCTATCTCAGTTCCTATTGCTGTGCTCCTATGTCTTACACATCATCATGTCATCTAATCACACTATCTCTGCTGAATCCAGGACATATCAATCCTGGAGGTGACCTCTTTAACCCTTCCTCCTTGACCCAAAAGGGATGGGAACAAGAATCCAGATATATGAGCAATCCAAACAAAATCACACTGTACTTTTAGTTCCAAGCAGTGAAAGATGCTAAGCATTTACCAATTCTCCATTTGTAATTTGCACATTTACCAAATATTTGATTACTAACTAAGAAAATCATAAAACAGAAAGTCTTTAACCAGTAAAACCTGAAACTTATTGGTTTCTATATGGCATACTTACTCTTCAGTTTGATCTGGTCTTACAAAAAACAAACTATTCAGTGAAAAAGGGCAATCATCTGAGTTAAACATTGTTGAAAATGGTCTGGTCCTCAATCTGTAAAAAAGAAATCACAATTAGTTTTGACAAAATTTTAGAAAAATATTTCCAGCTAAGTATGAATCAATATGGTATGAGTGATAAAGGGTGAGCCTTGGAATTAGAAAAACTTAGGTTCAAGATATGTGTCTGGGGGGCAGCTGGATGGCTCAGTGGATTGAGTCAGGCCCAGAGATGGGAGCTCCTGGATCTGGTCTCAGACACTTTCTAGCTGTGTGACCCTGGGCAAGTCACTTACCCCCCATTACCTAGCCCTTACCACTCTTCTGCCTTGGAACTGATACACAGTATTGATTCCAAGATGTAAGGTAAGGGTTTTTTTTTTTAATAAAAAAAAAGATATGCCTCTGATATCATCATAATATGACCCTAGGCAAGTCACTTAACCACTCGATTTCCCGAGCAAGTCATTATGAATATAAATACGTGCCATTAAGTTCCTATCCCAAGGAAACAACAGAATAATAAAACTTTGCAAATGACAAACACATCAATAAATATCTTTTTTTCTAGATCAACTCCCACCTGAGATAGAATCTACAATACGCCAGACAAGTGATTATCCAGTTTTTGCTTTACTGAAGCTCTTGAAAAGGGGGGATTCAGTGCCTCCAAGACAACCCATTTTACTTTTAGAGTTTTAACTGTTAGAAAGCTTTTTTTTTAATTGAAAATCTAACTTTGCCTCTTTGCAGCTTCCACACGTTGCTCCTGGTTCTTCTATTGGGAGCCAACAGAACAAGTCTAATCTACCTTCCATGTGTTAGCCACTCCTTTAAGCAACTCTCATAATACATGAAGGTAACACCTTTTAGTATTCTGATTATTTTCTACTGGATGTTTTCCAGCTTATCAACATCCTTAAAATATGGTGCTCCAAGCTAGGTATACTGGGCAGTTAGGTAGCACTGGCCCTGGAGTCAGGAGGACCTGAAGTCAAATTCAGCCTGAGACATTTAGTGGCTATGTGAATCTGGGCAAGTCACCTCTGCCTGTTTCCTCAACTATAACAAAGGGACAATAATAATATCTATTTCACAAGGTTTTTGTGATGATCAAATGAGATATTTGTAAAAGTGCTTATTATCACAGTGCCTTGCACACAATGGACACCCTTACTCCCTTCCCAATGACATACTCTAAGAGGGAGTGGTCCTCATCTCCCAAAGTATCCATCATGTCTAGTTCAGAAACCAATTAGTCCTTTTTCCTATGAATCTGCTCCAGAATAGAATTTTCACTAACTAGTTACTTAATCTTTTCAAGGATAAAAATGCCATCAACTTTTAACTCATACCAAAAAAATATTAGCTGTTCTATTTTTGGCAGAAAAAGCTCCATAAGATGATTAGATGATTTAAATACCCCATCATTATTGTTATGCTTCTGTGCCAGGCTTGTGATCTGTTTCCCCAAATCCTTATTTATTTACTCTTAACTCTGAATAATCTGTGGACCCTGATGTACCCTAAGTAATGATAAATCACTTCTGTTTCACTATCTTTACCCCTCTTTGCTTCCAGGATTTCCTCATTTAAGTTTATCATAGCATCATATGCAGGTCTCATTCAACCAAGTATTAGTTATTAAGTAGGAGGTGAAATTTGCCTGCTTTGTGAGATCCTTGATATGAGCCAAACTTAACTCAGTGGTTCTGGTTCAGGATTGAAGCATTATTAGACATGTGCAGTCCCTCTGATATCTGTATAAATTTAATATAAATTTTCCTTTTCAAAAGGAAAATCCATTTTGATTTTACCCCACCCTTTGATTATGTTAAGAACCAGGTGTGTATGTACATTATGGGAGGATGCCAGAGGTCTCCTGGCTCCTTGGCCTCTGGAAAGATGCTTGTCTCTTTTCCTACATGACTCCTGGCATCTGGAAGACTGGCTTCTGACTCAGACTGAGGTCAAGTCTGTTCAACCAGGGAGAAGCAGAAAAAGTGACATCACTGGGGTTATTAGTTATAGAATAAGGAAGTTTGTGGGCTCTTTTCTTGGAAGAAGCTATTGGCCTGAGGAACAGAGATGGAAGGTGAGCAATAAACTCAGGTTAGCTAGGCAACTGGCCATGTGATTAGGTGTCTTTTCTCTCTCCAACATGCTTTCCATGTCTAATAAATAATTATAAAGTAATATACAGTCTCCAGAGAAGTTTAATCCAACAACACTAAAAATATTTCATTAGCAACAGCCTGGAAAGAAGAGTTAACAAGATAAGCTGAGTGTAGCTTATCTGCCTCTGTATTTTTCATGGTCACTGGCAGGTCAGTGACTGACCCAAGGTGATTGATCAAGGTGTATTTCTTTCCTGAGATGTATTTTTGTATTTCAGTAACCAGAAAGCTACAGCAATTAGTCCCCTGGGCCAATGGTGTCTTGAAACAGGTCTACTACCTTTTAAGGAAAAACTAGCCCAGCCTGAGTGGATAGATGTTGCTCCTACAACATCTTAGTTTATTTTCCTTGTTAGCAACAAGCAAGCATGCCATAAGCCCTCACACCATGCCCAGGCATTATGCAAGATTCTGGGGATAGAAGTACAAAATGAAAAGAGAAAAAATTGCCTATACTTTATGGATTATAAACACATTTGAGGTCATAGGTTATAAATGGCTGCTTTCCTGAATTTTTTTCTTCTATCCTTAGCTGCTGTTCTGTTTTAGAGATTCTCCATGGTGTTTAGGTTATTGAATATTCATGAGCAGTTTTCTCCCTCCCACAAGTTGCCTTCTTTAAAGTCTTTTTAATTAGATTTGAAAGATTCTAGATTAAAAAATTCTTGTAAGTCTTTGTTAGCTATATCTCTTATCTATTCAGAAGTCTATTATTCCTATATTTTAAGCAATGGTTCAAAAATTCTAGTGCTATTTTTCTTAACCATTCATTCAATTTCAAAATCTATTTTTCTTTCTGGAGTCTTTGCTTTTGATTGGTACCAATAATAAAATACTGCCTGTAGCCTAATGGTATTCAGTTTCTCTCTCAAAGTTTATAATCTTTGGGGATGATGTTTAGGTTCCTTCGAGGTATACCATTTACACCCATATAAATCACGAAATATGACGAGTATTTATTCATTCTAAACCATCTTGGGAAGTTTTCTAGTATACCTTAAATAAATGCTCCAGGAAGACAACAGACCCATCTATTTATATTTCAGGTAGAAAAATAACTAATTGGGTAAGTTGGAGAAATAGAGGCTGAAACTCATCTGAATTCTCTCAAATTCCCCTCCAAACAACTTTGAAATAATGTCTCAAATTGAATCCTGGAGCAGTTGGGTCAACAAATGATCAGGATGAAACAATTTTCCTTCCCAAGACAACTTTAGAGGTCAGCAGGATAGGTCTGTCTCCCCAGAGTGATAATTGATCCAGAGTTCAGGATGAAGCTTCAATACCAGCAAAAGGTTTTGGAGGCAACAGCAGCAGCAGTAGCTCTGGGAGCTCTTAGTTCAAAGATGATAAGGGAAACCTTTGCTAATGCTGGGTTCAGGAGATTGTTACATTAATAAGATGCAATTCCAGGTCAAAGTTAAGGGCAAAGAGGAGCAGCCTCAGGGAAACAGGGCCCCTGGACATAGTTACAGGGTAGAGAAGGGTGCTTATAATCACTCTCAAAGGAACAGGGACCCTGGTCTCAGTTCCAAGGAAGAAAAGAACACCTGCATTTGTGGCTGTAGAAGGGCTGGGGACCTGGTCACAGTTCTGGGTCCAAATAGAGCAAGCTAGGGCTTATGGGAGAACAGGGTCCCTTCCTGGGTAAAGAACAAAGCACAGAGAAGGAGAGTAGTAACCTCACCTCCCCTTAGATCATACTACCTTGGAAGCCCTGAAAAATTTTAGATCTCTAGGACTAGCCCTAAAAACAGAAACACTAAAAATTTAGCTTGAGACATTGCTTCCACAATCCCTGGGGTAGAGTCAAAGTTCAAAGTCAATTAATAGGCTGAAAAAAATGAGCAAACAAAAAAAATAATTTGAACATAAAAAGTTACTATGTGACAGGGAAGATCAAGACCCAAACTCAGAAGATGACAACTATGTAAAAACAGCTACAAGCAAAATTTCAAAGAAAAATCTGAATTGGACACAAGCTTAACAATAATTCCTAGAAGAGCTCAAAAGAAAGGGGGAAGGTGTAAAAAAAAGATAAAGAGAGTTGTAGGAAAATTTGGAAAAGAAATGAGAGTGATGAAAGAAAAATATGAACAGTCGACAACTTCATAAACAAAGCACAACAATACTGAAGAAAATGACCTTAAAAACAAAATGGGTAAATAATAAAAGAAACACAAAAATCCACTGAGGAGAAAAAATTTCCTACAAATAAGAATTGCCCAAATAGAAAAAGAGATCTAAAAGTTTATTAAAGAAAATAATTTCTTAAAAATCAGAACTGGGAAAGCAGAAGCTAACAATAACTTTATAAGACGTCAAGAAGCATTAGAACAAAGTCAAAATAATTTTTTAAAAAATAGAAGAAAATGTAAAATATCTGATTGGAAAAACAATTGACCTGAAAAATAGATTGAGGAGAAAGAATTTAAGAATTCCTGGATTACTAAAAAGTGATGATTTTTTAAAAAGTCTAGACATCATATTTCAAAAAATTTTCAAGGAAAACTGCCCTGATATCCTAGAACCATGATAGTGAACCTATGACACGTGAGCCCACAGCTGTGGCCTTGACCATGCCTGGCCCAGCCTGGGGGAGGGCTGCTCCACAAGCTGGCGGGGGTGGGGGGTGGTGAGCAGTGGGCAGCATGTGCCAGACGGCTGGGGCATGTGGGGCTCCTGTAGGGGCAGAGAGGAGAAGTGCAAGCGCATGGAAAGGCAGGCTGACTCTCTCACCACTGCTCTCACAGCACCCTTGGGCCAGTCAGCTGGGGAGGGGCAAGGAGGGGCGGGGCCAGTGGAAGACTGGGCAAGGATCCAGCCTGTATCCAATAGAGGAGTGCCTAGAACCAATTATGAGACACTTTTAACACCCTGAAAAATACAGCAATGGCTTTACTCACAATGTTTCCCTCTACGTACTTTTGTGATACCTTATTCTCAGTGTTAAATAATATCAAAACCAACAAAAGAAACAGATTGACAGATGAAGTTAGTAGCACTTGCTTAGGCTTAAATTGTACAAAATACCAACCTTCAATTGAAGATTTAGCCAATGAAATTCAGCAACAAAAAGTCACTAATTGGCAGGTTAGTTAAAGAATTCCCCCTCCCCCTCACTTATCTTAGTTCACAGCACCCCACACAAGTTAAATAATTTCAAGATCAACAAAAGAAACTGACTGACAGATGAACAAAGAAGTCACTAAGCAGGTAAGTTAAATAATTAGTTTTTGGTTTATTAAATATATATTACAATTATACATTTTTGTTATTTAAACTATAAATATTGTGAAATTGTGGGGTTTTTTCTTTTCGAAGTGACACACCACCTGAGTTATGCTCAGTTTTTGGGGGAATTTTGATACACCAAGCTCAAAAGATTGCCCATCACTGTCGTAGAACCAGGGAGTAAAATAGAAACTGAAATACTCTATTTGGTACGAACAAAAGAGTACTGGAACAGTGGAATAGATTAGGTACATAATACATAGTAGTAAATGATCATTGTAATATCATGTATGACAAACCCAAAGATTCCATCACTTGGGACGAGAACTCACTATTTGACAAAAATTTCTGAGAAAACTTGAAAGCACTTTGGCAGAAACATCTCATATAGTATACCAAGATAAGGTCAAAATGGGTTTATGATTTAGACATAAAAGGTGATATAGGGAAACTGGGGGAACATGGAATATCTTACCTATCATATCTTTGAATAAAGGAAGAATTTATGACCAAACAAGAGTTAGAGAGCATTATGGAAAGCAAAATGGATCATTTTGATTATATTAAAAGGTTTTACACAAATTAAACCAAATGTAGCCAAAATTACAATTACTGAAAACTTAAGAGAAAGCAGGATGCTGGGGGAAAATTTATGCTAAATGTCTCTGGAAAAGGCCTCATTTCTCAAAAGTATATGACAGAAAAGGAAAATAACAAGTGTTGGTAGGCATATAGAAAAATTGAAATACTAATGTATTGTTGGTGGAAATTTGAACTAATCTAACCATTCTGGAGAGCAATATGGAACTATGCCCAAATGGCTATAAGACTGTGTATACCCTTTACCCTAGTAATCACTACTAGGTCTGCATCCCAAAGAGATCAAAGGAAAAAGGAAAGAATTTATATGTATAAATTTTAAGGTGGCAAAGAATTGGAAATGGAAACGAAGTCCATCATTTGGGGAATGGCTGAATAAACTATGACATATGATTACGATGGAATACAATAGTGCTATTAGAAAATGATAAGCAGGATGCTTTCAGAAAAACCTGAGAATATGAACCGATGCAAAGTGAAGTAGGCAGAACCAGGAGGGCTATAATTAACAGTAACAGCAATATTGAAAAATGACCAACTGTAAATGACTTAGTTATTCTCAGCAATGCCAGGATCTAAGACAATTATGAAGACTTAGGATGAAAAATGTCATCTACCTCCAGAGAAGGAATTGATGCAGTCTAAATGCACAATGTAGCATACTTTTTTTTACTTTCTTTATTTTTCTTGGCTTTTGGTTTTTGTTGTTGTTTTTGTGGGAGGTTTTTTTTTGGTTTGCATTTTCTTTTGCAACATGGCTAATATGGAAATATCCTTTGTAGGACTTCATATATATAATCTATATATCAAATTGTTTGTCTTCTCAAAGAGAGGGGAGGGTGGTAAGTAAAGAGAATTTGGAATTTAAAAAATTTTAATGTTTAGAAAATTACATGTAATTAAGAAAAGAAGAGAAAAGAAAAAAAGAGGAAAAAAAACTGACTGCCTTAGACTCCTTCAGCTGGAAGTCACCACTAATTTTCTTCCCTTAACCCAGGAAACTCTTGATCTTCTTTTGAGTCCTAGATTCCTCTGCCAATCTATGGACCACTTCTCAAAACAATGCCTCTAAATACATAAAATACACATGATCCTCCCAAACCCCCAATTATATAAAAATACCACCGTCAAAAGTATATTAAAAAAACTTTATAGACTCCAGATTAAATTCTTCTTGATCTCTTATCTGATACTTGGAGCTCTTTAGGACCCCATTCTCCTGGGCCCTTTCCTCCCTCTTATTGGAAAAGATGGAGAGTACAGTAGAGAGGTTCTCCTTTTTTAATAAGGAGGGAACCCAGGTCAGACATTTCATTATTTTCCACTTATAGTCACTCCCCTAGGTCTCATCACATTCCAAAATGAGCACCTTCCCTCTTATCTACCCACACACCTACCCCCAGTTTCAGTTTTTTCTTTTTTATCGTTTGCCTTCTCCATTGGACTGTGAGCTCCTTGAAGGCAAGAACCGTCTTTTGCTTTCTTTCTACTTTCAACACTTAGCACAGTGTCTGGCACATAGCAGGCACATAATAAAGTTTTACTGACCAAATACTTAGTCATTTTTTGGAGGACATACAGTTGCTTCCTCCTCAGATCAGCCAGCTCCCTTCTCCAAGTGTAATCAATTCAATCGTTAGATAGTCCTTCCTTTCCTCCTCAGTATGACAATCTCTATTCTCCAAACTACAAATGAAAGAAGAGGTTCACCTCTTCAGATCCTTTACCTTTTCCCCTTTTTTCTTCTCATACTGAAGCCCATTTCCAATTTTGTTTTGTTTTAAGACATGCTTCACTTTCCCCAGTAATTTGAAGTATGAAGACATACTTATGCCTGAGGCACATTCTCTCCTAGGATGCATTTTGGATATAGCTGGTAGTCACTTAGCCACATCAAAAATACAAAGATGGACTGGGTCTGTATCCCAAAGAGATAATAAAAAAGGAGAAAGGATCTACTTGTACAAAAATATTTAAGTGGCTCTTTGTGGAGGCAAAGAATTGGAAACTGAAGGGATATCCATCAGTTCGGGAATGGCTGAACAAACTGTGGTATATGTTGGTGATGGAATACTATTGTGCTGTAAGAAATGATAAGCAGGATGATTTCAGAAAAAGCTGGAAAGGTCTACATGAATTGATGCAGAGTGAAATAAGCAAAACTGGGAATAACACAGTAATAGCAATATTGCATGAAAATCAACTGTGAAAATTTGGCCACTCTCATCAATACAATGATCTGGGACACTCCTGAAGCACTTATGACAGGGATGCCAACCATCTCCAGAGAAAGAACTGTTGGAATCAGTTGGATGTAGATCAAAGCATACTATCCTTGCCGTCAGTATATTTGCAGTGTTATTTTGGGATTTTGGTTCTGTATGAATGTGTTCTTACAATAATGACCAATATGGAAGTATGTTTTGCATGATAATACATGCATGGCCCAGATCAAATTACTTGCCATCTCTGAGGGAGGGAGGGAAGAAAGGAAGGGAAATGGTCTAGATGCTATAATTTTGGAAAACATGTTGAAAAATATTATTACATACATTTGGGAAAACAAAATACCTTTGAATTAAAATTAAAACATACAAAGATGGCAGATATAGTGAAAATTACTACAAGTGCCTCCCTACTTTACATACTAATTAGAATTAGAGACTTCAGTCTTTATCTTTCAAACTATTTGTGGGATATGTGAGAATTTATTTTTTATTTTATATATATATTTATGTAATATATATATATATATATAATATTATTTTTATATCAGGGTCCTGGACTATTTTTTTTAAACCCTCACCTTCCATCTTGGAGTCAATATTGTGTATTGGCTCCAAGGCAGAAGAGTGGTAAGGGCTAGGCAATGGGGGTCAAGTGACTTGCCCAGTGTCACACAGCTAGGAAGTGTCTGAGGCCAAATTTGAACCTAGGACCTCCCATCTCTAGGCCTGGCTCTCAATCCACTGAGCCACCCAGGTGCCCCCAGGGTCCTGGACTATTAAGGCTATACTGGAAAGAATTATTGAGCCTGGTCTGATACCTGACTCCATTCACTCTTTAGATTTTTTGCCTTCTCTTTGTCCTGAGGAAGACTTGGGCTGAGAGGAAAGGTTCTATAATACTGCTTTTCCTGTGGATATGTGAAACCTCACCTATCAGTTTGGAGAAGGGTTGAGGGTCTGATGGACCACCACTTCTTAATCAGCTATCACCAATTGCAAAGTTCTTGGTGTGTTCAAGAGAGGAAAAGAATAATGATCTCCCAAAAGTGTATATATGTTCCTGGGTCAGGAGTTTCTGTTTGTCTTATGATGGTTGAGAGAGTTGTCTAGCCACAATTAGGATGCCATGACTGGTCAATTAATAAATTATTTTAAAATTAAGAAAAATTGTTCTCTTGAGATTCTTTTAATCACTAGGTATTAAAATCCACCTGATTAGCTGTTATTAACAACATGATAGTGCATCTTTAACAGTGTTTAACGATTGACTGTTACACACTTTTCTTTCTCTTCTCTTACATAAAACTCTTTCATTAATTTACCAGTGTGTTTTTCTGACCTTTTCTCACTTGCCTTAACTTAACAAAACACCTTCTCTTTTTAAGTCCTTCTCCTCTTTAGATTCTTTTTTCTCAATCTTTTTCCTCGTTCAGAATGAATCCTTCAAACTGGACCATTGTCCTCCTTTATTTCCTTTAATTTTCTTAATATTTTTATATTGCCTACATTTGCCTCAGTATCACCCATTCCCAGATAGCCATTTCTTACATTTGCCTCAGTATTACCCACTGCCAGACAGCTATTTTTTTTATTACAAAAACTTTTTTTTTAAAAGAAGAGAAAAAATTTCTGCAAAACCAACAAAACACATTTAAATAATCTGACTTCATATGCAATGTCCCACACCTGGAAACCTGATTCTACAAAGGAGTAGAAGGAGGTATCTCCTCATATTTCTCCTTTGGATCTAAGTTTTATTTGTTCTAATTTTGCAACATTTATTTTCAGTTGTTTTGTAGTGGTTATTCTTTCCATTTTTATAGTTGTAGTTGTGTGTGTATATATATATATATATATATATATATATTTCCTTTGGATCTGGTTATTTCATTTTTTATATGATGGTCATAGAAGTCCTAGTCTTCTTTGTAATTGCTAATTCCATCATTTTTAAAGCGCAGTAATATTCCAACGTAGTCATTTACCATAACCAATTAATGGGCATTGACTTTGTTTCCAGTTTTTTGCTACTACAGAAGTGTTACTATCAGTATTTTGGTGAATATGGAGCTTTCCTTTTTGTTGGTAAACTCCTTGGGGTATACACCTAGCAGTGAAATCTGGGTCAAAAGAGATGAACATTTTAGTAACTTTATTTACATAATTCCAAATTGCTTTCCAGAAAGGTTATAGGCCTCAGGTTGTTCAGTTCTTCTGTGAGCCAGGTGTACAATGGAACTCAAACAACGAAGAGGAAAATCTCAGCTCAGAGTCAAATTATTTCTTGCTTTTCCTCACCAGGAACTCCCTTACATCAGGTAAGAAAATTCGTTTTAGCTCCCATCATGACCCTGTCAGGTGGCTTCAAGGCCATATAAGTTATCATAGGGCTTGCTTCATTTAGGGACATTGGAGGGATGGGCTAGATAAGACATTCCAGATATTCCTAGAGGACTTGCCTTGCATTGCTGAAGTTGTTCAAGTACCCCTTATGTAGATAGCACAAAGTTTAATGGAGGGTTAAAAACTAGCTGATGGATTCAAACTAAAGAGTTAAATAATATATGAAAAATCCTGATGACTTTTTTGTTGTTGTTGACAATCTTAGAGCTGAAAGGAACCACAGAAACCATGGTTATCTACACTATAAAAACGATCTACAACCTTAATTTTATTTTGTGCTATTGGGCTGGATTACACAGATTTTTAAAATATAACCCAACTAAATGGATAGTCAGTTAACAGATTGAGGCTCTATTTTGAGAAGCACCTTTTAAAAAAAATCCGCACTAATCTAAATTTAGATTATTTTATCATATGTATACATATGCTCCTTTAAAAGTTTATCTTTTTCAAAATTAGAGGCCTATTTAAATGTAAAGAAGAAACAAGAATGGCTCATTATGAAATGCTTGGTAAAATTTGACCTGAGCTAAACAATGGTATGGAATTGATGAATAAATCTGTGTAATTCGAATCTATTCTTAAGTATAGTAAAGATAGATGACTTTATCTTCTAACAATACAAATAGCTGACATTTATATACAATATTTCAAGTTTTTAAAAGTACATTTTATACATTATTTCATCTAATTATCACAACAACCATGTAAGGAAAGTGTTATTAATTATCCCCATTTTACAAATGAAGAAACTGATACTCATAAAGATTCAGTGACTAAGCAGAGCTAGTGTCAGTCAGGCATTCTCTTACTTTTTCATGTTACCCATTTCTTTACTTTATTCACTCTCATCTCCCCAGTTACCCATGAAAAAAACAAACAAACAATAAAAAATTAAACAAATTATTCTGGCTCTATGTCCTTCCGTGATAATTTGACACAAGTTGAAGACATAGATGCATACTGGTTAAGGTTCAGGGCAGTAGGGATTCTACTGAATTCTTCAGCAAACACCTATGTTGGCCATATGTCTGAGCCAGAAGGGCTCTTAAAGATTAGCAAGTTCTAGAAAAGTTATGTAATTTACCCAAAAAATGCTCCCAATTAGTGACAGGGCATGGAAGAAAACCCAGATGATCTAACTCCACAACTTTCTTTGCATTTAACCAATCAATGTAAGGCGTTTGAGGCTAATTAACACAGCTGGGAATGGGAGATCTGTATAGATATTGTCTGAAAATTACTAAATAAATGCTACCTTTCAGTTCTTAGCAAATGTTCTAGGTTCAATACTGCCTTTCTCTTGTTTCCATATGATCCTAGACAAGGCACTTTATTTCTCAATCTCTTCAAATGAGCATTTGATCAATCAACTGATGCCTCAGTCTCAAAATGAGAGGTTGAACTAAGATGACTGTTAAAGGTTCCATCAAGCTCACCACCACGTTCTATTTTCAAAGAGAAGGCCAGAGATTTAGAACTGGAAGGGAGCTTAGACTTCATCCAGTCTACCTCCCTTTTTATAGACAAGGTAATTGGTAAAATGAAGCAACTTTAAAAAAAATTTTTTTAATAACTCTTAGCTTGTGACTTAGAATCAATACTGTGTATTGGTTCCAAGGCAGAAGAGTGGTAAGGGCTAGGCAATGGGGGTTAAGTGACTTGCCCAGGGTCACACAGCTAGAAAGTGCCTGAGGCCAAATTTCACCCAGGACCTCCCATCTCTAGGCCTGGCTCTCCATCCATTGAGTCACCTAGCTGCCCCCAAAATGAAGCAACTTAACCTAAGATCACACAGATGTCAAAGTGTTTCAAACTAGGGCTTCAAACCAGGTTCTAGATTCCAGACTCAGACCTCTTGCCAATATATACATATATATATTTATATAGGTATATATACATATATATACACATATGCATATGTATATATGCATATATACATACATATGCATATGTATATATGTATACATATATGTATAAGTACATATGCACATACTACACTAACTATAGAGACTACTTTCTAAAATGAAACTTGAAAAGTAAAAATGTCCTTGGTCTATGCTGTCTCAAATATAAATTTTAAATTTGCTGATCTTATGCCTATAAATATTCCCACTGTTCTTATTTACCAAGAGACTGAAAATGGGAAGACTAAACAAACTACTCCCCCCTAAAAGGGAGGAAAAGTTTCAATAACTGATCGAAATCCTGACATTAGCAACCAAATTACCAAAACGAAATATTGATATATATGATGTAACTCTTCTTTTTCTTTTTCTTTTTTTTTTGGAGGGGGAGAAGGGTCATATAAGAAAACAGTGGGGTCTGGGGGCAGCTAGAAGCTCAGTGGACAGAGAGCCAGGTCTAGAGATGGGAGGCCCTGGGTTCAAATTTGACCTCAGATACTTCCTATCTGTGTGATGGTGGGCAAGTCACTTAACCTCCCACTGCCTATCCCTTACAGCTCTTTTGCCTTGGAATCCATGCAGAGTGCTGATCCTAAGTCAGAAGGTGAGGCTTTTAAAAAAAGAAAAAGAAAAAGAATATGTGTGTTTTCATCTCTGATGCACTGACATCAGCTTTTAAATATAATTAAAAAAATTTTTTTCACAGTTGTGTTAAATTTGAAGTCTTACCTCTCCCTAAATACTCTTAGATTTAATTTAACTATGTGAACTGTTTTAGGGGTCAAGCTGCACAGAACCAAATCTCTATGAGTATAATGAGAGATGAGGAGTTTGGGAGTATTTTTCCTATGTAAATAAAGATCTTTTAAAATAAAGAACTTAAGAACTTAGTTGCATTTTAACATGTTTAGGTAATTAAGAAATATTAATTAGAATTAATATTTAAATTAATTCTTAAAGTTTTTAGCTTTAATTATAATTATAATAATGATTACATTATAATTATTAGAATATTAGACATTATTTGTTATAATTTAATTATTATAACTTACTTTTAATTTGTAATGTTAAATTTATCCCCAAAACAAAGCAAAGAAACGTGATCAAAGATCTGTTTTTCACTTATTTGTTCACAATTTTTCTTTCTGCTACAACAGCTCACCATTAAAATATTATGCTTTGATAGATCTGTAATCTCATGGATGCAGAA
Source organism: Monodelphis domestica (assembly GCF_027887165.1). NCBI lineage: Eukaryota > Metazoa > Chordata > Mammalia > Didelphimorphia > Didelphidae > Monodelphis > Monodelphis domestica. Next base: position 36,475,371 of record NC_077228.1, on the reverse strand, counting down.
AGTCTTCCCACAAGCACAAATTACAATTAAATACTTAACTTTATTCAAGATAATTCTCTACTTGTGTAACTTCGCATTTGTACCAGAGATGGATGGCAAATGTTTATGGAGTGCTATGAACATACAGCAGGGAAGGGATACCTGATAATCAATGGAAGGATCACTTGACCAATCAACTGATCTGTCAAAAGTCATTATTAGTAGAGTTAAGGTTTATGTATCGCTTTAAGGGGCGCAGAGCTTGTACAATTACTACAATCATTTGGTCTTGACCACGAGTTGGGAAGGTGGGTGATGCTGTTATCCCCATTTTTCAGGAGAGGAAACTGAGGCCTTGAGAGGGGCGGTGCCTCGCCCGTGGTCACTCAGGGCACAGGTCCTTGGCCACTCTGGGCCCGAGGCCAGACCCAAGCTGTCCTTACCTCCCAAGGTCAGTAGGATTGTCCATATGTCCCGAGGCGCTTTGGGGTCTGTCAGGGACCGGCCACCATCTAGGGGCCCTCACACCTCAGACCTCAGCGCCTCAGGGCCAGGCGAGGCTGATCCAGAGTGCTCGATTCACCCCTCCCTGAGGCAGGGACCAGACCTGCTCAGTTGAGCCCTGAGCCACCGATGCTCAAGACTCCAGGCCTCAGGGCCGATCCCTGAGTGATCCCAACCACCCTACCTCCAGGAAGGGAACAGATCAGGTCAACACCAGGATTCCTGTCTTCCCCTCCTTTTAGATTCATAGACATTAGAACATCACAGAGGCTGGAATGTAAAATTCCCAATTGTGTGTTATAAAAATGCAGTTTCTTGGGGGCATCTAGATGATTCAGTGAATAGAGAACCAAACAGAGACAAGAGATCCTGGGTTCAAATATAATCACAGACACTTCCTAGTGACCCTGGGCAAGTCACTTAACCCCCATTGCCTAGCCCTTACTCCTCTTTTGCCTCAGAACTAATACACAACATCGATTCTAAAACAGAAGTTAAGGGTTTTTTTAAAAAGCAATTTAATTTTTAATTTTAATTTAACCTTAGTTAAAAACAAATTTGAGTTCTAAATTCAATCTCCTTCTGCCCCCTCCCTCACCTGCTGAGAAAATAAAACAAAACAAAAAGTCAATTATACATGTGAAATCATGGAAAACTTGCTTCCATGTTAGCTGTGTTGCCAAAAAAAAAAACAGGCAAGAAAAAAATATATACATTTTTAAAATGCTTTAATCTGCACTCAGAATTTATTAGTGCTCTCTAGAGGGGAATGGCATCTTTTATCATGAGTTTTGGTCTTGTCATGGATTGTTTCATTGATCAGAATAGCTAAGTCATTCACAGTCGACCCAAGAAATAAGACCTCGGTCCTTGGTCTGTTGTTTGCCTTTTTCTATTCTAAGTGAAGGGGGTGGAATCTCCAACTTTAGGAATTTTGAAAGGTCAGGCGATCAAGCCGCAAAAATCTGGAAATTATAGTCCAGGCCAAGAGTTTGCAAACAGAGCAGCGCTGATGCCCAGTGGAACGGGGAGGGACCTTAGGGAACAACGTGCTGGACCCAGGCCAGCTGAGACTCCGGGTCTTCTAGTAGTTGAGTCACCTTTGAATGTGAATTTGGTGGGACCAATGCTGTGTAGTTAGGAATGGAGTCAAGATGGGGTGGTGTAGGGAAAAGCATGCTCCTTGAGATGTTAGGAGAGGAATGCTGCCTATTTGTTCAGCTAGGTTCTTGTAGCAAATATCCCTTTGTGGGTATTTGTAGTAAATAATAATGAGAAGCCTTCAATAGAACTGGGGTGCTAGTCATTAGCCCCTAATGATAGGAGGAAATAACCAATGGAGACCCAAGCCAATGACAATAGAGATATCTCATAAAATCCTCAGGGAACTCTAAAGCACTTAGGGGGCAGATGTAGGCTTCTTGGCTTTGGGAGAGTGAGCCAGAGTATACTGACCGACCAAGCTATTCAAAATCTGAGATAGGTGGGGGGGAAATTGTCATTAAACAGTGGGTCTTGCCTAACCTTGAAGGGGAAAATACTGAAAATGGAAGGAAACTAAGTGAGTTGAGGAAAAATCTCCACTAAGATTGATTATCTAGCAGATAAGAGGAGAAATTTAATTGTCACCCTTAGCAGGCCACTTAACCCTGTTTACCTCAGTTTTCTCATCTGTAAAATGAGCTAGAAAAGGAAATTGCAAACCACTCCAGTATCTTTGCCAAAAAAAATCCCAAATGGAAAATCACAAGGAGTAGGGCAGGACTGAAAAACAAATGAATGAGTAGGGGAGAATTTAGGAACTACAGGAAGGCTGGGAAAGAATTCATAAAAATCAAAAATATTGTTTCTCAACCTGGGAATAGTGTAATAAAGTTTTAAAAAATGACATTCTGGCTGAGAACAATTGTCAAAAGGTAGTAAATAGGACTTGGGGGGGAAATCTATGGACATTGACATGGAGGAATTAATATGGAGTTTCTTCTCAACTCTAGGTCGAGTTTTGACTAGAATGAATGAATTAATAACAGTTATATAATTATATAGCACTTTAAGCATGAGAGAAATAAAAGAGAAAGGAGCTAGTCATTCCATAAGTCATTCATTAATATAAACAAGGAAAGGAGATGAAATAGCAAAGAGGAATATGGGATATGAGCCATGGGATAGGAAGCCAGGAGATATGGGTTCAAATGCCCTCTCAGCCACTTGGCTATCTACCTGACCTTGACAAAGTTCCTTCATGTTTTGATGCTCTAATTTATTCTTCTGCAAAAAGAAGGGGTTGGATTTCATGGCAGAGACAGAGAAAGATTTCCCCCCACCCCAACTCTAAATCTTTAGATCTTGGGTTTATTAATTGCTGGACAGCACCTTTACTCCCATAGATGTCTGAAACAGGGCAAAGTATAATGGAAAAGTAGCAACTTTGTTCTCCTAATTTTGTTTCCTAATTAACAAACCACCTAAAACTCTTGATTTTGAAATGAATTGAAGCTATATTAAAAAGTACTGCCAAAACCCACAAGCACGCGTTCACACTTTCTAATCCACCCACACAAGCAGTTTGCTGGGCAGGTTGCCATGGGGAGGAGGGGGAAGTTTCCTTTTCCAGGCAAAATGCCTTGTATCACAAGTCATCTGGGCTAGTGTTGACTAAATAAATTGCTTTACGGGCTTGGACTTGAAATTCAGTCAAGTTTCTTTTTTTAAGACCATTTTTCTGAAATCATATGATCATACTAAAAATGTATAACAGATATTTCTCCAAATATAAGGAAAATGAGAAGTTTAATTGATGTGAAACATGGTAATTCTGGAGAAGTTTATTCTTATTTTTTTTGCTTTTGTTTTTACTATTAGAAAAGTATCTTTTTTATGTGTCTTTTGGTCTCGCACAGATTTCTTTTTTTTTTTTTTGTGACATCTGCTGTAAGTTGACCATACTTTAAAGTCTAATCCAAAAACACAAACAGTTTATTTTTAAAGCTATTTTTCTTCTTAAGATTCTCATCCCCAGGTGGCATCTCTCTCTTCCCATTCGTATACAGAAAGCACATAAAATATATAGCAAAAGCTTTCTCTAAACATCTCTGAAAGAATTTAATTTTTTATTTCCCCCAAGCCTAACATCTGATTTGCCATATGTTTTGAGTCCTTCCAGCTTGCAAAGATCACATAGCAAGTCATAAACCTGCATGTACTAAATCATGTCACTGGAAGATCAAAAAAACACCAGGAAATTATGGGTCAGTGATCTATATGCAAATTGGAAAACACATATCTCTCCAAATAAAAATCTGTTGCAAAGCTGAAATGTTCTATTTAAGTTACAAATTGTTTAAAAAACAGCCTGAACAGTTTTTAAGCAGGATGTCAAGATTGATTTATTATAATAGCTCTTTCTTGAGAGTTTCTCAGAAGGAGTTTATCTGAGCTTGCCCATCTGAGCTATTATTCCCTTCCTCTAGTTCTTCAAGTTAGTCTTTCTGAAAGATGATGGTGAAACACAAAACTCTCCTTAAATGGAGTCTATGAACTTTGTGAACTGTAAATAATATAAATAACAAACCACAAGAATAATTCAGGATGGAGTTACCCACATTAGGTGAAGGATTGATCACTTTCCCTTACCGATTTGATGAATTTATAGGAGGATAGTCTTTGATTGCCTTTCCCTATAGAGGCTATAAGCACACTCTTAGGTGTCTATTGGGGTGTAAGTTTCACTGATGGGAATTAGTTCAAGATTTGTTGACTTCAGACTCTTTCAATAAAGAGATCTTATGAGGGTAGCCACCCAGTCCTAGAATATAGTCAATATAAGGAGGATTATCCAGACAGTGGGATCCAGGATCTGGCCTTCTACAGAAAGAAGAATTTCCTGGAAAGTTTTGGCTTGGCAAGTAACTCCAGGTTTAAGAGATTGGGAATCTAGTCTTCTATTGAAGGAAGCAAAATTTCCCAGCAGGGACCTAGACTTTGCCATCCACTATTACAGTGAGCTTTCTAAATGACATTTACCCTATGGGATTCATGACTTCCTAGTGTTTCTGATTGCCATTCACTAGCTCCTCAGAGCGGTAATGCAAGATTGGCCATCTGGAGGAATTTCTGTGGAGCAAAAAGTGAATTTCACAAAATATCTGTATTAACCTATTCAGGAACCTCAAGTTCATTTCCTTCCCTCCACGGTATCCCAACCATGGGGTGGCATACAAGTTTGCCAGACTTTAGGCTCCCTGTGAAAAGTAAGACTCCATGGAGAGAGGGACAAGAATTATACTGATTATTTCTTGTCAGTTGGGAGTCTCTGATGTGTTTGGGGCATTTGTTTATGATTCTTCAGAGTCCTGTTCACCTTCTATATTTTCTGTAGGGTAGAATAAAGACTCTCTTATAACTGATAAATTCATTTGTTTCTTCAAGGACTCATATAAGATCTAGATATCCCATTTTGCCCAAATCTATGGAGATAGACCCAGACATGAATTAATTTCTGAGATTTTTCAGATTCTTGCTATGTTAGGGACAATATGAGCTAAAATGAGAATATGTTTCTGGGGATTGATCCTGAGATTGAACCCAGCACCATGGAAGTCAAGACCTGAAGGTGTTGGACCATGGTTTACAAAAGCATACCTATGATTCAGCTTCTGGTTAAAAGGTTTAGTTGGAGAAGCACATAAAAAATAAGGGATACTTGAATGGTCAGCAATTTGTAAAGAAAAAGAAACAAGGGGATTAGACTCTTGTGAACCAACAGTATGATGATGATGTTTGGTGTTTTGGTGTTGTTTATTTTTTTTAAACAAGAAAGCTAATTACATTTTAGGCTAACTGAATAGAAGCAACATTCTCACTCTATGTGCTGATCAGACTGTGTTCAATTCTGAGGACCACTTTTATTTTTTTTAAACCCTCAACTCCATCTTATAATCAATACTGTGTATTGGTTCCAAGGCAGAAGAGTTGTAAGAGCCAGGCAAGTTGCCCAGGGTCATAAAGCTAGGAAGTGTCTGATACCACAGTTGAACCCATGACCTCCCATTTCCAGGCCTGGCTCTCTATCCACTGAGCCACCTAGCTGCCCCATGGGCACCACTTTTTTAAGGTCAACCTAAGAAAAAACAACCAAGTTGGTGGGGACTTGGGAAGTGTAACAATGAAGGTACTTAGCTCTTCCTTTATTGTGAAGATTAAATTGTAATCCCCTATTTTTAGATTTTAATCCCCAAAGTGTTAACTCAGTATTTAAAGTTGATCTACCCATTTTAACTACAAAAGGTGTTAACGAACCAAAAAAGGTGTTAACAAACTACAAAAGGTGTTAACTAACCAAAAAAGATGTTAACTAACCACAAAAGGTGTTAACTAACTATAAAAGGTGTGACACCCATTTCATATATTGAGTGAGCAGCCCTGGAGAGGAGCATTTGATGTATTGGTAGATGTAAAAATTTAGGGGAGGTGAAACAAGGGGAAAAGGTCTTTAAATAGAGGAAACAGAAGCACACAAGGGTAGATCAATAGAGATTCAGTCACTTGGAGTTTGACTGAAAGAGATCAATCAGTTGGGCTTGGAGGAAGAAGAGTCACTTGGAGAAAAGATTGGAATCAGTCACTCAGAGCTGGGGGGAAGAGAGACACTTAAGGAGAGACTGGAAGACAGACACTTGGACTTAGAGTGAAGACACTTGGCGGTGGAACTGGACCCCTGGAGGAGCTTGTGCAGGAGACCTCAGACTTCATTCCTTTTAGACAGTCACCATGGTGAGTGTAAAGGCTGACTTAGTTTCCTTGCCTTTCTGGGGGTGTGAAACTCAGAGAAAGGCCCATCATCTTGAGACTCCATTCCCAAGGCTGAGGTTTAGAATTTCTACCTGGCTCAGAGGAAGCCTGAGTCTCTCTCTCTCTTTCTCTCTCTCTCTCTCTCTCTCTCTCTCTCTCTCTCTCTCTCTCTCTCTCTCTCTCTCTCTCTCTCTCTGTCTCTCTCTCTCTCTCTCTCCCTCTCTCTCTGTCTCTCTCTCTTTCCCCCCCTTCTCTCTTCCTTAATATCTTCCCTCTATTGTAAATAAACTACCATAAATTCCATTTACTTGAGTAATTCATTTTGGGATTTAGAAATTAAATCCCTGGAAACCACCAATTTAAATATTAAGTTCAACCATAATAAATTTAACAGAAAACATGCTATTCAATGTACTAGGAATGTGTAGGAGTCCTATAAAGAAAAGGCAAAGAAGTGATTGATTGATTGATTGATTGATTAATGGAAAAGTATTTATTAAGTTCCAACTATGTATTAGGCCACAGTCCTAAGCATTGAGGTTACAAAGACAAAAGCAAGAGAATTTCTTCCTTCTAGGTTCTTTTATTCCAGGAAGCAACCCTCATAGGAGTGTTCTGGCCAAGTAAAAGTATTTTCATCTGTGATGTCATATGGATGACAAATGAAGCAACAGAGCTTTCAAAAGACAATTCCTTACTAGATGCCATATTAGTATTCATTAGATTTCTTTCTGAGAGCTAGGCGTGGAAAACAGGGGCAAGAGGAGTACTGTGTGCAGGGTGGCAGGAAGGATGGCAAGAAAATAGCTGAAATAATTCAAGGTCAAGTCTGGGCTAGATACAGTCAACTTTCATCAGTGAGGGTAGGAATTCCAAAGATGAACAGTGCCAAGATGATACCTGGAATCAAACATGCTCGATTGCCACCAGCACCATCTTCTTTAAGGCTACCTTCCATCCACTCTGTATTTCTGTTGTATGTTCCAATTTGTAAGTCTCTCCATAGAAATGTATGATCCATGGAGACCAAGACTGTTTTTGCTTTTTTCTTGTTCTTTACTCTGTTTAAATCAGGCCTTCCAGATAGTGCTTAATAAATACTGGTTGATTGATTATTGAACAGTAATATTCTATTAATAGCTAATAATAACAACAGCTAGTATTTACATAGAACTTTAAATTTTTCACAGCACTTTTCAAATATTTTGTTTGATCCTCACAATAAATCTGTAACAAAATCTGTAGGTTTGAGGTAGTGTGAATTTTAGATTTTCTCCATTTTGCTTACTCTTAGAATTCTAGCAACCAGGAATATATACACCCCTACTTAAGGATTAAGTGTTGAGGAGGATAGTCTATGACCAACATATGAGAGCAAGTGACAAATAAGAAACAACTGATAGACCCCCTGGGCTGTCCTAAGTCAAGCTTAAGCTACCATTGGTACATGTGAGATTCAGGAAGTGATGTAAAGAATGGTCTATGTATTTCATATCATTTCCTGTCTCACTTTTGCTCTCTCTCGTGGAGACGTTGGGCTCTTTCAGTGTTGGGAGCTTGTGGCAGTGTTCTTAGCATGCTTGGTAAATGGTTTAGACTGATCCTTTTTCCTTTACTTCCTAAAGCATTATCCTCCTAGGAGGCCCCTCATCTCAGAAGAGGCCTCATGACTAGAAGCCAAGCTAGATTGAGAAGGCCCCTTGACCTAGACCTTTGAATTCCTATCTGGCTTGCCAGAGAAGTCCAATTCCCTTTTCTTTCTTTCTTCTTCTTAATTTCTTCCCTCCATTGTAATTAAACTACCATAAAAATCCCAAACTGACTTGAGTATTTTATTGGGATTGAATTTTAATCCCTGGTGATCACTAGTATAATATATTCAGTCAACAACCCTAATTTTACCCTTAACAGTAGGTACTATTAATTCCCCCATTTTACAACTGAGCAAACTGAGGCTGAGAAAATTTTTATGACTTGTCCAGGTTCCCATGGCTAAAAGGAAGCATCTGAGCCTACATCTGAACTCAGGACTTCTTGAATTCAGGCCTGCCATTCTAGTCATCTAACTACCTCCAGTACATTATGTACAAATGAGCCTATAGTATCTTTATATACCTCAATTTATTCAGTAATTTCCTAAATGATAGGCATCTACATTGTTTCCAGTTCTTTGCTACCATAAAAAAAATCCTGTTATAAATGTTTTAGTGAGGTTTTTCTATCTCTGACCTCTATGGGGGTATAAATCTAGTAGTGGGATCTTTGAATTAAAGGGTTTGGACATCTTATTCTTTTTTCTTAACATATTTCTAAATTACTTTTTAGAAAGGTTAGCACAATCGACAGGCTCGTCGAAAGTGGATGAGTTATGTTTTCACAATATTTCTAACATTGGCTATTTTCATATTTTGCCATTTTTACCAGGCTTTTAAAATGGAGTAATACCTCAAAGTTTTTAAAGGTACATTTCTCGATCTTTTACATTTAGAGCACCTTTTCCCATCAATCATTTTAAAGATGAGAAGAAATAGGAAGGCTGGAGAGCTTAATTGTACTCCCTAAGGTCACATAGGTTACAAGCTGGGGTTCAAACCAAGTCCTCTTGCTTAAAATTCCACATCTTACCATTCACCAGAAACTGTAGAAAAATAACCACCCTAAATAAGAGACTCCTCCCCCCTTTCCTGATCCTTAGGTTGATAATAATTGGTTCCTGAAAAAATTATTCAGTTCTTTACTTTTACAAAGATATTTTAATACTGAGCCCGTGATTGGTGGTATGGGGAAATCTTCTCCATTACCTTTCTTCACAGATGAAATCCTTTTTCTTGTAACTCTCATCTATGGATCCTTCCTCTACAAAATGAAGAGAATAATCTATTCTTTCTTCTACATACCAAATTTTAAAATATCCATATACTTATATCGGGGCAGCTAGATGGCCCAGTGGACAGAAAGCCAGGCTTGGGTTCAAATTTGATCCCAGACACTTCCTAGCTGTGTGATCCTGAGCAAGTCACTTAACCCCAATTACCTATCCCTTACTGCTCCACTGCTTGGGAATCAATACTTAGCATCAATTCTTTTTTTTTTTTTTTAATAAAAACCCTTACCTTCCGTCTTGGGGTCAATACTGTGTATTGGCTCCAAGGCAGAAGAGTGGTAAGGGCTAGGCAATGGGGGTCAAGTGACTTGCCCAGGGTCACACAACTGGGAAGTGTCTGAGGTCAGATTTGAACCTAAGACCTCCCATCTCTAGGCCTGGTTCTCAATCCACTGAGCTACCCAGCTGCCCCCCTTAGCATCAATTCTAAGACAGAAGGTGAGAGTTTTTTTTTTTTAAATACCTACTCATACCAACCCAACCTTGGTCCCAAGTTGAGTAAACTCTGACCTTATTAGTTATGTGATCCAGGACAAGTCACTTAATTCCTATCTGCCTCAGTTTCTCCAACTGTAAAATGGGGATAAGAAAAGCTTCTATTTTCAGGATTGTTGTAAGGACCAAATGAGATTATATTTTAGTGCCCAAAACACAAGAGGAACTTAATAAATGTTGTTCCCTTCTCTTGCCTAATAAGAAGATAAGCAATAAATGTCTTCTCAGAACCCAAACATCTTTAAAGGACATAGAGAATGTGGTTCTATTTTAATTATCTTAGAAGAATACAAAAGTGAAATAGGTGACTATATTGGGGAAGAAAGGAGGAAGAAGGTAATCAAATACAGGTACATATTATATACAGTATATAGTCAAGAGAAAAGTACATCCCATAAACCTCACTTTCATCAGACTCAGATAAAGATCAAATTCAGTTACACACACACACACACACACACACACACACACACACACACACACACACACACACACATATATACCACAAACACAGAGATTGGGGTATAGAAATACATTAAACTCATAAGTAGAGAAGAGTCTAAGGGGGAGAGCAGGATAGGGAAGGGGATAGTCATAAGCAAAATAAACTTGAATGTTCAAAGGAAGACCATGAGGAGAAGATTAAAAAGAAAAGAAGAAAGCGTAAAAATTTGGGATTAGGGATGAGGTACAGGCAAGAGAAGAGCTGTAAAAAAGAAGGAACAGGCTGTTTTACTTACAAGATCACACGTGTTAGACAAACTCCCACTTTTCTACCAGCTTCTTATTTGTAAAGAGGGAGGTGAGAGGAAAGAGAGAGAAAAAGCATACAGGGTCAAGATGGAGGAAAATCAACATACGGAAGATTGTAAATATAATAAATCCTGTTAATGATATAAACAGTAAAAACAATATGATTATGCCAATATATGCTGAAAAAAACATTTGCAAAATCCAACATCTCTTTCTATTAATAACTTTAGAAATCATGTAAATAAATGGATCCTTCCTCAATGTAGTAAATAATATTTATTTAAATCTAAGAGCAAACATTTTATGTACTAGAGAAAAGTTAGAGGCCCTTTTAATAAGATCTAGGGTATGTGGGCAAGGATGTCCACAATCATCATTTTCATTTAACATGGTGCTAGGAATACTAGTTATAATAATGAGGCATGAAAAAAATTGAAGAAGTTAGTATAAGCAAAAAAGAAAAGAACCTCATTTTTTCTCAGATGATATGGTGGTGTGTCTAAAAAATCCTAGAGAACCAATTTTAAAAAATGGAAATAATTATTAACTTCAGAAAAGTGGCAAAATAAAAAATAAATTCACATGGATCACCAGCATTTCTGTATGAAACTAGCAAAATCCAGCATGAAGACCTAGAAAATGAAATTCTAATTAAAACAGCTACAGAATTACAAAATATTTGGGAGTATATCATCTAAGATTCACTGAAGGACTATACAAGATTCACCCAAGGACAACAAATCCCACCATAAAACACTCTTTGCAAGACAGATCTAAATAATTGAGGGCATGTTAATGGTGCATAAGTAGATTGTATTGATATAATAAAAATGATAATACTACCTAAATTAATTAGCTTATTTGATGCTTGATCAATAAATTCTCAAAGGAATATATTATAGAGCTAGAAAAAAATTAAAAATCATCTAAAGGAACATTTGATCTAGAATCCCTAGAGTAATAATGGGGGGAAAAAGTATGAATGAAAAAGGTCTATTAGTTCCAGATATCAAACTATACTACAGAGTAGTAAAACAAAGTGGTGATGGGTGAGAGACAGACAGACAGAGAAGGAGGGAAGGTGGGGAGAAAGGGAGGGGAAGAGAGACAGAGGGAGGGAGAGAGAGAAACAAAGAAGGAGAAGGGGGAGACAGAGAGTGAGAGAGAGAGAGAGAGGAGGGAGGAAGAGAGAGAGAGTCAGAGAGAGAGAGAGGAGGGAGGGAGAATGGAGAATGAGAGAGAGAGAGAGAAAGAGAGAGAGAGAGAGAGAGAGAGAGAGAGAGAGAGAGAGAGACCAAGACAGAAAGAAGTGTTGGTCAGTGGACTGAATAAGGTATCCAATTCATTGAAAAAAAAGCAAATAAACAATAGCATAGTATTTGATAAACTCAGACTTTGTTTTCAAACTGTATATATATATATATATAAATACATATACACACATATATAAATATACATACATAAATATGTTTGTATACACACAAACATACACATATATGTACATATGATAGTAATTATCTTTTGGATCTATGGATAAGGGAAGGGCTCCCTTATATGGAACTTGGGAACACTGGACATATTAAATATAAATACAAACACACACACACATGAACTGGACATTTCAAATTAACTGCCCATTGCCTCTAGGATAAATCACAAACTCCTCTGTTTAGTTTTTAAAGCCCTTCTCAGCTTGGCCCCAACTTTATTTTTCCATCTTATCGTATACATTTTTGCCCATCATTTTTGCATTGTGTGATCTGGTCAAACTGGAATTGTCTCTGTTCTGCCACTCCACACACTCCATTTCCCATCTCTATTTCCCATCTCCATGTCTATCGTCCTTGCTTCTTATGCCTTCCCTCTAGACTTCCACTTTAGAGAGTCTTTTTTCCCCTTTGATATACAAGTCAAGTCTCTTCTTCTGTAGAAAACCTTTCCAACTGCTAGTGTCTCTCCCAAACTACCTGATATTTGTTACTTTGTATATATTTTTATTTGTTAACTTAATGTTTAAACTGTATATATTTTTATGTGTTTGTTGCCATATCCAGTAGAATATACATTTCTTAGGTGTAGGGCAAAGGAGTTGTCTATGGTAGGGAGCAGCCTTGAACCAGTTGAACAATCTGGCCCCAGAGATGCTGCACTCAAAGGGGTCTGTGAAGGACTCTGCAGGGAGCAGCAGGGCCATTGGGCTCATTTGCCACGTTCATATCCCCTTCACATATGTCTTTTGGCTTTTGACCGCCTAACTGGCTGTGTGATCTCAGAAAAGTTATCTAACCTCTCTGAAATAAATTTGTTTCATCTGCAAAATGACAGATTTATTTCTAGCTACAAAATCGCCTTCTGTTACAAATAGCCAAAAAAACCTAGATTAGATGCTATACTGAAATAATCCACAAATGTTTCAAAAAGTTTTCTGAGGCGTAGCTAGATGGCTCAGTGGTTTGATGGGCCCAGAGATGGTAGGTCTTGGGTTCAAATCTGGCCTCACTGGCTAGCTGTGTGATCCTATACAAGTCACTGAACCCCCATGGTCCAGCCCTTATCATTCTTCTGCCTATGTTTTATGAGGGTCAGTTAGGCAGTAGATTGAGAGTGATGTCTAAAAACAGGAGGTTCTGGGTTCAAATTTGACCTCAGATACTTCCTAGGTGTGTGACCATGGACACATCACTTAACCCCCATTGCTTATCCCTTAATGCTCTTCTACCTTAGAACCAATACATAGTTTTGATTCTAAGATCAAACTAATTTTTGATAATAATCAAATTAATATTTTTATAATAAAGATGGAAGGTAAAAGTTTTTTTAAAAAAGTTTTCTAATCACTATGGGCTTTGAAATAAATAATTCCCTATGAGTCAGTACGGCCTAGAGACCTTAACCTTAGATTTAGAATTCCTAAACTCGGGCTTACATCCAAGCCACAAAGATCCACACTCAGCCACAGAAACTTGCAGAGACTATAAATACTTTGTTGGTTATTTCTATTGTGTGATGGTTGTGTCTGTGTTTATTCATTAGCCTGAGCTGGTGGCATCTATTCTCACATGTAAGATCCTAGAAGTCAACATCTGCATTTGTTATTGTTATTTTGCCTCTTAAACAATATTGGGTGTATATGGGTGCTTTCTAGATTTATTTAATTAGATATAGTACTTTCCACTTGAAAAACACTACTTTTTTCATTTTATGTCATTCATTATGCATATACAGAAAAGAAGGATGGAAGGAAGGGGGGGGAGAGAGAGAGAGGGAAGGATGATAGGAGAGCAGGCAGAAAAGAAGGAAAGAAACAAAGATACAAAAAAGAGAGAGAGAGAGAGAAAGGGAAAGAAAGAAGTACTTGTTAAAGATCTACTATGCACCAAGAATCATGCTAAATACATTACAAATATTATCTCATTGAATCCTAACCCAGGGAAGTAGGTGCTATTATCATCCTCACTTTACATTTGAGTAAATTGAGACAAATAGGGGTTAGGTGACTTACTCAGGACCACACAGCTAGGACATGTCTGAGCCCAGATTTGAACCTACAACCTCCCATCTCTAAGTCTGGCTCTCTTTCCACTGAGCCACCAATATTTTTAGAGCACTTAGAACACAGTACCTGGCACACAATAAGTGTTTAACAAATTCTTGCTTCCTTACTTTCAAGCTGAGATGCATGTATTTAATCCCAAAGGTAATAGAGTCACTAGAGTCTAGTGGGCACTTTGGCATATTGGCTTTCCACAGTTTGGGTTTGTAGCTAACACAATATTGATATGCAGAGAAGTGAAGAGTAACCATTGCTAACCCTAACCCTAACCCTAACCCTAACCCTAACCCTAACCCTAACTCTAACCCTAGTCATTGCTGAGAAATAGATTCATCTGACTATGATGCTACCTTCCGATATGAACTTGATGGACCTAAGGCTATTTTCAAGTTGATCCTATTATCCCCAGAGACTGAAGTGGTATAGGGCAAAGTACACCCCCCAAATGTTGGGGAAAATGTACGACTTTTTTGGTTTATGCTATATCTTCAAAGTAAAGATCCCTTTATAAAAGTTACCTTTTGTTAAAAAGTTGGAATTAATCACTGACAGTGAAATAGTGGGGAACAAAGCTGGTGGAGGCTGAAGCTTCTGCATAAAGAAGAAACAACTGCCAACCTTTCACAGCACCCAAGAACCTAGAACCTAGAGCTAGATGTGGTAGCCTAATTCTGAAAGAGAGGTACAGGGTCACCCAATTGACATGTAGATTTGGAAGTCATCTTAATAGAGATGATAACTGATTCCGTAGGAATTAAGAATATCACTCAGATTGGGGGAAGTGGGTTGGAAAGAGAAAGAAAGAAGCCCCAGGAGAGAGCTTTGAGGAAACCAATCTTTAATTGTGGGAAGATAGATGAGGATAGAAAGAAGATAGAAGGCATGGCCAGATTGATAAGCAAGAGAAAACACAGACACAGAAAATGAGTAGAGAATGAGAATTCTCAACAGTGTGGAAAGTTACAGAAAGGTCAAGAAGATAAGGACTGAGAAAAGGACAGAAGGTTTAACACTTACGAGATCACTGGTAACTTAGGAGAGACAGGTTTTTAGTTGGACTAAAATAAATCATTTTTTAAAAGAAAGACCAGTATTGCTTGGAAAGGATGCTCCTCAGTCAAAACTCCAACGTCTAACACTAAAATGATATGGTCAGGATATGGACCAAGAGAAGGGTTACCTGGTGGGAGGAGAAAGATACGGTCTAGAAGGAACCAGCCCTTCATTTCCTTGGTGGAAGGGAGCAAGTAGGAGAGAGAGTTTGGTTTTTTTTTTTTATTTTAAGTTAGACTAACACAGCCAAACCTTGCCTCACAGTAATACTTATTGGTTTTAATTATAATGCTAGTTATAATATGAAAAACATAAAGGGGAAACCATTCAAAATGAAATGAGAGATTTGATAAGGGACAGATCATTAAAACCTTGAGGGCTGAAGGAAAGTTCATGAAAGAGTTTACATCTGAACTGAACCTTCAAGTCAGAGAAATATCTCAAAAGGCAAGAAGCTTTGAGGCCTGAGAAGAGCACATAAAATCATGGAGATGGGAAAGGGCAGGATGAGACTGAGGAAAAGTTAGCAATCCAGTTTGACCGAAACACAGGCTACGTGAAGGGGAGTATCATCTAATAAGGCTGGAAAAATAGGCTGAAGTCAGAGTGTGGAGAACTTTGAATGCCAGGCTAAAGAATTTATATTGTATTTGTGAGCAATGAGTCTAGGGATTTGGGAATGATGTGATCAGACTTTGCATTAAGAATTACTTATCCTGACTTTCATAACTTCTAAAATGAATTAATTACTCTGGCTTTTATAACTTTTACAACATTCATAACAGAATATCAATTTGACAACCCACATATCTGGTATCTAAAGCATATAGTCTTCTTTAATCCCCAGTACTGATGCTCTACATTAGCCACAATTTGTAATAGCTTCACATGAGACATTTGGTATTTGGGATGAATGGCCTATCAAGCAGGTTAACTGGCTATTCATCTGTGTTCTCTAGTTTTATCCCTCTACTAAATGAGATCATCAGAAAGAAATGTAGCTAGGGACCTTATTATCTTAGCTTCCTACAGAAATGCTTTCATTGAGTTAAGATTTAATGCTCTATCCTCAATTTTTATAGAGAGACAATATAAGAAACATCCATTTCAATAATGTGTTGGGTCTGACCTTAAAACTCTAGTTGAAGATGTATATTATATTATCCAGTGTCTATTAAATAACAAATTTTTCCAAAAATTTCCCTAGAATTCAGTGCCAGGACAAAGTTTGTTCTTAATATGAACTTGAATAACTCCTTTTTTATTAGATAATAAGAATGAATCAAATATTTTCCTTCCCCCCCTTAAAGCTAAGAACTAAATTTAGTGTTCAACTATAGGAGCTAACTTATCCCAGATGCTCTGACGCTACACTTAAACATTTTTGTTCTGTCATTTTTTTTAAAATCCTCCAGATGTTCCCATTTGCAAATGATATTGGGTTGATTTCATCAAACCCAGAATTCCACAGAATACCTTCAACAAAATCCATGACTACTCCATAGTGATCCATTTAACAATCCCTATAGGAAAATACAAACCAATGAAGAATGGCCAGTGTCCAGATCATGATAGGCAGCTGAATGAACATTCCATTGACTGATGTCGATCAGTATATTTACCTTGGACATTCATTACCAACAAACAATGAGCCAGAGCTAGAACTGAATAGGAGAGCAGGCTGGATCATATTTGGGGAAGCCTACAGAATTCTCAATGGGCCACCTTTTTAAGACCCATATTCTCTTGGTAATTGGCTTCTGAGTTCAAATCTAACCTCAGATTCTTACTACCTGCGTGATCCTGGGAGAGTCACCTAACCCCGTTTGCCTAGCGTGTGCCCTTCTTATCTTAGAGCTGTTACTAAGACAGAAGATAGGGGGTTAAAAAAACCCAAACAATGCATATTGAATGTAATCAGGATATATAATATTAATAAAAGTGCCTTGAGTATACCATCAAAGATATGATCAAGGATAGATATAACTGAAGAGAAGAAAAGCTAATGTCACAAGAATGAAAGATAACAACAGATGGACAAATATTGTATAGGATGTTGAAAGACCTAGAAAACTGGTTCTTCACATTTTTTGTGTGTCATGGACCCCATTGGTAGTTTTGTCTAGAGAAGTCTCTGGACCTTTGCTCAAAATAATTTTTAAATTATTTTTATTAATTTGTTATTATTATTATACATTATACATATAATATATATATAAATATATAATAAAATTGCTAATAATTTTTTAAAAATTACAATCAAAGGAAATGCTAAATTTCAGTTAGATCTTAGTGAAGAAATAGATTTTTCCCCATCCAAGTCCAAGAATCCCCTGAAATCCATCTATTCATGGACCTATTCTGCATGGGAAGAGCCCCTGATCTGAAGGGCTTGGGTCTAATATGGAATAGTGTTTCACTTGGACTGTTTGAGCTACCGAGAAGGAAGCAAAGGATGGTAGAGACATCTAAACGGAGCATAAGTTCCAGACACTAGTGTGCTGGAAAGTGTTTAACTCTCTCTTTGTGGGGGATGTATGTACAACACATTTTAAAGTTTAATCTGCATTATTTGTAACGTTCCACCACTTTCTTAAGTCTAGATAATTAACAAAATAATAAATCATGAACCTGATTTATAATGTCTGCTGAAAATTTAATAGTTGTCCACCCAAATATATTTGGGAACTGGTTTGAGCTGGTTCCAGCATAGGCCTGGTTTCAGAAGTTAAAACCCCTGGATTGTTCTAGAAGGAGGCATTTTTATAGATGAGAAAATGACATCCGGGTTTTGGAAACGGTCTTGAAGAAGAACAAGGCACTCGGGATTTTTTGCTGGACTCTTAACAGAATTTTTCAATTTGGCTCATTTGACAATTAGCGGCAACCTTAGGGGCATCAATACCATGTTTTCTCTTGTAGTCCTACAAAACTCAGATATGTGCATGGTCTGAGAAGTGGAAGATAAACCTACTTACCACTAGGTGGCTTTCTAACCTTTAACAAAAAATAATAAAAACAATTTCTATTTCAGTGAGTTTGAAATTTTTTTCTCTATTTTCTTACATCAATTTTTCTTATTTAAGTGTATGAGTGCATAGAGCTGATCTGGTTTCATTATTTAAAAAAATAGAATTCCTTGGAATTGGTTGTTCCCTTAATAGAGAAATTCTCACATCTGGTAATCCATTTGAATTCATTTCACTCCATTTTCATTGTTTTCCCATATGATAGAGAGGCTGACTGCATGGCATGTGGTGCAGTGGGCATAATAGAAAGAGTACTTCCTGGCTTTGGAGTCAAAGGTTGTGGGTTCAAATTCTTCTGGCACAATCTGGGGAATTTTGAGCAAATCACTTTCCTAATCTGTAAAATGAAAGGGTTAGGTTAAATATCTTCTGAAGTGCCATCCAGTTCCAAATATAGAAACTTATATTAGTATACAGAGACTGAATCTGGGATTTCACTGGTAAAGAAACTCCCAGTTGAGGAAATTCCCTCTAAAATGCAGGTCAGTGCCTGCTTTACAACTTAGGACCTTAGAGAATTGCTGAGAGCAATGATTTCATTAAGTGACTTGGCCCTGGGTCACATAGTAAGTATTTATCTAAAGTAGGTCTTGAATACAGGTCTTTGTGGCTCTATGGCCAACTCTCTGTCCACTATACCATTCTAAATCTGTTCCTGTTTATAAAGATAGAGGCAGCACAAGGTGACACAATGGATAGAGTGCCAGGCTTGGAGTCTGACTCACATTTGTGACTTTAACTTCGGCTTCAGTGAATTCCTAGCTGTATGACCTTGGACACTTGCCTGTTTGCCTCAGTTCTTCATCTGTAAAATGAGCTGGAGAAGGAAATAGCAAACCACTCCAGTATCTCTGCCAAAAAATCCCAAACAAGGTCATAAAGAGTTGGACATGATTGAAAATAACTGAACAACAAAAATTTGTAAACATAAGCATCTTCAATTCATTTTTTTTTTAAACCCTTACCTTCTGTCTTGGAGTCAATACTGTGTATTGGCTCCAAGGCAGAAGAGTGGTAAGGGTAGGCAATGGGGGTCAAGTGACTTGCCCAGGGTCACCAGGGTCACACAGCTAGGAAGTGGCTGAGGCTGGATTTGAACCTAGGACCTCCCGTCTTTAGGCCTGGCTCTCAATCCACTGAGCTACCCAGCTGCCCCCTTCAATTCATTTTTTCAGTGTTCTAGAACCATTTACAATGGCATTAATTAGAAATAAAATTTATAATTTCCAAGATCACACTTCTCTAAAGATCACAGAAGCAGGATAATGCTTCTATCACAAGAAAATCATCATTAACTTTCAAGGATTTCAAATTAATTTTTTAAAAGACAGAAGTGGATTGTCTATCAGTCAATAAGTATTTATTAACTCCTACTATTTGCCAATGGACCACTTGTAAAAACCCTTTTAATTTAGCAAAACAGTGTAAAGCTTGAGTAAATGTCCAAAATGTAATTCTCTTTTTCTTTCTCCTCCTCCAACTTTCCATTCATTCTTCAGGGCGTGAGTGTTCATCCTGTGGTATGTTCAGGACCTTGAATTCTCTGTTCTCCTAACTAGAGTTTGCCTTTAGGTCTTTGCATTGCTCATTAATGCCCTCTATTACAGGACAGACAAGGGAAACGAAAGCTCAGTTCTTTTGAAAAACACCCCCAGAATATAAATGACTGACACTCCGACTACTTTATGTCCTTTGTTTTTGAATGGAGACAGATGGAAAAGAATTCAAGATGAGATATGTCAGCCACAGTGAGATAAATACTTCCCCCAACCTATGCCAACCCCTACAGGCATAACAAGGTTGAGATGGGTCATGTCAGAAGACAAAATAAATAAATAAAAGAAATTTAAAGTGATGTCTCTTTTCCCAAGTTCATGGGCTTTCCCACATCACATTCTTGCAGAGCTAAATTAGGGCTGTCCAGCTTTTATCGCCTTCCATGACACTCTCAATTTGTGGACCCAGGAAGGTTGTGCTATACGCATATATAAGGTGAATATATCCATCTAAGGCCCTCATTTTGTGACATAAACTTTTTGTGTTGCCAAAGAAGAGAGAGGAAGCCAGAGCTAAAGTACCTTTATTCAGAGTACCATAAAATAAAGCTCAAGGGGACCCACACATTTCCAATCACTCCATTCAATTCTGAATACTGAGAAAGTAAAATTTTTTTGGAGGGGGGAGGAAATTTCCCAAAATTCCATATTTCTCAGAAAATCAACAAATTTGAATACAAGAAGATCTGGGTTTGTTAGTAGACTATGCAAATTCAATTCGAGTCAATAGTATGATATGGAAACTCCAAGTCCCACCTTCACAGCTCCCCCCCCCCCCTTTAAGTTTCACATAGGTTAAATGGCTAACCCACAGTCATACAGCTAGATAGTATTAAAGTCAGAATTTGAACTCAGATTTTTCTAACTTCTTAGCCCATAGGCGACTCCATCTTTAGTGAACTTACTAAAGTCAAATCAAGTGTCTGTTTTATATTAAGTATTTGGAAAAGAAGCATAAATTATAATCCTTGCCCTCAAGGACCTTATAATCTATTTGGAGGGGGCAGCTAGATGGTTCAGTGGATAGAGCGCCACACCTGGAGATGGGAGGTCTTGGGTTCAAATATGACTTTAGACACTTCTTAGCTGTGTGTCCCTGGGCAAGTCCCTTAACTTTAGTCACCTGGCCCTACCACTCTTCTGCCTTTGAACTCAGTATCAGTTCTAAAGTAGAAGGAAAGTGTTTTTTTAAAAAAGAAAAAAATCTATTTGGAGGCTTAAGTTATAGAAAGAATGAAAAGATACAATCCCTATATTTGGTACCTTGTTGAATATGAGATTTCATTAAGGTAAACACTCTCTCCACCAACCACAACCCCTGCAAAACTGATACCAACTTTAAAATGTTTTATTTTTATTATCATGCAAAATATACTTCCATAGTGGTTATTGTTGTAAGAACACACTCATACAAAATTAAAACTCTAAAATAAAATTGTAAATACACTGATGTGAGAGTCTGCTTTGATCTGTATCCATCTGACTCTAACAGTTCTTTCTTTGGTGATATCAATTCATTTATTTGCCTCTTGTCTTTTATGTAATATAAAGTGCAGAAAGTGAGCACACACGTGCACACACATAATTTAGGTTTTTCTAGTGTTCATTCCAAGAGAAAGAGGAGAATCCTATATCCTTGCTTGGATGTCAATAATTTATGTGGTGTTGGAACTATGCACAAAGGGCTTTAAAAGAATGCCTACCCTTTGGCC
This sequence comes from Monodelphis domestica, assembly GCF_027887165.1. Taxonomy (NCBI): domain Eukaryota; kingdom Metazoa; phylum Chordata; class Mammalia; order Didelphimorphia; family Didelphidae; genus Monodelphis; species Monodelphis domestica. The sequence goes on along the minus strand of NC_077228.1, from coordinate 36,454,063 downwards.
CAGCCATACTACTGTTGGGTTTGTACTCCAAAGAGAGAATTAGGAAAAAGACTTGTACAAGAATATTCATAGCTGTGCTCTTTGTGGTGGCCAAAAATTGGAAAATGAGGGGATGCCCTTCAATTGGGGAATGTCTGAACAAGATGTGTTATCTGTTGGTGATGGAATACTATTGTGCTCAAAGGAATAATAAACTGGAGGATTCCATGGAGACTGGAACGACCTCCAGAAAGTGATGCAGTGAAAGGAGCAGAACCAGGAGAACATTGTACACAGAGACTGATACACTGTGGCACAATCGAATGTAATAGACTTTTCTACTAGTAGCAATGTAATAACTCAGGGAAATCCAGAGGAACTTTGGGAAAAGAACATCCAGATAAAGAACTGAAATGCAGAAGAAAAACATATCATTGATCATATTGTTTGATAGGGATATGATTAGGGTTTTGATGTTAAAAGATCACTCTACTGCAAATATGAATAACATGGAAATGGGTTTTGAACAGTGATACATGCATAAACCAGTGGAACTGCTTGTCAGCTCCAGGAGGGGGAGAAATGGAGGGAGGGAGAAATCATGAATCATGTAACTATGTTAAAATATTCTAAATTTTAAAAAAAGAAAGGAAGAGAGAAATGGAAATTTAAAAAATAATTTATGTAGTGCTATAAAGCTATCCACAATTCTTTTTGCTTCTCATTTCCTTTGGTTTCTAGACAATGTTTTTTTCTCCTCCTTCACTTCTCCTTTGTCCCTCCCTCCCTCCCTCACATTTAGCCAACTAAAATGAGACAAAATGCATTTTGTATATCTTTCAGAAAGTCCCACTTCAGAGACACACTTAAAACATTCTTTTGGTTTTAGTCTCATGCTGTTTTTGCGTCACAGAAACACTTTATGACCTCTGTTCTACAAGCATCATAATTAATCTCAAATGCTAGAAAATAAGTTGGCCAGCAATGTTCTTCCCCAGATTCTAAAGACTTGTTTTCAAAGGGATGATGACCATGCCATGTGAAAGGAATGTACTTCCCAAATGAGTGACAGCAACTTCCATCAGTATTAGAGAACCATAGGGCTGGAAGGACTTCACAATCATTTAGAATAAATCTCTTATTTTATTGATGAGAAAATTAAGGCCAAAAAAGCAAAGTGACCACCTAAAATGCCCATAAGGAGAGACATAATCTCCTAATTCAGGTGAGTTCTCTTTCTACTGCACAAATACGAGGTTAATTAATTTGTCAGTGAGCAGCTATTGAAGAAGGTAAAATACATGTATTTAGAATACTTTTAACTCTTTCCTTATTTATTATGCTTCATAACTCATGTAGGGCTGGTTGTTTTTTTTTCTGCCTCTAAAAATGAAAATCATATTTTAATTAAACATTTTAATGTTTCATCTTCATCTCTGCTTTTACTGATGATTTTATACCATTTGTCTTGATCATCTTTGGGCTTCAGTTTTCTCATTATTAAAATGAAGTGATTGGGCCAGATGATTTCTTAGATCCCTCCCAGCTCTAAATCTATCAACCTCTGACCTAGTTACTTCATAGAAAATTTCCAGTGTCAGGAAATTGATTCAAAGAAGCAGCTGGCCAAAGCTTGATTGCTTTGTTCAGTGCCTTGAGCTAGAATTCCCAGCAAAGTCCACAATGCCTAGTCCTTAAACACTCCCCAAGTCAAATTCACAATCCTTTGTGAGGGTCCAGACCTCCCATACTGATAGACCTAGAGCTTATGCCAACCCTCAAATACAAAATTGTACAAAACCTACATACGAAGTCTTTCAAAAGTCCTTTAGGCCCCCTCCTGCCTTGATGCTTGTCATGATCGATCTGATTCCTTCTTCTACCCCATGCCCCCCAAAAATCTTGCAAGAAAAAATAAAATCAAGATAAACAACTAATAGGAATGAAAAATAGTTAAGGCAAATGAAAAGGGGGATGAATCTTAAACTTCCCATCTGAAACAAAAGTTCCTGGAGTGAGCCCCCCAAGATATAAATGGTAGCCTGGGACCACATGACTTTGAAGTTATTCAAACCAAATCTGATCTTGGGTGCTGACACAAAAGATCAGTATCTCTTTGTTTCATTGCTACCTTCCTCCTGGAAAATCTGGAAATATAACGTATATATTCTATCTAGATTTCCATAGATGTGAATAATAAGGTCTCCAGCTTCTTTAAAAGCATTCAGTGGGGGGCAGCTGGGTAGTTCAGTGGATTGAGAGCCAGGCCTAGAGATGGGAGGTCTAGGTTCAAATCTGGCCTCAGACACTTCCCAGCTGTATGACCCTGGACAAGTCACTTGATCCCCTCCACCCCCCCATTACCTAGCCCTTACCACTCTTCCGCCTTGGAGCCAATACACAGTATTGGCTCCAAGACGGAAGGTAAGGGTTTTAAAAAAAAAAGACATTCAAAATAATTTTTAACATTTACTTATCTGGCAGCAATAAAAATGTTTTCAGTGGTAAGTAGAGATTGTTAAGTAGAACTGTCCATGTACTATGTATTTTGGTTTAGTACTTCTACTTACTAGGATTGTGATCATGATTGGATGAAGACCTAGGCATGCATAAAACTCTTGGGAATCAGAATTTAGAGAAGGCACATTAGAGCTCACCTTGTCCCATTGTTTCATTTTATACCTGAGACCTCTGAGGCCCAGAGAGGCAATGAGATTTCTTTTAGTTAATATAAAAAATTAGTGATAGAGTCAGTACCCAAAAGAGGACTCCCAAATCTTCATTCACTGCTCTTTCTATCATAATACTTTTACTTAACAAAAATGCTGTCTTGGTGGCAGCTGGGTGACTCAGTGGATTGAGAGTCAGGTCCAGAGATGGGAGGTCCTGGGTTCAAATTTGACCTCAGACACTTCCCAGCTGTGTGACCCTGGGAAAGTCACTTAACCCCCATTGCCTAGCCCTTACCACTCTTCTGCCTTGGAACCATACACAGTGTTGATTCTAAGACAGAAGGAAAGGGTTTAAAAAAAATTTTTTTTAAGATTTTCCTAAAACATTGAGAGAGGTTGTCTTTTGCCCAGAGTCACCCAACTAGTATAGATCAGAAGGAGTAATTAAACCCAAGGCTGGCTCTCTCTCTGTTATTCTATGCAGTTTCTCTAATGGAGCTGAGTGGGGAGGTATAATATTCAAATGGAAAGTTAAATTCAATTTAATTTGTAGAGAAATAAAATATAAGCATTTACTGAAATATAGCACAAGTTCTTAAGAGGGGGTGGGGATGAGGCATGCAGAAAAATTCATGGACTTGGTTAAGAAAGAAAATTATATCTTTATTTTTACTAATCTGTAACTCAAATTTAGCATTTCCTCCAATTATGAATGTGGGCAACCAACATCATTCTGAGAAGGTTCTAGGCTTTGCTAGACTGGCAAATAGGTACTTGATGCAAAAACAAAACAAAATAAAAACACACTCTCCCCATTGAAGAACTACTGAGGTTCACTTTTAGAAGGAATTTTTAAAAATACTTTCATGAAATTGCATTCTTGATTCTTTGATCTCTTTCACTGATATTTTTCTCTTTTAGAGGGTTCAATGTTTGGCCAGAAGTTTTCTATTAAAGTTTAAGTATGTTCTTTGAATAAAGTGAAGTTTCTAATGAGGTTTCAGTGAGGGAAAAAAAGGAATGTTTCTTTTATAAACTTAGGATAAAAATACCCTAATTCTTGTGAAATAACAAATATTACAGTTATCTTTCTTTTCTCTCTGGGATATTTCAGCAATGTGGGCATTAAGGCAGCCTTCACATGCCTTCCTTGGGGTGCCTGCTGGCTTATCCTGCAGATTAGATTAGTGTTCACTTTCCAATAACAAATGAAAAATTGGATGCCAAGCAAGTAAGCTTAGAGCTATTGCAGTTGCCAAACCTAATGACATTTATTACACGGATGAGACCCCTCATGGCCCCCTTGGCCTTTGCAGCATAAGTGAAAATTGGTGTACTCAATTATCCTTTAAAACAGGAGTTCTAAACCTGGGGTTTGTGAACTTGTTTAAAATTTTCTTTATATCTGAATTCCAGCATAATTGGTTTCCTTTGTATTTTTAATGCATTTTAAAATATTATTCCAAGAAGGGGTCGATAGGATTTACCAGATCATCCAAAGGCTCCATGACACAAAAAAGGTTAAGAATTTCTGCTTTATAACCTCCCTCCTGCCAGAAAGTAAAGTCTGGATAATTGTATATTATAAATCATGAATATATATGCATGTACATTTATATATGTCTATTATTATATCATCATTGCAATTATTTACACATATATATATACATAGGGACATATGTATGTATACGTAAATGTAACTAGTTTGTTATTGTTTAGTTGGTTTGGGTTTCAGGCATGTCAGACTTTTTGTGACCCCATTTTGGGATTTTCTTGGCAGAAATACTGGAGTGGTTCACCATTTCCTTCTCCAGATCATTTTACAGCTGAGGAACTGAGGCAAACAGGATTAAATGAGTTGTCCAGAGTTACACAGCTAGTAAGTGTCTAAGGCTGGATTTCAAATCACGAAGATGAGTCTTCCTGATTCCAAGCCCAGTTCTCTACCTACCATTCATCCATCCATCCATCCATCCATCCATCCATCCATCCATCCATCCATCATATCTATCTTTTTTCTATCTATCTATCTATCTATCTATCTATCTATCTATCTATCTATCTATCTATCTATCTGTCTGTCTGTCTGTCTGTCTGTCTGTCTGTCTATCTCTCTCTCTCTCTCTCTCTCTCTCTCTCTCTCTCTCTATCCATCCATCCATCCATCCAGACATCCGTCCATCTGTCTGTCTGTCTATTATTGATTTTTGTTCCCTAAGTGCCCTATGTGTACATATATGTATATATAAAGCAAAAAAGAGAGAAAAGAATGTCTATCACCCTACTCTGTTCAAGGGAGTGGCTAAAGTTTCCCATTTACCTGATTCCACATTCTTTGAACTTTTCTGAGAACTGTTCAAAGTCGATTTGTTCCCAAAGGGAGGGCAGAAGTGACATGCTTTTACTTCTATGTTTGCTTGTTTGAACCAAGAACAATGCCTCTATGGGGAAATGTGAGTGGAATATGTGGATCGAGTGTAGCACATGGCCCTGAGTCCTTAATGGTGCTCTGTTCTACAGAATGCTGCTTTCAGAAGTCCTCCCAAAAGCCTGTTTAATATTGCTCCATTTGGCACTTTGACCTCGGTTTAATCTGGACAGACCATATGCAGCTACTCTTTCAAAATAATGACACCAGCATTCCACCAGTGTCAGAGGGCTTCAAGTAATGCTCTTCAAGCAAAAGATATTCCCAGAAACAGTAGAGCATTTCCAGATTTTATTTTTTAAAAACTACATGTGCTAAATCTAGTAGGAAGTGAGATCAGAGGGTAATAGGAAGAAAGGAATTTTAAGGCTGAATTTATTCTTTAAAAAATTTTTTAAGAGAATACTTTCTTTTTTACTACCAGGGTAGACAATATGTATTTTCCCTACAAATATACTTAACAGACTCACTCCTACATTGTCACTTAGACTTGAATTTATGCTCAGCTAGAGGCTGAATGAGATGCTGATGCTAAATTGCTGGAGGCTCCCTGACTGTCTGCTCCAATGCTTTATTTGTCTTCTTGAATTTTCTTTTTTATTATGAACTTAACAATCATCAATAAATGTGAACATTTCCATATATAGAGAGTGAAAAAGGAGCTTTTACATGAAACCATAAACTTGTTACATAGTTTTTTAAAGAAAAATCAAAAAAGTGCATATTAAATTTAACATATAGTAGAAAAATTGCTCTGTTTATGTCTCCTGAATTTCTCTGTGACAATGAGAAATAGGTCAAATCTCTGTTTTCTTTAATGTTTATTGATACCATTTTCTTTCCTTTTTCTGTCTTTTTTCCTTCTTTCCTTTCCTTCTTCCTCTCCCTCTCCTTACTTCTCCTTCCTTTATTCTTTCACTTATCTTATCCAAGATCATGTTTTGCCAAACCTCAGCCTTGGATTATTCTTCTTTTATTTTTAAACTTTTACTTTCTATCTTAGCATCAATAATGTGTATTGGTTCCAAGACAGAAGAGTAATGACTAAGAAAGGGACATTAAATGACTTGCCCAAGGCCACACTGTATAAAGTGTCTGAGGTCAAGCCTTGGATTATTACTCTTGCCATCCACTGCCTTTACTCCTTATGTGCTACCAAAATGGAGAAAAAAACAATTCTGTGCTGATTGGATCCTCTACAAATTTATGTTACATAACCTCGACTGGGTGTCCACTCTTTGGCAAAGCAATTCTTTTAGATCTTTCTGACCCATTATCCCACTCATCACAACGACTCTTCCAAGCCTTTTCATTTCTCCTCAAATCTTCCATGCCTTCCCTTCCTCTCCATCATTTCAGTTGAAAATCTCTCACATTTCACTGAAAAAAAACTGAAAGCTCTCTCTTCTCATCTCATCCTCATGATATATCACTATGATGCTTTCCACCACTTTGTCTTCCTTTACCCATTTCTCTTGAGAAGAGATGAACCTATTTCTTGACAAAGTAAACCCTTCTATATGCATAATTGATCTTATTCTATCCCGTCCTATCTAGAAGATTCCCTCTTTGTCATCTCCACTTTTTTACTTATTTTTAGTTGTTAGAAAGGCTATAGAAAACACTAATGCTAATGTTATTTACTAAAAGTAGTGACTAAAAGTCACTAATGCTCTATTGGTTCAGCTGCAAATTGGTTCAGCCATTTTTGAAAGCAATTGGGAACTAAGCTCTCCAATTTACTAAACTGTACATACTCTTTGACACAACAAAACCACTATTAAGCATAAAGGAATCATGTGTGCAAAAGATATTTATAGCATTTCTTTTTGTAGTAAGAAAATATTGAAAACTAAGGGGTTCCCATCTTTGGGGGAATGGCTAAACAAAATGTGGAACTTGTATATAATTGTTAAACTAAAAAAATAATTAGTAAGATATTTTCAGAGAAAATTAGGAAGGCCTCTATCAATTAATAAAGACTGAAGTGAGCAGAATCAGGGAGACAATTTTATTTTATTGTTTTTGGAAATTTTTATTTAATTCATCAATTTAGTATATTTTTTCTTAGTTACAAGAATCATATTCTTTCCCTCCCCTCCTCCCACCCCCCTCCCATAGCCAACCCATAGTTCCACTGGGTTTTACATGCATCCTTGATCAAAACCTATTTCCATATTATTGATGTTTGCACTAGGGTGATCATTTAAAGTCTACATCCTCAATCATATCCCCATCAACCCATGTGATCAAGGAGTTGTTTTTCTTCTGTATTTCTACTCCCACAGTTTTTCCTCTGAATGTGGATAGCGTTTTTTCCCATAAATCCCTTGGAATTGTTCTGGACCATTGCATTGCTGCTAGTAGAAAAATCCATTACATTCAATTGTACCACAGTGTATCAGTCTCTGTGTATATTGTTCTCCTGGTTCTACTCCTTTCACTCTGCATCAATTCCTGGAGGTCATTCCAGTTCACATGGAATTCCTCCAGTTCATTATTCCTTTCAGTGCAATAGTATTCTATCACTAGCATATACCACAATTTGTTAAACCATTCCCCAATAGAAGGGCATCCCCTCATTTTCCAATTTTTTGTCACCACAAAGAGCACAGATATGAATATTCTTGTACAAGTCTTTTTCCTTATCTCTTTGGGGTATCAACCAAGCAGGGCTCTGGCTGGATCAAAGGGCAGACAGTCTTTTAGCTCCCTTTGGGCATAGTTCCAAATTGCCCTAGGAGGACAATTTTATATCATAAGATTATAAAAAAGAAAAACAGCTTGGAAAGGTTTGAGACCTCTTTTCAAAGTAATGACAAATCATTATTTGAAAGGATCAAAGAAGAAACAGGCTATTTACCTCTCAACAAGGAGATGATAAACTCATAATGCAGAATAAGTCTGTGGACATGGCCAATCTGGAAATTTGCTTTGCCTAGTTGTTATGAGGACTTTCTTTTTGTTTGGCTGGGGGGGCAGGTAGTGAAAATAAGCACCTTAAAAAATTGACAGATATATGCCACCCCAGTAAATATTTTTGTTAAGAACTAATTGTATCTACTAGATGAACATTAATGGAAATCACAACAGTAGGGGCTCATGAGACAAAGTAGTAGGGGTAGGCATCATGAGGTACCCTAGAATCTATGAGAGTAGTAGGTACTCTCTAGGAACCCAATCCTCAAATATGAATGCAGGTTGGGGTAGTAATCTAGAAGGGATGTTTTGTTATAAAGTCCAGTAGAGAATTTTTCTTCATTTGGCCAATAAAACACAGTTTTCTCTTATATTTGCTATATGCTAAGCACTCTCTTCAAGTTTCCCTGAAGCAAGATCTATTTTCTCCTGAGAATTTCTTAATTTTCTTTGAAAAGTGATACTAGACATTTTCTGAGATGTCACAATAACCTTCAGATTTCATTTGTTTTCTGTAAGAACTGTGAACATTTCATCCACTCCATTGTATGACCTATTGGAATAATTAAACATCCCTCATGGTTTATTACAGTTTTAAATGACATAATACTTGATGAGCAAGAGCTAACACCATACTGGAGAATTTGAATTCCTTCCACCCAAATATTTTGCTCTTTGATCATTTTTATATGCTTGTCTTGATAAAATTGTTCTCATTAAAAATTACATTATCCTGGATCGTTTCATTTCTCTGCAGTGTTCATGATAATAAAATGTTGAACTCATTGGTATGCTCTACAAGTTTATCAAACTGGAGAATAGTCATTTTATTTCATTTTTGAAATGTAATAAATTACAAATATGAGGTTATTACATAATGCAATATATAAGCTCTTAAAATTGTAAACATACTTCATTTTGATAAAAAGAAGAGTTGGAAAGTTAAGATATTAAAAAGATGTAGATTTTCACATTTTTTAAAAGTTTTCATGCAAAGCAAAAGTTTATCTAATAAGCTACCATGTACAAACTATCATGAGTGTCAGTCAAATCTCCACTAATTTAATAATTACCCCCAATTTTTTTCAGAAAAGAAAATAACAAATTCATAGTTAGCATTTACATCACACTTTAAGGCACTTTACAAATATTATCTCATTTTCTCCTCACTATAACTCTGGAAGACAGGTGCTATTATTAGTTCCATAGATGAGGAAGCTAAGCAAGCAATGGTTAAGTGATTTGGTCAAGTTCACACAACTGTTAAATGTCTGATGCCAGATTTGAACTCACGGGTCTGACTCCAGGTCCATTGCTCTATACACTGTACCAACTAGCTGCTTCTCTAGAAAATCTAAAAAAGTTAAGGAAATAATCTAGAAAACCCAAGAGTCTTCCCTCACCCCCACCCCAATCCTAGAAAATAAGTATTTTTTTAGGAACGGTGGTTCATAATTCCTCAAATTTATCTTGGTATTTTATTCATAGACTTCAAAAAAATCATAGCTTGCATGTATAAAATGCTTTGTATTTTAATCAATCAATTCATAAATATTTAAGCACCTATTGCAGTGCTGGGGTTACAAAAGGAAGCAAAAGAATTTTACAAAGTGCTTTTCACATTACTACCACTTGGTGAGATATGTTGTGTAAATATTATTTCCATTTTATTTCCATTTTAAAGATAAAGAAACTGAGGTTCTGGGATATGCTCAAAGTCACATAGCTAGTAAGAGTCAGATCCAGCATTCATACCAAGTTCTTCTGACTTATATTTCAATTAGAATAATCAATTATGTCCTGATAATTAATAATGAACTCTAGAAATTTTAGTACCCATCTTGTAACACTTGATTTTTTTATTCACTTTTCCAATATAATTTCAATGGAAAAAGTTATTTATAAAACTACACTAATAGGTATGAATAATGAAAACAACCCTACAAGGAAGAATGGTTACAGAGTATATTCTTATTTGCATATAAATGAAATAATTGTGTTAGTGTCAAAGGAAAAAATTATATAAAGTGAATTTTTTTACCATACAAACCAATAACATAAATATTCAGGCCATAACTTGTAGGTTCTTAATGTTTTGTTTTATCTTTCATTATACAAGGATGACTAAAAGTCAGATTATAGTCATCAAACTTTTCTTCATTTACATATACCATAAGCATTAAGAATGTGTGTACCTTTAATATGAATTTCAAGAAACAAATGAATGAAAAAGTATTTATTAAGTGATTATGGAGCAACAAAGTGGCACAGTAGATAGGGCATCGGGCCTGAAGATGGGAGGTCCTGGGTGAAAATCTGGCCTCAGGCACTTTCTAGCTGTGTGACCCTGGGCAAGTCACTTAACACCATTTGCCTAGCCCATGCCCTTCTGACTTAGAGTTGTTACTATGATAGAAAATAAGTGTTAAAAAACAAAGAAGTGATTACTTTATCCCAGGCAGTATGCTAAGTATTAGGCATACAAATACAGAAGCAAGTCAATCACTGATCTCAAGGAACTCATATTTTAATGGGGGAGACACCTCATGTAGGGGGCTGGTGATCAGGGAAGGGTCTTTTTTCCAAAGAACTCATAGTGATGGTAAATGGAACAATAGAGCAGTTGATTGATATGTTTTCTGTGGGTTTGGGGCCTGCCCTGTCCACAGCTTTGGGGGTCCTCAACTGGGTGTGATGGTGAAGGCATGAATGAATGATGGGAAGACAGTAAAGAGTGTCAGCCTGTAGCCAGACTTCACACAGAACTGCTTCATCTGGCCCAGGGTTGTGTTTATTTTTATACCCCTCAACGGTTACACATTTTCTTGGCACACAGCTACATTATTCAACATACATGTTCCTTACAAATAATTAGATAAATGATACATTAACTTTTAACAAATCATTTGATTAACATTATATGATCATTCTACATACTATGTTACTATTGATTCTGACAACATACACAAAGCTAGGTGATAATATCACCAAAAGGTTATATTTACAAAATCAAACCTAAGGATTCCTATGGGTTAACTTCTAACAAAACTGGGGAATAAAGTGGGACATTTGTATTAATTCTGCAAGCATTTTGCTTTCATATTATTTTTCCTGAAGTCAAGGAAAGAACAATAATCATAGCAATTCCAGTAATAAAGGATGTTAGTGAGATAAGTCACACAGAGAGGGGGCTGAATGGGTATCTCCATCCTTCCTAGGGGCTGCTTTTCAGCCTTCAGTTTCCATGAGTGACTGTGTCAAACATTGTGGCTTGATGGCACCTGGAACACTCTCATTCTTAAAATAATAGTAGCATTGATTTGATGACTTTTCTGAGAGCAAGAAGTAGACAGGGTTGTGGGGTGAAAGGTGAGTGGAGGTGAAGTAATCAGTGTAGGACAGCAAGAGTAATGGAAAGAAGAAATGGGAGACACCATTGCTTGGGATGGAGCTGGCTAGATATAGTTATTTAGTCATGTCTGATTCTTGGGGACCCCATTTTGGGGTTTTCTTGGCAAAGATATTGGAGTAGCTCACCATTTCCTTTTCCAGCTAATTTTATAGATGAGGAAACCAAGGCAAAAAGGGTGAAATGATTTGCCTAGGATCACACAGAGAATGAGTATCTGAGACTAGATTTGAACTTATAAAGATGAGTCTTACTGATTCCTAGCACAGTGCTCTATCCACTGAGCCACCTAGCCACTCTGATATAGTAAGATCTACCAAATCAGTTACAAAACTAAATTACTTTATTCCTGTAAGATATGGTCTTTAGAGTTTGGGTCTGTAGAGGACAAGGCAGGAAGATGATAGGTATGAAGTATAGTCAGGTATAGTAAGTTCTTACCAACCAATATATAGTGCAGGATATAATTAATTATTTTACATGATGACTGAAATTTGTAAAAAACTATTGAATTCATAAAAAAGTGGATTTTCTCTTATTTGGACCTTTTGGTAAGAATTCTAACTTCTGAGACTCAAGAATATGTCACTTTTTGGATAGGATCTACAATTTACAGTATCATGGTTGGAAGAAACATCATCCCTCTAGTCATTCTGTTCATAACTTTGGAACTATCCTTGACCATTCCCTCTTCCTGAATCTTCATATATGAATGGTTGCCAATCTTACCTCCTCAAAAATCTGTCATATCCATTTTTTTTCTCTCTAATCATATAGTTTCTCCTATAGTTTGGGCCTCCATAACTGTCCACCTGGGTTATTGTGATCACCTTCTAACTGGACTTCCAATTCTAGGTTCTCTCCTCTGGAATCTGTTCTCCATGCATTTGCCAAATTCATATTTCTAAAATAGACTTGACTTAGTCAAAAATATCAATGGCTCCCTTTGGCTCTAGGAATAAATACAATATTCTTAGCCTGAAAATTAATGCCTTCCACAATATGTCTCCAATCTTTCCAGTCTCATTTCATATGTCAAACTGGACAGTTGGTTGTTCCACATACATGGCAATCCACTTCCTGACTTCATGCCAATCCTCAGGTTTTCTGGTTGCCTACCACACTTGGAATATCCTCCCTCTTCAACCTTAGTCTCTTAGAATCCCAAGATTCCTCAATCTACTTAATTCCCATGACCTACATTTCCAGTACACTTCAGTTACACACAGAGATGGTCATTACCTTGACCTTTCTTTCCATCCCCTTCAAATATTTTACTTCTATCATCAAGAACTCTTAAATTTCATTATAGGATCATAATATCTTATCATTACATCTTTCCTTATGCCTCATTCCTACTAAAATTATTCTTGGCCCTCATGAAGATCTCCGATGCCTCTATCTCTTAGAATTTGTCTCAGCCATCACCCCTGTTCTGGATTCACTCTTCTCCGTGTCTTTGGCAACCAGTTCAATTCTATATTAGCATTTACTCCTGAATCCCTTTTTCTCTTGTCTTATGGTTATTTATGTTTTGTCAAATCCCAATGTTGACTATTTTTATCATCCATCACTGTTCCAGTGCTACTGAACAAAGCCTAGAAAAGTCACAAAACAATTCTGACTAGCTACACTAGGTTTTTTTTTTGTTATTTAATATTTGGGCCCTTACTATAGTAATAATAATAATATTATTATATAACACTTTGGTTTTCAAAGTACAACAATAGCGAACAGATGAGAAAACTGAGATTAAGAGATACATGATTAAGGTTATATACCTAGTAAGTATAATTAGCTGGATTTGAATTTAGGTCTTCCTGAGTCCATTTGCAATATTCTTTTCACCATGCCACCTATCTGCCTCTATTTCTCTCTAATTGGTTCTCTATTCCATTCACTGCAACGAATGTTCCAAACCTCTTCAAGTATCCCATACCACCTCCACCCCCCCCATCTTTTCAGCTGACTATCTAGCCTCATACTTTACTGAGAAAGATGAGGTAACATTCACTGTGAGTTCTTTTGACTCCTCTCTTCTTGTCTCACGATTCTTTGACATTATGACCCGCTTTTCCCTCCTTTAATCTACAGTAAAAACATGGCTATTCTCTGCTCCAAGACCAGTCTGTCTACATGTACTGTATTAGAGGGCTGGTTTGGGTAAAATATAGAAAGAGTTGATGATAAATGCCCAGAAGGTAAAAGGAGGGTGAGATAGATTCCCCTCTTCAGTCTTCTTCAAATATGTCTCTCCACTAACCTGGCAGGGGTTACTCCCCTCTAATAACTGATTTAATGGGTGAACCTCTTCCCTTGGTGAAAGAGAAAGAAATCATCTCTCTCCCTCTACCACTATGACTCCAAGAAAGTCAACTTAGGATAACTGACAACTTTATTCTAACAATTGTGGTAACGGATAAAATAAGAAAGATGTCTGAAGGTTAGTGTCTATAGGAAAGAGGGGAAAGGAAATCCCTGTCTGTCTAAAATATCTTTTTTCCCTCCCTGCAAAGTTGAGAGACTCGGGCTTGCCAGCCTGGTCTCTGAGAGGTTCAGGGTTTGGTCTTTATCACAACAGAGCCAATGTCTAGACCCAGGGTGTCAAAGAAGCTATGTGAGATCTTGTTATGCTGTACTTATTCTTCTCAGGTTTTTGCCACACTTCTTGATATCTTTGGGGGGGAAATGATGAATTAAGTTCAACAAAGGATTTGACTAGCTCAAGAGATCATCTCTGATCAGACTGTCTCCTTTGCTGCCTCAAGATAGAGAGATCAACTGCCTTCCACTCTTCCCTCAAGATTCCAAGTCTCCTCAACCATCCCACACTGTGGAGTGGAAACCTTTGCATGTCTTCCAGGCTCTGTCATTCAAAAGTCTCTGGATTATTCTTCTATCACAACTCCGCCATTTTGTCTTGTTAGCATGAAGTCAACCTGATCCCATGCTACTTACTTACCTTAAATTTTTACTAATGTAATCTATCTATTCTATTTACTACGCCCCCCTCCCAAAATAACAAAACTTATCTTGATCTATCTATCTGCTACTCTAAGTTCCTAAATTGTGGAAAGGAGGGTTAGGGTCACACGTGTTATAATGGCTTGTACAATGTAATAATACTATCAGTTAGCTAATTTGTAACCACAAATAAATACTTATTCCTATTTCAAACAATATAACATTTAACTATTGAGTAAAAATAAACTTTCTTGTGCCTTTTGTATACTTATTGAAATGCAAAAATTTCATCATAGCTAGATATATGCTATCCTCTATCTTTTAAAGTATAGTATGTTCTGTCCCTGTGCTAACTCTCTAGTTAAAATTCCCTTTTCCTCCCTAAACTAATCTGTTCCTGTCTGTTAGGGATTAGTGTATTAATTCATTTTCTTACTTTGTTAGTAGATTAGATTGTTAGTCTGCACATATGTACATATTTGATTTCTCTACACATATTACATATGATACAACATATATATATATATATATACTCTGGTTTGAAGTCATTCAGACAGGAAAGTCTTTTCCTTCCGATCTGCTTGAGTTCCACCAGAGAGTTATTTACAAATGTACAATTTTATGGGCTGTCCTTATTTACGAATCAGCCCCTAAAGTCAGTGTGAATTCATGGTTTATGTGCTAAATATGTGGTGATGAATGCATATACTCACTTTATCCCCTAGATTTCCACTTCTCTTGTTGCCTGATGGGTTGATCATCTTTCTTCTTACGCAGATTTGTATGTACATGTGGATATAATTCCTTAAGTGTGATGTTAATGTGTACAGCGATTCAATCTTACATGTCCCTTTAACGGAAGATCATTTCCTACAATGTCCTTGATTTAAAGTTCTTTTCGGTTGCTAAAATGTCTTTGCCAGTCTCTGATGTTGACTGAAGCTATCACAGGTTCAGATGTCTTCTCCTTTTCTGGATACATACTTTACTGTTGTCTCACCTTCCTTGTCAATCTCTGGATCTCTGTCATTTGGTTACCAGAACATACAGGATCATGCGTGTGTGTAAGATTGTTATGCTATCGTGTACATGTGTGTAAGAGTGATTTTTTGTATTGGGTGAGTGCAAGTGAGATTTTTTGTAAAGATTGTATGTATTTTCCTTCATGTGTGAGTGTGAAATAAATGCTTATCATGAAATGCTTTCTGCAGAGGTTTTTACTTGATGGAGAGGTTTATTTTTGTTTTTCCTGATTATGTAATGGATCATTCTAATTTACATTTGTTGTTATCTGAACTTTTCTGTTCTTCTCCATATTCCTGTGCATCTCGTTTAAGAGTATGGGCTAGTTGATTGTGTTTTAAAAGTGATTTCTGTTGTCCTTGGGGTGTTTGGGTCTGCATTTTTCTAAGACTGTTTCTGTACTTTCTTCAGGTATTGCATTGTGGGCATAATGGTATTTTATGTGGGATGCATGGAACCATGTATCTTTTCCCATTATTCTTAAGGATGTAAGAGTAGTGAGGACTACTTCAAAGGGACCGTTCCACCTGAGTTCTATAGGTTTGTCTTTGGTGACATTTTTCACATACACTTTGTATTCTGGCTTGATGTTATGTAGTGAGAAATCTAGTGGAACCCTTTGCACTAGTAATCCTAGTCTTCTAAGTTCTTCCAACCTATTTTGTATCTTTGTTATATAGGTGTGCAACTGGCATTCCCCTCCCAGCAGGGACATGTAAGATGGCTTAGTGGTCCTTCCATGCCATACTGGTTGTCCAAAAAAGTATCTCATATGGGGAAATGTGTAAGTCCCCTCTGGGTTTGGTTCTCAGATAGAACAGTTTAAGTCGAAGGATTTCTGTCCACTTAAGATGGGTTTGTGCACAGAGTTTTGCTATAGTAGTTTTCAATTCCTTATTCTTCCTTTCTACTTGTCCTGAACTTTCTGGTCTGTAAACACTGTGAAAATTACCCTTTATTCCCAGATACTTATAGACTTGTTGTAATATGCCAGTTGTAAAATGGCTTCTCTGGTCAGAGTCAATGGCGTCTGGAATGCCATACCTAGGAATTATTTCTTTAAGCAGTGTTCTCACTACAATGCCAGTGTTGTTCTTTTTTGTTGGGTATACTTTTGTTCACTATGTGAGTCTGTCAACTATAACTAAAGAATATTTGTATCCTCAATCATGTACCCATCTTCTCTAAAATATTGCCCTAATTAGCACCCTCTTTCTGATTAATCTAATTGGTTCCTTCCCTTCTGCCTACAAAAATATTCTTAATTCCTCAATCCTTAAAAGAAACCTCAGTCAGCCCCATTATCCGTTAGCTATTATTTTGTCTATTTATCCCTTCTTTTCTCAGCCATCCTTCTTGAAAAGGACATTTTAACTTGGTATCTCTAGCTCCACCCCTCTCACTCCCTTCTAAACCCTCTACAATCTGGTTTCTGTTCTCATTACTCAACTGAAACTGCTGGCTCCAAAATTACCAGTGACCTTCAAATTACCACGACTAATGGTCATTTCTCAATTCTCAACCTCTTTTGACCTCTCTGCAGCATGGGATACCTTTGATCACTATCTTCTCTCTGGGTTTTTGTGATGATGATTGCTCCTGATTCTCTTCTTTCCTTCTGTCTCCTTCCTCACTCCTTCTCAATCCTCTTTGCTGGATCATCATTTGTATCATTCTCTCTACATAAGATTTTCCCAATCTCTTCCTCCCTTAGTTGTCAACACTATTTCCTTTTTAAAATTATTTTGTAATATTTTGTATACACTTTGTATTTGTTTAATATAGCTGTGTTCCCTCTACCCCCAGCAAACTCTGAGATCCTTGAGGTAAGGGATGGTTCCATTTTTTATTTATGCAGTATATGGCACACTGCAGATACTTAAAAAGTGTTCCTTGTATAACAAAACATATTAAAAACTTTACCAATTCTTTTCCTAATATGAATCCACATTCAAAACATTTCCATTTTTCTTTTTCCATCATTATTTCCATCTACATTCTCCTTTGAGTCTCAAATGGCCTTTACAAAGTTATACTATTCTAAACACTTTTTAAAAAAAAACAAAAACTGATTTCTATTTTCTTCTGTGCTCTGCAGTCATTACATATGTGTTTCATATGATATTTTCCCCCCAAAACGAACTTTCAAAATATCCGAGTAAATTAAAGGGATCATCTCTTTCTTCCCTTCTAATATCAAAATTCCCTTCCTAATAACTAATAGCTTTACCATCACAATATTTTCCTTCTGAACTTTTTTATCCTTTTAATGACCAATGGGTTTTCTTTTCCTCTACTCTTCTTTTCATTCTAATTCCTTTTCTTTCTTTTGTTCTATTCATTGGTGATACTTGGCCATCATGACAGAAACCTTCTCTGACTTCAAGGTCACCTCGAAATGAGAGCAATTATTCCTCTCCAGAGCTTCCCTGATCTCACTTTAGGAAACACTGATCCATACATATTTCCAAATTGTTAGCTTTAAGAAAAATTTCCGTTCTGGCTTTAAGTAATGTGAACATCGCCTACTTCTTGTCATTTTTAGGGTTGATGAAATCCAGTTTGTCCACGAATACGGTCAAGCTGGCACAGATGTTGAGGTTAACTTAAGAACCAGATGGCTCTACAATGATGAACAAAGCATACTGTAAGAAAATCTCCAATTTTAATTTTACCTTTCTGCAACCCACAACTATCATCTGGAAATGTTCATGTACCCTAATTCTAATAGTCTAAATAAACATTTAGTGGCCGAATGATAAAAGGACTTAAGACGGAGAGAAAAATGTCCCCTAATGATAGCCCTGTTCTGTAGAATATAGTGATACATTTATGCCCCCCCACCTATATATCTACCACCATGGAAAGAAGTAAAAGGAATACCAAAGTGGATCAATACTCTCTTTAGTGTAAGTATTCACTCTGGTGATGCAGGTCACAGCCCATCAGTACTAGATTATTCTCTGTGGTTATTATCCAAGTCATCCCATAAATTCCCTACGGTCCACCTGCTCTGGAGACTTTCTTTGGTTCTCTGGACACTGTATTGAGATACTAATGGAGCACATGAAGTCTCAATGTTGACCTGCTTTTTTTATCCATTTCTCCTTCTTTTTGCTTCATGGGCCAAAAAAGAGGCAAGCGAGAAGCAGAAAGGAGAGAAAATGGAGGAAAGAATGGATAAGACAAGCAAGAAAGGATCAAGAGATGCAGAAATGAGAGCCTAGATTTTATGATACCAAAAAAGATAAGATCCCTAAATCTATTTGCACTACTGGAGGGAAATTATGGTGATATAAAAATATTACTAAATTTTTATTTTTTTAAAGGCTTTTAAAGCCTCTTTATTTTAAAAAGGCTTCCTCTCAAAGAGCTTACATTCTAATGGGGGAAGACAACTCATAAAAAGGGAGCTGAAAAGCTTTGAGGAGACAGGATGGATGAAGAGAAGTTAGCTATAATGAAGCATGGTAGCAAAATCTGGAGGATCAGATGCATAGCCCAACAAGGAGTCAAGCTTGGTCAGCCAAGGCTTATCCTCAAAGAGAGGGCAGAATCCTTCTTATTCAATCATAGAAAATGTAGACATCTAGAGGCAAACCCCAGAATGAAGCATTAGAAGCTACAGTGCTTCTGTATTCTAACTCTACAATGTGGTGTAGGATTGATGTAGTCTTTTGGAAAGGAAGGGATCTTCCAGAGCCAATAAGGATTCTCTCTGTACATTTGCAAGAGCTACTTGGTATTCTATAAGTTGAAGAATCAGGTTCCTAAGTATTGGCGTTTTCTATTCTAAAAACCCAACAATTTAAGGAACAATTTAGAATACTACGATTACTGCTGAGTCCTTTCCATCGTTGTAGCAGGAGGGATCATGGGAACTCCTGATTTAATGGACTGAGGTACCTTCCATGGAGCAGAATATGTGCTCTTGTCCTTTGTTAAACGATATGGGCTTTGCTGGGGTGGCACAGGGAGCAGTGATTCCCAGGATCTAGGACTTTGGGGAATAGTATTAGCAACTGAGAGTCAGGAAGATGGACTTCTATCAGAATATAAGAGAAAATTAGGAATTCCTTGGATGGCCCCTGCTGCACCCTCATTTTAAATATAGTCACTGTACTTCATCTTCAAGGCAAACAGACTGAACCATATCTTTTCTTGAAGCATTTGAAATCACAATTGTTGCCCCCACACACTTATACACATGGCCCACACACAAATAGGCAATGGAAATTATTTTCATCCAAAAATATTTGTAGGGTGTATTATAAATTGTTATCTAAAATGCATTACAATGCAATTTATACTATAATTTGATGATGATTATTATTTTTACATTTCTAGGTGATACCTTTACTTCTACTCTAAATGTTGTGGAGTTTTTCCATAGGGGGAAAATGATAGATTCCAGAAATGTCCTCTCCCTGACCTTTACCAACCATAATACCAGATTTCAGCAGTTCTGATTAATGGAACTAACAGAATATTTTGTCCCAGAGGACAAACACTGCGCATTTAAGTCAAGAGTAACCCAAGGACATAAGAAACAGAAACAAGGCACTGGAGTTTCAAATGTTGTATAGAATAGTCAAAACATATTAGAATTATGTATGCAGCTATTTCAAGAAAATGTGGAAATAACAGTTTTAATTTGATTAAGCCTCAACAGAATGTGGCCCTCATCTGGAAGTCAACTAAAACTTGAACTATGGCATGAAAACATGCTAATCATTGGATCACAGACCTGGAAAGGCCCTCAGAAGCTATCTAGTCCCACCAACTCATTTTACAAATGAGAAAAAAGACACCAAGAGAGGTAAAGTAACTTCCCTGAATGTCAGAGATTTAAACCAATAAGTCCCCTTCTGATTTGGGGGATGGGGAGAGGTGGCATGGCAGGGAAGCCTTTGCACATCCATCTCTAATTTATAATGTTTAGCTCTCAGTTAATCTTACATGTCATACTCTATAGGTAATACTCCACATGTTTGGAATCTAGACTCAATCCAAGTCACACCATTTTTGCTTGGGATGTCCTGCCTCCCTTTCTCGAAATTCTATCCATCCTTAACTTAAATTAGGTTTCCTTCCTTTCTATTAAAGCCTTCCTTGATCCCTACCAGGAATGACCTTTTCCTTTGCACCTTTAATAGCACTTTGCTGTATGATTCTAATATACTTATTGTATAATTTCTATATTTGTCTCTTATCCTCTTATTAGACTATAGTCGGTCTGCAGGTACTATATATCTTTCTAACTTTCTAAGTCCTCCAGTGCCTAGCAGAGTGCTCTGCACATACAAGTCTGTTAAATACTGGCTGAATGAATACATTACCTTGGAATTCACAGAATGAAGAAATTAGAATTACTATTCCCTGCCTCAGTTAGAGGAGATTCTGTAATTTATACAAGTATGCTCTAGAAAGTTTCTCTCTGGAAATAATAAGTTCATTCCATTCAGTATGAGCTGTAAGAAAGTCATTCTTTCATTTGAATTTAATTGTTCAGCCCCTAAGGGCTGTCATTTCCCCAAGTATATGATAATCATAATATGTACTTCCCCAACATGTTAATGCTGGAAGCTCTTTTGGCAAAAGAGGTTATATAAATGTAAATTTTTTGTTGTTGTAATTAAGGCAGTGTGGTATATCTTTGGCATACCACAATGTAGTTATTTTTAAATGATTTCCTTTAAATTACAGTAATTCATTTCAAATTACCCAGGACCAAGTACAGCACTTCTTTCCCTAGAAAAATCTTATTTTACATGAGCCCAAATAATTATAACCAAATCTAAAATTTACTGTTATTTCACAGGGTGAGGTTCACAAACTCAGCACTCAAGGGGCTGTTTATTTCCTCTTAAGTACTTTGCCTGTAATTAGTGTGTGCTGCCACCAGGTGAACACTGCTGTCTTGGCTATCGTCTCATGATTCAAACAGAGACTTCCCAAAAGTATGGCCAGCTGTGAACGTGATGAATATACTTTCCCATTTCATTTTTTAATTACAAAAATCTTCATCCTCATTTTTTAAAACTAAAAGGCGCGGCTCCTAGGTGTCATAGTGTAATCTTTTCAATATGCTGGAGGAAGTCACAAAAATATTGCAGTGGGTACATTATAAATTCATATTAATCAGCTTCAACTGTGCCCTTTCTACAACCACTAATTTCTTCCCTATCATACTTCCCAAAGAAGCTTTTGAAATCTCTTCCCTTCCGTAAACCTCCACCGCCTCATTTCTCATTGTCAAAGACTTTTCCTTTTTATTGCATAAATGGAGATGATTTAACATGGGTACTTTCTTCTCTCCTCTTCATCTTGACATCCCCAACTCACTCTTCTTTGACCCAGTCTCTGAGAATTAGGTGGCTCTTTTTGACAAAACCAACCCCTCTAAACGTCTTTTATTCCATCCCTTCCCTTCTTCTCCAACAGATTGCCTTCTCAATCATGCCTCCCCTTCAATCATTATCTGCTAGTTCCTTCCCTACTGTCTTCAAATACATCCAAATCTTCCCCATCCTTATAAAATCTTTCACTTCATCTCTCTCCTAGTAACTACTTTTCAGACTTTTTTCTTTCATGCCACAGAAAACTCTTCACTGCATAAGTTCAGCGTACGTCTCTGGACTCCTCACACTTGAAATAATTTCTGCCTTTATGGCTTCTTCCTTTCACTGACTGGTTCCTTCCAGAAACTCCATTTTAAGGAGGACACCAGGCTAGTTGTGTCTTATTTCTCTTCAGTTTTCTCTTTTTACTCTCTGGATTTTCTATACTGTTCCCTCACACATAATTCGTTCTCTCCCCTCTACTTCCCAGATCTTTTTCCTTTTACTTATTGTCTTTTCCCATTACAATGTAAGCTCCTTGAGGGCAGGGACTGTTTTTTTTTTCCTTGCTTGTATTTGTATTTCTGGGGCCAGCTAGGTGGCAATAGATAGAGTCCAGGGCCTAGCTATGAAACCCTAGACAAATCTCAACATTGTTTCCTGCAGTAAAATGGGAATAAAAAGCACTTATTTCCCAGGGCTGTTGAATCAAATGAGATATTTGTAAAAAGTGTTCACAAGACTCATGAGCTCATATCCAGCCTTAGACACTTATTATCTTTGTGATCTTGGGCAAGTCACTTAACTTTGCATCAATTTCCTCATCTATAAAATGAGCTGGAGAAGGAAATGGTAAACTACCCCACTATCTTTGCCAAGAACACCCTAAATGGGGTCAGGAAGAGTCATAAATGCCTGAACCACAACAAATTTGTATTTCCAGCACTTATCACAGTGCCTGACAAGAAGTAAGTGCATAATAAATGTTTGTTAACTTGATCTGACAATACCATTTCCTCAAATTATCATCCTCTATCTATCCTCCCTTTCATTAGGTTTGGCTCACAATACATTGAGTCACCCAGTTACCCCTGCAAGTATCACTTCTAAAGTTTATCATAGCACAAGGTAGCAAATGATGTTGTGTGAATTTATGAAGAATGGAGGAAGGGACATTGGGGAACATACATCGTTAAGAAAATGTCATTACTATAATTCAATTGAGTCCAATTCTACGTGGCCTCATGGGCTTTATCCATGAAATTTTCCTGGCAAAGATACTGAAGTGACTTGCCTTTTCCTTCTTCAGCGTGTCCTCATTTTGCAGAAAAGAAACTGAGGCAAATAGGGGTTAAGTGACTTGCTCAGGGACACAACAGGTAGTAAATGCCTAAGCCTAGATTGGAACACAGATCTTCTTGGCTTCAGTCCTGATTCTCTATCCATTGTGCCACCTAACTATATCAAGCATCATTTGCGTACTGAAAACTAAACCTAGTAGCACTATTTTATATGTTTTGGCTTTTTGTAATTGTTGGTTTTTTTCTATAAGTTAATATTCTGAATCTTAAGAAGGTATATTCTCTCAACCTAGTGATGTGCCCAGTTCAGACCAACTCCCGAGTTCTATTGTATCTCTCTGGTCCATGTCAGGTTCCTTAAATATGTCATTCTGTCTGCAAAATCCTCTAATTTCTTCCTGTAGAGTTCTGTGATCTCTGATATAGATATGCCCAAAAGAATACAAAAGGGCTCAGAAAATATCATCAAGCTTGTAGTGGTCACTGTGACCCAGCCCTTCAGTGTTCTCTGTGGTCTAAACCTTAGAGAGATCATGGCACAGCCAGATGGACAAAGCTGTTTCAGGGACGTAGCCGAGAAGGATGCAGAAATGCATAGGAAGTCCTTTTGGAATAACGGATTCCCAGAACCATCCTGGTTTGTAAGAGAAGAGACCTTACCAGCCCTTATTCCCTCTTTCCAATTCACAGAGCCCCACCTTTATAGTAATAATGTGATAGGCAAAAAAAATAAAATAAAATAAAGTGATAGGCAAAAAAAACTAAAGAGAGCTGGCTCCTGCCCACTTATTTGTATGTGCTGCCTTCAAATGGGAAGAAAGTCAAGTCCTCTTTGGGGCTGTTGGCAGGAGTTGCTGACTCCCTATCCTAGCAGATCAGTTACTGCCTTTTACATAAAACTGAAAAAAGGATAATTGTAAAATCATGCTCGCAGAATGACATGGAAGAGGGAAGCAGGCACATAGGATTACAGCACTGGATTATCTTCTTAGTGGTCCTTACTCAGGGTTTTCTGCTTTAAAAAGAAAAGTTTCTGTTCTGATTGTTAGGCTGGTTTAAAAAAAAGAAAGAAAGAGCAAGGTGCTCTCTAAATGACAAAGTTTAAGGCAGCTTATGCTGGGCTTTTAATATTCATGATTTTCCAAAGCACTTTAATTGCAAGAGAAAGCTTGCATTTGACCAGAGGTCTTGCTATAAGGAATTACCTTGTAAAGTTAACCTGATTTGACAAGTTCCAGATGTGTTTCCTCTGTCCAACATAAGATCATGGAAATATGATTTCAACTGCTACTGCTGGAAAATTTTTTTAGAGTCCATTTGTTTATCATTAGGAAACAACATGATTTCATAAATTCCATATATTTATGGAATCACTAAATAAAGAAGCAAATGTTTCCTCCAACAAGATGCCTCCCATGAATATGTCAAATCCTACAAGATTCCTTGAATATATAACATCATTGCTAACTTGGTTTAACAACTCTGATTATTAATAATCTATAAAAGGGGAGAGGTGTATGCTCACAAAAGGTGTTTGCCAGTGTCATGGAGGATGCCCGGTATAGACAGAGCCCAAATGGAATAGTAAGTTCCAGAGATGTGGAGATGTCCCAGATGTTCTATTTTGCAGGTGGCACAGTCCCCTGCCTGCTGCCGTAAATGGTGTCATGCCCTGAGACATTGAGATCCACCCAATAATATTATAGACACTCAAAAGAGTTCAACACAGGGGGGAAAACCCAGTTAGATGTAGAATGCCTATTGGCCAGAATAAGATTTGCAATTGGGGGAAGAATCTACAGAATTGGTCTAATGATACATATAACATGGACAGACTCTGTAGACAGTGAACTGGGACCCAAATTGAGTAGGAATAGCAGAACAGTTAAGAAACTATAATTCTTTTTTTTAACCCTTTACCTTCTATCTTAGAATCAATGCTCTGTATTGGTTCCAAGGCAGAAGAGCAGTAAGTCATGATAAACAAACCCTTCCTATTTAATCTAGAAACCTCACACTCTCCAACAAGGTTCACTCATCTAGGACACTTCGTTTTGATTCATCATTCCTGAATCTCATTCCTTTCTAGTCTATCCATACAGGGGCCACAGTGATATTCCTAAAGCACAGATCCGACTCAGATCTTCTAGTCTGAACATCTCCAACGTCTTCCTATTACCTTTAAGATAAAAATATAAACTCAGATATTTTAATTCCTTCACCTGATCCCCTCCCCCCAACCTTCCTCCCCATTCTCTGCCCCTTCTGTCTACTTTGTAGTTGCAGAATGGGTGCACAATAGGTACTTAAAAAGTTTTTTCTATATTTTATGATTTCTGCTTAGTACTTATATAGATTGGCCAGTAGACAAAGTCCATTATTGAATTAAACACCACTTCATCTTTCTCAAACCCTGCTCCCTGTTTTTTTTTTGGGGGGGAGGTAGGGCAAACCACTAGTTCTAGTCCTTTTCCCCCTTCTAATTGACCTTCTTGTTAAAAATTTATTTTTTTAACATTCTTTCCTTTTTAAAATTTAAGTTCCAAATTCTTTCCCTGCATCCCACCTCTTCTTTGCCCACAGAGAAGGCAAGCAATTTGATACCAATTATATAGGATGTACACTTAAAAGTCCTTGGGGCGTAGATCTACATGATTCTCCAAAAGTTTGGACCAGATCAATACTCTACCAGTAGTTCATTAGTATACCTATTTTTCTCTCATCTCCTCCTCCATTTGTTATTTCTTTTTTTTTTAAACCCTTACCTTCCATCTTGGAGTCAATACTGTGTATTGGCTCCAAGGCAGAAGAGTGGTAAGGGCTAGGCAATGGGGTTAAGTGACTTGCCCAAGGTCACACAGCTAGGAAGTGGCTGAGGCCAGATTTGAACCTAGGACCTCCCGTCTCTAGAACTGGCTCTTAATCCACTGAGCTACCCAGCTGCCCCCTCCATTTGTTATTTCTAATGAGTATGAGGAGATACCACAGAATTGTTGTAATTTGAATTTCTCTAATCATGAGTGATTTCAAGCATTTTTTCATTTAACTATAAATAGTTTTGATTTCTACTTCTGATAATTGCCTATTTATATTCTTTGACCATTTATCAACTGGGGAATGGCTCTTATTTTACTAAATTTGACTCAGTTCTATACTCATTATATATTTTAGAAATTTGATAATAAAATAATTTAACATTACTTCATTGTGGCACATTTTAGCACAATGTAGTTTCCCTAATTATCTCTTTTAAATAGGTCTATTTTTGCTTTTGTTTTTTCTGAAATCATGATCGCTACCTCTGCTATTATAAAGTTTAACCAAAGCTTATTAGATTCTGTTCTAGCCCTTTATTTTTAACTCTATGTCTGTCTTTCTGCTTCAAATGTATCTCTTATTAATAATATATTGCTGAATGCTGGTTTCTAATCTCTTACTTTATTTCCTTTTGTTTTATAGGGGAATTCATCCTATTCATATTCATGGTTATGATTACTGTGTTTTTCCCTACATCTCATTATCTTCTTTTTCTTCTCTTTTTATCCTCAAAAATCAATCTTGCTTCTAATCACTGTCTCCTTTAATCCTCTCTTCCTCTAGTCATTCTCCCTTCTTTCTATAAGCTCTTTCTCTTCCTATTTCCCTATAGGGTAAGTTACATTTTTATATACCACTGAATTATATATATTCAGTGGTGTGTATATATGTATGTGTATGTATATATATATATACACATATACATTCCTTACTCTTTTTTTTTTAAACCCTTACCTTCAGTCTTGGAGTCAATACTGTGTATTGGCTCCAAGGCAGAAGAGTGGTAAGGGCTAGGCAATGGGGGTCAAGTGACTTGCCCAGGGTCACACAGCTAGGAAGTGTCTGAGGCCAGATTTGAACCTAGGACCTCCCGTCTCTAGGCCTGGTTCTCAATCCACTGAGCTACCCAGCTGCCCCCCATTCCTTACTCTTTGAACCAATTTTGTTGAGAGTAAGTTGCAAGCAATTTTAGTTTCCATTGTAAAAGTTCTTTGTATGACTTTTTTTATGTGAGAAAATTTCCCCATTCTACCTCTCCCTTCCCCCTTCTCTCAGTACAACTCTCTTTTTCATCCCCTCATTTTTTTTTAGATCATTCTAACATAATTCACTCACATACTCTGTCTAGGTAAAACACCTTTTAAATGGCCTAATATTGACAAAATTCTAGGAGTTACATATATATTATCTTCCTTTTTTTGAGTTCCTTATGATTACTCTCTCATGTTTATCTTCTTATGCTTCTCTTATGCCTTTTTTTGAAAGTCAAATGTTTTATTCATCTCTAGTCTTTTTTTTTAACCCTTACTTTCCATCTTGGAATCAATATTGTGTATTAGTTCCAAGGCAGAAGAGTGGTAAGGGCTAGGCAATGGGGATTAAGTGACTTGCCCAGGGTCACACAGCTCATCTTTAGTCTTTTCATCAGAAATATTTAAAATTCATCTTCTTTATTAAATCCCCCCCCCAAAGGATTATACTCAGTTTTGTTGTGTTTATTATTCTTGGCTGTAATCATAGCTCCTTTACCTTTTATCATCATATTCCAAGCTCTCTACTCCCTTAAAGTGAAAGTTACAAAGTCTTATATAGTCCTGATTGTGGCTCTGTAATATTTGATTTTTTTTGGACTGCTTTAAGTATTTTCTCTTTGACCTGGGAGCTCTGGAATTTAGCTATAATGCTCCCAGGAGTTTTCATTTGGGGATTTCTTTCAAGAGGTGATTAATGGATTCTTTCCATTTCTATTTTGCCCTCTGGATCTAAGAAATCAGGGCAATTTTCCTTGGTAATTTCTTGGAAAATGGCGTCTAGATCCTTTCTTTCATAATTACTTTCAGATAGTCTGATAATCCTTAAATTATCTCATCTTGATCTATTTTCTTTTGGACTTTGTGTGTGTTTGCTTTGCTTTCACTGACTCCTGTGGCTGTGCCTTGCTCTTTGTCTCCAAAAAAATTCTCTAGTTAAGGCTTTTTTTTGTTTGTTCATTTTCCCAGCCTTTTTAAAGGTAGGCTCTATTCTCAAGGAGGTTAGAGTACCCTCTTAAACTTCAGTCCTTCCTTAATGCTACCCTTAGCCTTCTTTCTGGGTTTCTGCAAGTTTCAATTCTTTCAAGATGGCTTGATGGCCTGTGGGTTGAGAGCTCTGAGAGCTACCTCCCACTGATAATTCAAGTACCCTCTGAGACTGCTGATAACTCAACTTCTAGTCTCAGCCTTGGGTGTAGGCTTTTGGTCTCTGGGCTTGATCAGGCCAGGCACCCAGCACCAAGCCTACTTCCCTGTCCTGAGGCTCCTCCTTGAGTTTTTGGTAAGGTGATCAGGGGCCCAGCTTTGGGTCTACCTACTGCCTCAAACTGGGATCTCTGTACTTACCACAAGGCCAGGCCAGGACTCCTGGCCTCACTCTGGGCCCTCAGAGATCAGGCTATGCAGCACAGACTGCCCTGTGCTGGAATTCTGAACCTCACTGCAGGTTTGCTTGGAACTTTAAGGAATACACACTGGTTTGGACCACTATTGGCCTAGGCAGGTTCTCAGGATCTAGATGTTGACTTGGGCCTAGGTTCAGGACCTGGAACAGTAGATGAAGGGTGGAGAGGGCTTGGTTCTCACTCCTTGCTGTAGTCTTCTGTTAGCTATGCTCCCCTCTCACCTCAGTGCCCCAAATGTTCTCTGTCTACCTTTCAGGTTTTTCTCTTCTTGAAAATTGCTTCACTCTGACACCTTGTTGGTTCTTTTACTCCTGCATTTGTTTTGTGCATTATTTGAAGATTGCTTGAAGGGGATTCTCATGGTAATTTCAAGCTTCCCTGCTTCTTCTCCATCATCTTGGCTCACTTTTCTCCTGGCATGTGCTGTGGTCTTACACAGAAAGGACACTTGGTCCCTTACAGGAGCAAGAAAAAGTGTTTTTAAACTGTGACCAGGACTTCTGCTCCCTTGTGATCAACCACTAACACTCCTTTCCACCTTGGAGCTGTGACCCAGAATGGGCAGTAGAGTTGTCAATAAGCACCAGTTATACTCAGTGCCACAAAAGGTCCTCTGTAATATCTTTCTGATTCCCTTATCTGACTCCCTTACCATATTTAGGCTGAGAGCTCCTGAAATTATTGCTGCTACTGAGGCTGCTACTGCTACTTATTGTATGTAAGCTCTGGATGGGTCTCCACTCTGATGCCAAAGGCATCTCCTGTTGACTTCTCAAACTTTCTTAGGGCAAAAAAAAAAATCTCACCCTTGCCTTTTATTGGCTGTGCTGCTCCAAGTTTTTCTTTGAGGCATTATTTTAAAGTTGTTTGGAGGGAAATATTGGGAGAGTTCAATTGGGTAACTACCCTTAATCTGCCATCTTGGCTCCTCCAACTGACTTTCACAAATTTCTCTGAACTATGCCCAAAGGGCTACAAAACTATGCAGACCCTTTAATCTAACAGTATTATTACTAGGTCTTTATCCCAAAGGGATTAAAATAAAGCAGGGGAGGACCTATTTGTATAAAAATGTTTATAGCAGTTCTTTTTGCAGTGGCAAAAAATTGGAGATTGAGGGGTGTGGGAATGACTGAATAATTGACTGAACAAGTTGTGGCATATGATTATAAGGTGCTACTATTATACTATAAGAAATGATGGGCAGATTGATTACAGAAAAACTGGAAAGACTTACATAAACTGTGACCACAAAAATATGGGTTTCAAAACTATGAATTGCCAAAACTGTAAAGATAATTTTTAGTGTCTTGAGTTAAATCAAAAATAAGTGGTCGCCATGGGAAAAATTCCCAAATATGAAATACCCGTCAGCTGGGTTTTATGAAGATTTTAATTAATACAAATGAAGGAATTAAGGGAAGGGAAAGAGACAGAGTAAGAGGAAATAGTAGGAAAAGGCTAGGGCCTAGGCCAAATGACCTAGGCCTTTCTCTTTAAGAGAGAAACTAAGTCAGTCTTTAATCACTCACCACAAGATTTTGTCCCAAGCAAAGCTCCATTTCTTCACTGAAATCCTTAACTCCTGGACTGAGTTCAGAGATCCAGCTCTGATTCCTGACCTCCAATTCAGCTTCCAAAGCTGAACTCACTTCAGAGGCCTCAAGCTCCTTCCTTTTAAAGAAAATTTTCTCTTGTGTCACCTCCCCTAAATTTCCATGTCTACCAATCACAGTAGACACTTTTCCTAGGACTGACCATTCTTAGTTTTCACCATTCTTTAGTTCTCACCTTCTCTGGGTAGATTATATCTTCCAAGTACTTCACACCTCTTTGCTAAACTTGCCCTTTGTAAGTTGCTTGACCTTTTAGTGATTAATTTGACCTTCATAGGTACTTAGCATCCTTTTGTATTAGATTTAAAAATAGACCAAGTTTGGGTTAGGGACTTTTTCATTGTTCAGTAAGGAGTTTACAACTTTATCTTCCCCTAAAGTATGCCTAAGTATGGGTAGAGTAATGTAAAGTTCTCACATACATTCCTAAGTACCTCCATTGTTTTAAATGGGGAATAGCCTTAACCAAATGTTCCAAGGTAGGGTCTGAGAAATTTTAAGATTCACAAAACTGATGCAAAGTAAAGTGAGCAGAATTAGGAGAACATTGTACACAGTAACAGCAACATTGCATGATGATCAATTGTGAATGACTTAGCTATTTTCAGAAATATAATAATCCATGACAATTTCAAAGGACTTATAATAAAAAATACTATCCTTCTCCAGAGAAAGAATTGATGGTACCTGAATCCAGATCAAAGCATACTATTTTTTACTTTATTTTCTTTGTGTTTTTTTTAAAGAATCTTTTCCCCACAACATGACCAATATGGAAATACATTTTATATGTTCACACATGAATAGAGCCTAGATTAAATTGCTTGCTGTCTCAGAGAGTGGGAGAATAGGGAGGAAGAGAATTTAGAACTCAAAATTTTGGTAAATGATTGTTGAAAATTGTTTTTGCATGTAATTAGGGAAAAGTATTATATTTTTTAAAATTTCCCTGGAGGAGAAGGGTCAAAGGTGGCTCCTCTCCAAATTAAGTATTTTGAAAGAGGGGGGAAAAGACTTTCTCTAGGGGAAGAGACTTGGGGCAAAACTGACTTTATTAGGAAAAAATGTCTAACAATCACAGCTGTCCCAAGTGGGATAGACTGCCTTGGAAGGGAGTTTTCCTCTCACTGAAAGTATTTTAGCAGAGGCTGGATAGTCACTTTGTCAGAGAGGTTGAGGGCATTCCTTTTCAGGTTACAGTCTTACGAGATTACTTCTGGTAATCTAAACTTGATTACTAAATTCCTTCTAACTTTGAGATTCTATGACATTGTGAATCTTTTGTGAGACCAAATGAAATAGCATGAAGAAAGTGCCAAATAAACATTGTCATTGTTTTTGTTATTTTACCAAAGTATTCTCTTAACCATTTTAAGCAACAGAGCAATTTATTCATCTACTAAAGAATTTGAGAGCATATATCACATATATTGTTACATGATATCTATCTTACATATATATGTCTATAAAATAAACTAGGGATAATCTTAGAGGAAAGGTACTAGAATTAAGAAGGATCAGGAAAGGCTTCCTATAGAAGATGGGATTTTAGCTGGGAAGGAAGCAAGGGAAGTCAAGAGGTGAATGTGGGGAGGGAGAGTATTCCACACAATGGGTACAGCCAGAGAAAATGTCTATAGCTGAGAGATTGAGAGATGGAGTAGCCTGCCTGGGGAGCAGCAAGGAGGCCAGTGTCATTTGATGGAAGAGTACTCAGTAGGGGATAAGGTATAGGAAGACTGGAAGGGTAAGAGGGCTAGGTTATGAATCGCTTTGAAGACCAAACAGAATTTTTGAAGTTGATCCTGGAGGCAATAGGGAGCCACTGGAGTTTGTTGATTAGCCACTTGACATGTTTGAACCTGTGCTTTAAGAAAATCCCTTTGGTGGCTGAATGGAGAATGGATTGCAGTAGGGAGAGACTTAAGGCAGGAAGACCCACCAGCAATCTATTGCAATAATCCAGATGTGAGTTAATAAGAACCTGCACCAGAGTCGTGGCAGTTTCAGAAAAGAGAAGGGGGAATATTTGAGAGACGCTGCAAAGATAAAATCGAAAAGCTTTGGTAACAGATTGGATTATGAGGTGGTTAGTAAGAGTAAGGAGTCAAAGGTGTCACATAGGTTGTGAGTTGATGGACTGGGAGGATGGTGTTGGCTTCTGCCGCATTAAAGAAGGTAGGAAGAAAAGTAGGTTTAGGAGAAAAGATGATTAAGTTTTAAACATATTGTTTAAGATTCTATTGGCCATCCCTCCAAGATGTCTGAAAGGCAGTTAGAGATTTGAGATTAGAGATCAGCAGAGAGACTAGGGCAGGAAAGGTAGATTTGAGAATCATCAGATAAGGAAATTTCAACATTTTTTAACATGGATGTGGTACATTTGTGAGTAATGGCAAAATTAAGAGGTGCAGTGGAAATCATGGGAAATGGGTGGGTTGAGAGACTGGAAAGTTAAGATGTTTGAGGATGTAGGATGAGGACAGGAATTGAGAAGGAAGGAAAGATTGTGAACCCAGGCATTGAACTAATTGAGAAAGGAAGAGGTGTGATCTGGAGGGCTGTAGACGACTACCAGGATTTTGATTAGATAGTTTGATTGAAGAGCGTTATTGCACCTCGAAAGAGAAGTTAGTTCTTGAGTGGTGGTAGAGGGAGAATCTAGAAATAGCAATGGGGAGAATTGGATGAAATGAATGAATATTAGCCAGTGCTAGAAAGGGAGGCTGTGCCATCAGAAAGAAGCTAGTCTTCAATAATAGCCAGAAAATGAAAGGAATGGGAAAGAAAAAGATTTGAGATGACAGCAAGTTTGTAACCTACGGAGCAGATATTCCAATGAATACATTTCAAGAGATGGTTAGAGTTTGCATTATACTTTAGGGTAAGTGTATGAGGGATAATGGAAATAAGGAATAAAGTAGTAGGGATTGGGGAATACAGTTTTGATAATGACCAATAAGGGTTCAGAAACACTGGGATGTGGAGGGTATAATCAAGTGGGAGTTTATTAATCATTCTTTAAAACCCTTACCTTCTGTCTTAGTAACAACTCTAAGTCAGAAGGGCAAGGGCTAGGCAAAGAGTAATTAACTTGCCCCCAAAGTCACACATCTAGGAAGTGTCTAACATCAGGTTTCAACCCAGGTCCTCCTGATTCTAGGGCTGACATTCTATCCATTGTGCCACTTCATTGCCCCAATTTATTAATCATTGAATGAAACATTTAGAAAGATTTAAAAAGTCGATGGTATTACATTAGAGAATAGAGAGCAATTTTGGCAAATGGCAGAATAAAATATCAGATTACATGGGCTTAGGTAAGTAAGTGTTAAAGAAATGGAATCAGCAAGTTTAGACAGCTTCTCACCAAGTACCAAAAACTATGCCCTGAAGAATTTAACTCTTTCATCCCCAGAATATCCATTTTGGGGCCCCAGTGACATGCCTGAAATTGATGGGTGCCTCAGTTACCTAATCCATCTAGATCAGCTCCAGCTATGCTCCCAGTCCCTCTATTCCATGCTCTTAAATTTTTCCCTTGTTACCAAATCTTTCATCTGTTTTCTTTCTCCCTTTGTTGATCTTCACCTAATTGCTTCATAGATATTTTCTACCCTCTAAGACCCACCTTTTCTGGATTTCGTCCCATGAGTAAACCTTTTCAATATATGATGTTCTCCCACCTTTCCTCTCTTCTTCTCACTCAATCCATTAACTTAACTTGTATTTTTTGAATAATATATATCCATCTAAAGCCATATTCTAGGCATGGGCTTTGTTCCACCAGGTTTCAGTACTATTTACAAGATCAAATTTGCCCATTTGTATTAGAATCTGTAGTATTTCTCACTTGTTGTCTAAACTTTGGGAATTTTATATAGACATTTAACTCCATAGGTTTTACTATTGGCCTCTTTCTAGGCAGCTAGGTATTGTAGTTATTAGAGGACTTGGACTGAAATGGAGAAGACTTGAGTTCAAGGTGGATCTCAGATGCTTTCTAGCCATGTGATCATGGGCAATCTACTTACTTGTCTGCTTCAATTTGAATGGGGATGATAATGGCAACCAAGGGGGCAGCTGGGTAGCTCAGTGGATTGAGAACCAGGCCTAGAGGTCCTAGGTTCAAATCTGGCCTCAGCCACTTCCTAGCTGTGTGACCCTGTGCAAGTCACTTGACCCCCATTGCCTAGCCCTTACCACTCTTCTGCCTTGGAGCCAATACACAGTATTAACTCCAAGATGGAAGGTAAGGGTTCTAAAAAAAATGGCAACCACCTCACAGGACTACTGAGAAGATCAAAAGATATCTTATTTGCAAAGTGCTTTGCAAATCTTAAAAAGCTTAAATAAAGGCTAGCAATTTTTGGCCCCTGCATGTTTCCCTTGACTCTTCTAGGATGGTTTCTGTGATCACTGCTGTGGTTCTACTTTATCATTCCTCTGAGGATAACCAGATGTTTTCTCATCAGAACATCCAGTCTGAAGGAGGATAGACATCATAAGAGGTCAAGGAGAGGAGGGAGTCACAGTAGGCAATGGACATAGTATGCAGAGGTATGGAGATGTATAAGGATAATTTTTAGTGTTTTGACTTAAAATCTAAATAAGTGGTCACCATGGGAAATTCCAAAATATGAAAATACAAGTCAGCTGGGGATTTATGGAGATTTTAATTAATAAAGAGAGAAGGAATTAAGGGAAGGAGAGAGAGAGAGAGAGAGAGGAGAGAGAGAGAGAGAGAGAAAGAGAGAGAGAGAGAGAGAGAGAGAGAGAGAGAGAGAGAGAGAGAGAGAGAGAGAGAGAGAGAGAGAGAGAGAGAGAGAATTTAAACTGCTCTAGCTCAGGCTGAGCCAAGAAGTTGTTAAAGGCCTAGGCCAAAGTGGCCTCCCTGAGCCTAAGGGAAAGAGGAGTCAGCCTTACTACTCACCATGAGACCGTCTCCAAGCTGGGTTCCAGTCCTCCACTCAACTCAATTTCCTGAACTCAGTTCAGAGACCTCCACACCAAACTCTGAACTCTCCTGAACTGTTCCTCAGCCTCCTTTTAAAGAGAATTTTCTCTTATATCACCTCCCCTAAATTTTCACATCCCCTTTTTTTTTCCAGGACTGCCCATTCTTAGTTCTCCCTTCTTTGGTTCTCAGCTTCTCTGGTTTGATTATATCTTCTGATAACTTCACACCTCTTTGTTAAGTTTGCCTTTTTGTAAGTTACTTGACCTTTTTAGGTACTAATTTAACCTTTACACATACTTAACACCTTTTTATATTAGATCTAAAAATAGACCTAGCTTAAGGTTTTAGCTTCACTATAAGGTATGAGTTAAGTATTTTCATTGTTCAATCAGGAGTTTACAACTTTATCTTCCCCTAAGGCACTCTCTGAGTAGGGTGGAATAATTTTAAAAGTTTCCAATACATTCTTGATTCTTGTTAGACCAAGTATCTCCATTGTTACAATAAGGGAATAGCTAAACCAAATCTTCTTTTTTTTTTTTTTAAATTTTAATATTATTTTATTTGGTCGTTTTCATACATTATTAACTGGAAACAAAGATCGTTTTCTTTTCCTCCCTTCCCCTCCCCCCCCCCCCCTGCCTTTCCCTCTCCCATAGCCGTCGCATGATTCCACTGGTTATCACATGTGTTCTTGACTCGAACCCATTTCCCTGTTGTTGGAGTTTGCATTATAGTGTTCATTTAGAGTCTCTCCTCAGTCTTATCTCCTCCAATCCTGTAGTCAAGCAGTTGCTTTTCAGCGGTGTTTTTACTCCCACAGTTTATCCTCTGCTTGTGGGTAGTATTTTTTTTTTAGATCCCTGCAGATTGTTCAGGGATTGCATTGATACTAATGGAGAAGTCCATCACCTTGGATTGTACCACAATGTATCAGTCTCTGTGTACAATGTTTTCCTGGTTCTGCTCCTCTCGCTCTGCATTACTTCCTGGAGGTTGTTCCAGTCTCCATGGAATTCTTCCACTTTATTATTCCTTTGAGCACAATAGTATTCCATCACCAACATATACCACAATTTGTTCAGCCATTCCCCAATTGAGGGGCATCCCCTCATTTTCCAATTTTTGGCCACCACAAAGAGCGCAGCTATGAATATTTTTGTACAAGTCTTTTTGTCCATTATCTCTTTGGGGTACAAGCCCAGCAGTGCTATGGCTGGATCAAAGGGCAGACAGTCTTTTATCGCCCTTTGGACATAGTTCCATATTGCCCTCCAGAATGGTTGGATCAATTCACAACTCCACCAGCAATGAATTAATGTCCCCACTTTGCCACATCCCCTCCAGCATTCATTACTTTGCATAGCTGTCATGTTAGCCAATCTGCTAGGTGTGAGATGATACCTCAGAGTTGTTTTGATTTGCATCTCTCTGATTATAAGAGATGTAGAGCACTTTTTCATGTGCTTATTAATAGTTTTGATTTCTTTGGCTGAGAATTGCCTGTTCATGTCCCTTGCCCATTTGTCAATTGGAGAATGGCTTGATTTTTTGTACAATTGATTTAGTTCTTTATAAATTTTAGTAATTAAACCCTTGTCAGAGGTTTTTATGAAGATTGTTTCCCAATTTGTTGCTACCCTTCTGATTTTGGTTACATTGGTTTTGTTTGTACAAAAACTTTTTAATTTGATGTAATCCAGATTATTTATTTTGCATTTTGTAATTCTTTCTAATTCTTGCTTGGTTTTTAAGTATTTCCCTTCCCAAAGGTCTGACATGTATACTATTCTGTGTTCGCCTAATTTTCTTACAGTTTCCTTCTTTATGTTCAAGTCATTCATCCATTTTGAATTTATCTTGGTGTAGGGTGTGAGGTGTTGATCTAAGCCTAATCTTTCCCACACTGTCCTCCAATTTTCCCAACAGTTTTTATGAAATAGTGGATTTTTGTCCCAAAAGCTGGGATCTTTGGGTTTGTCATATACTGTCTTGCTGAGGTTGCTTGCCCCCAGTCTATTCCACTGATCCTCCTTTCTGTCTCTTAGCCAGTACCAAATTGTTTTGATGACCGCTGCTTTATAATATAGTCTGAGATCTGGGACTGCAAGACCCCCTTCCTTTGTATTTTTTTTCATTAATTCCCTGGATATCCTTGATCTTTTGTTCTTCCAAATGAACTTTGTTATGTTTTTTTCTAAATCAGTAAAAAAAATTTTTGGAAGTTCCATGGGTATGGCACTAAATAGATAGATGAGTTTGGGTAGGATGGTCATTTTTATTATATTGGCTCGTCCTACCCATGAGCAGTTAATGTTCTTCCAATTGTTCAAGTCTAGTTTTAGTTGTGTGGAAAGTGTTTTGTAGTTGTGTTCATATAGATCCTGTGTTTGTCTCGGGAGATAGATTCCTAAGTATTTTATTTTGTCTTGGGTAATTTTGAATGGGATTTCTCTTTCTAGTTCTTGCTGCTGAGCTGTGTTGGAATTATATAGAAATGCTGATGACTTATGTGGTTTTATTTTGTATCCTGCAACTTTGCTAAAGTTGTTGATTATTTCAATTAGCTTTTTGGTTGAGTCTCTAGGATTCTTTAAGTAGACCATCATGTCATCTGCAAAGAGTGATAATTTGGTCTCCTCCTTGCCTATTTTGATGCCTTCAATTTCTTTTTCTTCTCTAATTGCTACTGCTAGTGTTTCTAATACAATGTCAAATAATAGAGGTGATAATGGGCATCCTTGTTTCACTCCTGATCTTAATGGGAATGGATTTAGTTTATCCCCATTGCAGATGATATTAGCTGATGGTTTTAGATATATACTGTTTATTATTTTTAGGAATGACCCTTCTATTCCTATGCTTTCTAGTGTTTTTAGTAGGAATGGGTGTTGTATTTTATCAAAGGCTTTTTCTGCATCTATTGAGATAATCATGTGATTCTTGTTGGTTTGCTTGTTGATGTGGTCAATTATGTGGATAGTTTTCCTAATGTTGAACCAGCCCTGCATCCCTGGTATGAATCCTACTTGATCATGGTGGATGACCCTTCTAATCACTTGCTGGAGTCTTTTTGCTAGTATCCTATTTAAGATTTTTGCATCTATATTCATTAGGGAGATTGGCCTATAGTTTTCTTTCTCTGTTTTTGGCCTGCCTGGCTTTGGAATTAGTACCATGCTTGTGTCATAAAAGGAGTTTGGTAGGACTCCCTCTTTGCTTATTATGTCAAATAGTTTGTATAATATTGGGGTTAACTGTTCTCTGAATGTTTGATAGAATTCAGTGGTGAATCCATCAGGCCCTGGGGATTTTTTCTTAGGCAGTTCTTTGATGGCTTGATGGATTTCAATTTCTGATATGGGATTATTTAAGAAAACTATTTCTTCTTCTGTTAGTCTAGGCAATTTATATTTTTGTAAATATTCATCCATATCACCTAGGTTGGTATATTTATTGCCATATAGTTGGGCAAAGTAGTTTTTAATGATTGCCTTAATTTCCTCTTCATTTGAGGTGAGATCCCCCTTTTCATCCTTGATGCTATTAATTTGCCTTTCTTCTTTCCTTTTTTTAATTAAATTAACCAGTACTTTGTCTATTTTGTCTGTTTTTTCAAAGTACCAGCTTCTAGTCTTGTTTATTAGCTCAATAGTTCTGTCACTTTCTATTTTATTAATTTCTCCCTTAATTTTTAGGATCTCTAGTATGGTTTTCTTCTGGGGGTTTTTAATTTGTTCATTCTCAAGTTTTTTTATTTGCATTTCCAATTCCTTGGACTCTGACCTCCCTAATTTGTTAATATATGCACTCAGGGATATGAATTTTCCTCTAAGTACTGCCTTGGCTGCATCCCATAAGGTTTGTAAGGATGTTTCGCCGTTGTCATTTTCTTCAACGAAATTGTTAATTGTTTCTATGATTTCTTCTCTAACTAACTGATTTTGGAGTATCATGTTATTTAATTTCCAATTAATTTTTGATTTGGGGTACCATGTACCCTTGCCGATCAATATTTTAATTGCCTTGTGATCTGAAAAGGCTGCAGTTAATATTTCTGCTTTTCTGCATTTAAGTGCCATGTTTCTATGACCTAGTGTATGATCTATTTTTGTGAATGTGCCATGTGGTGCTGAAAAGAAGGTGTATTCTTTTTTGTCCCTATTTATTTTTCTCCATATGTCTATTAATTCTAATTTTTCTAAGATTTCATTCACCTCTTTTACCTCTTTCTTATTTATTTTTTGATTTGATTTATCTAAATTTGATAGTGGTTGGTTCAAGTCTCCCACTAATATAGTTTTACTGTCTAATTCCTCCTTCAATTCTCCTAGTTTCTCTATTAAAAATTTGGATGCTATACCATTTGGTGCATACATGTTGATTAGTGATATTTCCTCATTGTCTATACTTCCTTTTAGCAGAATATATTTACCTTCCCTGTCCCTTTTGATCAGGTCTATTTGTACTTTGGCTTTGTCAGATATCATGATTGCAACTCCTGCCTTCTTTCTATCGGTTGAGGCCCAAAAGGTCTTACTCCAACCTTTAATTCTAACCTTGTGAGTGTCAACCCGTCTCATATGTGTTTCTTGAAGACAACATATGGTAGGGTTTTGTGTTCTAATCCAATCTGCTATTTGTCTGCGTTTTATGGGTGAGTTCATCCCATTCACGTTCAAAGTTATGATTGTTATTTGTGGATTCGCTGGCATTTTGATGTCTTCCCCTAGTTCTGACCTTTCTTCTTTAGCTTTCTCCTTTTGAACCAGTGATTTACTTTAGGTCAGTCCCCCTAGTCCCCTCCCTTGAGATGCTTCCCTTTCTAGCCCCTCCCTTTTTATGCTCCCTTCCCCTCCCCCCTCTCCTTCCTTCCCTTTTTGTACTCCCTCCCCCCTCCCCCTCCTTAATTTTCCTTTCTTTCTTGCCCTAATGGATAAGATAGAATTCAGGATCCCACTGGATCTAGATGTTCTTCCCTCTCAGATTTGATTTCACTGAGAGTAAGGTTTAAGTAATTCCACTTCACGCTCTCTTCCTCTCCTTCTCATATGAGAGTTCTTCCCCTCCCCTTCCCATGTGTATCTTTATATGGGAAAGTTTATTCTATTGATTCCCCCCCTATTTCTTGAAGTTAATCTTAGTATTATCACGGTTCCCCCCTCCCTTTTCCTTTTTTTGCCCCAACTTTCCCCAAATCTTCTTAATTCCCCAATCTTTCCCTATGCATGTTTCTTCTAACTACTCTTATGATGATACAATTTATGAGAGTTACACAAAACATTTTCCCCACATATTAATATATATAATTAGATGTAAATGTAGTCCTTATAGAAGAGAGTTTGACTTAAAGAGAAAGATAAGATTTATCTCCTTTTCCCTTTCTTTCATATTTACCTTTTCATGTTTCTCTTGCTTTCTGTGCTTGGATATCGAACTTTCCACAGAGCTCTGGTCTTTTCTTAGCAAATGCTTGGAAATCTTCTATTTTGTTGAATGCCCATACTTTCCCCTGGAAGTATATAGTCAGTTTTGCTGGGTAGTTGATTCTTGGTTGGAGACCCAGCTCTCTTGCCTTTCTAAATATCGTGTTCCATGCTTTGCAGTCTCTTAGTGTGTTAGCCGCTAAGTCATGTGTGATCCTTATGGGAGCCCCCTTATATCTGAAGCTCTTCTTCTTGGCTTCTTGTAGGATTTTCTCCTTTACTTGGAAGCTCTTGAATTTGGCAATTACATTCCTAGGCGTTGTCTTTTGGGGATTTAGTATAGAAGGTGTTCTATGAATCCTTTCTATTTCTATTTTGCCCCCTTGCTCCAGAACGTGGGGGCAATTTTCTTTTATAATCTCCTCTAGAATAATATCCAATTTGTTGTTTACCTCTGGTTTTTCTGGGAGACCCATGATACGGAGATTTTCTCGTCTTCCTGTTCTCCAGGTCCGTGACCTTCTCAGTGAGATATTTTATGTTTTCTTCCAATTCATTAATTATTTGGGTTTGCTTTATTGATTCTTGCTGTTTTATCATCTCACTTTCTTCGAGGTGCTTAATTCTGGTCATTAGGGACTGGATTTGCTTTTCAGCCTTGTCTGCCCTTCTATTGGATGCTTCGAGTTCTTTTTCCAATTGAGCAGTCTTATCTGTCAGACAGCTGATCTCTTTCTCCCATTTTTCTTTCCAGAAGGTTTCCATCTTTTGGATAAGTTCCAGTTTGAGATCTTCCAGAGCTTGTTGATAGTTTCCATTTTGGGAGGCGTGTTCTGAATTTTTTTGGATTTCCTCCTCATTCTCCTCTTTTCCTTGGGTACTTCCACCATAAAAGTTTTCAATAGTCACTTTTTTCCCTTTCTTCCTGGAGGCTTGATTTTGGGCCATGTGAGCCATCCCTTTGGTGGTTTTATTTCCCTTTCCTTTTTGGTCTGGGGTCTGGGTTATAAGAGCGGTTTTTCTGTGAATTTAGGTTGCTTCAGACTAGTTCTTCCCAGCCTCCGAGCCCAGGTATTCAGCTCCGCCCAGATAATCAGCGTGCGTTGTTCAGCGCAGCCCGCCCCAAGTCCAGGTCCGCTGGATTCTCCAGTGAAAGCGCCCTGAGATGTTTTTTCCTGGCAGTCCCCAGATCCCAAGGACCCTGGAGTGCCCCCCCAGACAGAGACGCTCCCCACTCACTCGCTGTCCCGGTGAGCGCTCAGGTAGCTCACTCTGGTTTAGTGGGGGAGGTGGGGTGGGGGAAGGGCGGCTCAGTTCACTTTTCTGTGCAAGCTTTTCCTTCTTATTTTAGTGTGGAAATGTTCAAGCCCCACGTACCTTTGCCTCTGTGGGGTACTGGGGAGTCCTTCTGTTCCTCCAAAGGTGATTTTATGCTCCTTTGATGTAGTCTATTTCGTTCGGTGCTGGGGAGAGGAAGCGTGCGGCGTCTAGATTGCAGCCATGATTACCCGGCCCCCTAAACCAAATCTTCTAAGGTACAGTCTGAGTAGTTTTTAAGATTCACAGATGGGACACCAAGGGAAGAAGGGACAGAAAATCAGAGAGTTTGGCTGGACAGTAGGGTATATAACAGGTATTAATGTATAAGAAATCTCAAATGGTACATTGGGGTCGGACTGTGAAGGACTTTAAATGCAAGCAGAGAAATTTGTATTTGATTCTAGAGGAAAAAGGGAGCTACTGTGGATTTTTGAGCAGTGGATTGATGTAGAGTCAGATCTGTATCTGAAGAATATCATTTTGGCAACTATATAGTGGGGAGCAAGGGTGTCAACTTGAGGTCTGTAGGTGGCAAGCAGCCTTGAAAACTCTCCAGGGCAGCCTGACCCAGATTTAAATGTAATTGGAAAATGTTTAACAAAATAAATACAAATACAGTATAACATAGATAATGTTCACTTGTGGTTTTCTAAGTCAATAGGTAGCCCAAAGGGGCTTATTTCTGTTTGAGTTTGACCCCACAATAGTGGAGTATGAATTGGAGAAAAGAGAAATCATTATCAGAGAGACCAATTAAGAAGCTGTTGTAGGGGACAGCTGGGTGGCTCAGTGGACTGAGAGCCAGGCCCAGGGATGGGAGGTCCTGGGTTCAAATTTGACCTCAGACAGTTCCTAACTGTGTGATCTTGGGCAAGTCACTTGACCTCCATTGCCTAGCCCTTACCACTCTTCTGTCTTAGAGCCAATACAGAGTATTGATTCTAAGACACATGGTAAGGGTTAAAAAAAAAAAAGCTGTTGTAAAAGTACTGGCAAGAGATGAATGGAAAAAAGGTGACCCAAACCAGAGATGTGGAGGTATAATCAATAAGGCTTGGCCACTGTTCAGATTGAGAGGAATGGGGGTTGGTGATGGAAAAGGAAGAGTTGAGGATGATTCTGAGATTGTGAACCTGGATAACTGGAAGGATGCTGGCACCTTCCTCAGAAAAAAGGAATGATTCGGAGAAATATCATGAAACTCATATCAAAGATTGTGCCCTCAAGGAATTTCTGCCTCAAATTCTCTTTCTCTCTCAAATATATTTCAAGATAGCTTCAGTCACGTTTCTCTTCACTCCCTCCTTTCCAACCATCCTTTTCAAAACGTCTTCACCAAATACTGCTGCAGGACCTTTTTCCTTTCCTTAATCCCTCCTGATCTCCTGATCATGAATGGAGGCTGTCAATCTGTTTCCTAGGTTATCACTTTCTTCTCTGTGTTGTTTTCCTCTTTGGAACATCAGCACTTTGAGAAGAGGAACTCTGCTTTTATATTTGTATTTGCAGTCCTTAGCATAAAGTTTGGTATATAGCAAGTGCTTAGAAACA
Organism: Monodelphis domestica; assembly: GCF_027887165.1. Lineage (NCBI taxonomy): Eukaryota > Metazoa > Chordata > Mammalia > Didelphimorphia > Didelphidae > Monodelphis > Monodelphis domestica. Next base: position 36,410,681 of record NC_077228.1, on the reverse strand, counting down.
TAAATGCTTTTTTCCATAGTAGGTCAGGAAAACAAAAAAGAAAAAAAAAAGAATTAGGAAGGAGTAAAGGGGTTGATACAGAGGGATACTGGTAATATAAATTGGGGCCACATTGTGAAGGTTCTTCAGTCCCAGTTGAGTTTGAACTTTATCTTGTTTGAATTAGGATGAAGTAGAGGGAAGATTATAAAGGACCTCAGAAACTAGATTTGAACTTGATCACTGTGTCACTGTGAGGTTTTGAGTAAAGAAATGACATAAAACATTGGTATTTGGAGAAAATAAATCTGGCAGTAATTTATCCATTGTTTTTAAGAGAAGGGATTAGAGACATGAAGCCTGGATAAGAAGTATTTGCTAAATTCAGGAAGTAGGTAACTGTTAACATCTTTTACTTTTGAAAACCTTGCATTATAACCAGGCTTCTTAATCTGAGAATGGTGAACTTAAAAAAAAGAAAATATATATGTATATATACACACACATATAAATATATACACGTGTGCATATATGTATATATTTCAATATATTCATTTCCTTTGTAATCCTTTGCATTGGATTTTATGCATGTAAAACCCTAAGAAGGGTTCAATGGGCTTTGTCAGCCTGTCCAAAGTACACAAGATTAGGAACATTTTCTTTTTTCTCATCAAAGGAAAGGTACATAGAAATGACAGCTAAAAGAAAGCCAAGTATAAAACTATTTTTCTCTAGGTCTGATTTTTTTTGGTGTAGGGAACTTGAGTGTGAAAACCTTCTCCACAAATGCACATCGACAATTCCTCAATAAATTTTGGTTTTAGACAATTGACTGTAACTGAGAATTTAAGTGACTTGTCCCATTCAAAATTGGGACCTGAACCCAGGTCTTCTTGGGCCTGGCTTATTGGGATAGGAAATAGTCCTATGATTTCATTGAGATTTCTCCCAGAAGAGGAAATGCCCTCTATTAGCATGCCCCCCAGTTTACAGTCTTCTAGAGATGCCTAGAATGCTAAATTGATTGGTTCCTAATTCCAATTGGTTGGCATCTAATAATAATAGTAGTTAGCATTTATATAGCACTTCAAGGTTTGAAAACAACGTTACAAATATTATCTTATTTTAACCTCACCACCACCCTGGAAGGTAGTTTCCATTATCATCCCATTTTACGGATGAAGAAACTGAGACTTAACTAAGGTTAAATGACTTGCTCATTGTTATCTAGCCAAATAAACTTTAAAAAATTTAAATATATTTTAGTTTTCCCCAATTATATGTAATGAATAAATTTAATATTTTCTACAATTTTGAGTTCCAAATTTTCTTCCTCCCTTTCGCTTATATTTCTGAGACAGCTTAGAAAAATACATTTTTTTCTATTTTTAAACCCCTACCTTCTGTCTTAGCATGAATTTTATGACAAATGAGCAGCGATGGGGGATAACATGTGACTTACCCAGTCACACAGCTAAGGAAATGTCTTGAAGGCACATTTGAACTCAAGATGATCTGTCTCAATCCAGTGTGAGCCACCTAGCTCCTTTCACCCAAATAAACTAAAAATATTTTAATATTTTTTCAATTATATGTAATAATTTCTAATGTTCGTTTTCTAAATTTTGAGTTCCAGATTCTCTCTCTCACTGAGATGGTATAAATGTTTTGCCATTTCTAAATTACTAGATAATCATCCCTATTTTCCCTGATCATTCATTTCTGAAAGGGTAGGCTCCTTTGCTATCATGAGTTATTCCTGTTCAACCTCCCACTACTTCCCTTCATCCCTGCAGAGCTCCCTAGTTCTTTTCTCAATCCTCAGTAAGAAATTCCCTTCCCTGACCTCCCAGCAGGGAGTGATAAAAAGCTGCCCAACGCGCACGCGCGACAAGGCCAGCAGCGAGGCGGGAAGAGGCCGCGCACGCGCGTTTCGCCCACCGGCTTGCGGAGGAAACTTGGAACCGGGCGGTCGGGAATCCCGGAGCCTGGCGGAGGAAGCTGCACGTCCTCTAATTGTGAGTTTTAGCGGGGTCTGGGGAAGGCCCGTGGCAGAAGGAGCAGAGGAGACTTCGGAGAAGGGAGGAATTCAATTGGGGGCACCCGCGCCGGAGAATGTGATCATCTTTCATTTTCCCTTTTGCCCTCCCCTCTCCATCCGCCATCCTCGGTCCTCGGGCGGGAAAGCGGCGCGCCTGCGCACTGGAAGTCGACCCTCCCCGGGGACCGGCGCCGTGAGGGTATGCGCATGCGTGCGCGCGGGGGAGCTTGGGCTGGCGGCTCATTCATTCCCATTACCCTTCCTATTCTTCCTCCACCCTGTCCCTTGAAAGTCCCCTGACCCCTTGGCTTTCCGAAGTAACAGAACCCAGGACCCCGCCACTGATTACCCGCATAACCTTGGTACTGTACAGTCACTTCCTCGCCCCAGGCCTCAATTTCCTTCCCTGTAAAATTGAAGGCAGTGGGCTAGAGGACTGAGTGACAGCTGACCCTCCTTTCCTTCCCGCCTTGGGCAGGAGCAGTCTCCAGCGGGAGCACACGAAATAGACACTTGAAGGGAGTTCCCAGGATCTGAGTTTCTACAGCCCTGATACTTAGCCGAAGGAGACTAGAAAACTCCCGATTTCGCCCCCTTATTTAGGAATAAAAGAACCTCTTGGGTCCCTCCTGTTTCTGATTCTGTCGTTGTAAAAGCCCAGAAATAGCCCTGAGCCTCTCTAAGCCTGGAGGGGGACCTCCCTGGAAAGGTTTGAACTTTCTCTTGTCTGGTCTAGGTTCTACCGGTTTGAGCAGCTCCTGCGGACATGGGCCTGGTTGGATGGTGATGGAGGCATCTTTGGGAATTCAGGATGATCAGCAGCCTCTGTCCCCCATGCATGACCAGTTACAGACTGATGACTCATTTAAGAAATATGAGCAGAATTACAAACTTACAGGTTAGTAGTTGTTGTTTTTTTTAATTAAAAATCCTTACCTTCTATTCTAGAATCAATATTGGGATATTGGTTCCAAGACAGACGAGTGGTATGAACTAGGCAGTGGGGATTAAATGACTTGCCCAGAGTTACATAGGTAGGAGTCTTAGGCCACATTTGAACCCAGGACCTCCCATCTCCAGGCCCTGCTCTTTATTCACTGAGTCAATTAGTTGTTCCTACCGGGATTTTTTTTTTCCCTTTAGACTCATACCTTCCTTCTTAGAATCAATGCTATGTGTTGGTTCCAAAGCAGGAGAGAGGTAAGGGCTAGGTAGTTGGGAGTAACTTGCCCAGGGTCACACAGCTGAGAAGTGTCTGAGGCCACATTTGAACCCAGGACCTCTTATCTTTAGACCTGGATCTCACTCCACTGAACCACCCAGCTGCCCTGCCCCCACCCTAAGTGTTTAATGCTAATGACTCCACTGAGAAGAGATCTAAGAGGTTATCTGGCCCATATCTATTATTTTACCAATGGGGATAAGATTCTGAGAATCAAGATCAGGAGATCCTAGAACTTGGACTTCTTTTCCCTGAGGAATGTTCTAGAATAGGGATTGGTAGACTACTGATAATCTTTCTTAAAACTCTTTCTGTTTTTACTAACAACTCTAAAGGCAGAATGGTAAAAGCTAGGCCAATGGGTTAAGTGTCTAATGCCACACAGCTAGGAAGTGTCATAGCCAGATTTGAACGTAGGTCCTCCTGACTCCAGGCCTGGTGCTCTAGCCACTGTGTCACCTAGTTGTCCCTCCTGATAATTTGTGTGTGGCCTGGAAGCTAAGAATGGAAAGCTCATGTGCCATATTAAAACAGGCAAGGCTGAATTTGATCCTTAGGCTATAGTTTGCTAACCCTTATTCTAGACCAAGATCTATCAGGGCCTACTACAAGGCTTGTGTTCTTTCCATTCTACTAATCAATGCTACATAAAACTTGGATTTATAAATGAAATACTAGTAGGATATCTTTAGTTCCATAATTGATTCTGATTTTCACAAGGCCACCAAAATCTGTTAGCATAACTGAAAAAGCCATTTCAGAATTTATATTATTTACTACTTCCTATTGACAATTAAATATTGCTTTTAAAAAGTCAACCACATTAAATTTAAAGTCAATAAAAAGAACCTGGAGACAAATCTCTTTTCTACATCAAATGGTCTGTCATATTGCAGTTATATGAAAGAAACTTATTCTAGTTTATTCAGATTCTTCCTACCTTATTCTTCAAATTAGTTATCCTTACTGACTTCTCTCTAGGCTCAGAATCTTTGGGTTACCTCTCCCACTTCCTTCTCCATCACTATTACCTAGTTAACAGGTTATAACATTTCTTTTGCATTATTTCTTAATTATATAGTCTTATGTCATTGTGTTCACTAGCCTAGTTATTGCCCTTGCATTTATTGTAGTAGCTTTTGGGAGAGCTAACTGCCTCTATCCATTTTTCACACTGGCCAATTTAATGTTCCTAAAACACTACTTTTAGGTTTACTCCCCTCAGTTAAAAATGGTTATCTCTTATTCCTACCTAGAAAACCTTCTAATCTACTCACCTCTCCAGCTTGTGCCAGGTTGAAACTCCAGCTGGCTGAGTTTTTGGATTATATGGTTGGCTACTGTTGGATCTCACCTAGGTTCCTACACCAAGCTCTACTTCCTTTACTTGTATCCTTCCCTACACCCCTGGTTTTTGAAGTTCTGAGCTTTGGATCTTTAGGACCTTTAAAGGTCTGAACATTTTAGAACTCCAAGAGCCTGATTGCTGCTTCTCCCTTAGCTTTCAGAGTCCTCACCCAAACCTTTCAGACCTCTCTGGGTCTTCTGGGGGAGGAAAAGGCTCTTCTCTTGTCATAGACACAAAAGATACGAGTTTCTGGTTCATTGCCGGTCATGTCCAAAGGCTGGCCTGATTTGCTTGCTCAGGTGCTGCCTTTCTGCCTGACTTTCCATGCAGCTCCAGGGTGGAAGAAGTCATTTACTCTAGTGTCTTGATGGACCTGGTGACCATTTTTTTAACCTGGTACAAATATCAGGTTTTTACTAGAATGTGTGAGAGACTGGGACAGTTGTGTTGGTCAGAAGCCTGGGTTAGCCCCACTAAGGTTCCCCAGTGGACTTGGATGCCTCCCAAAGGTAGGTGCTGAAGGGGGATCATTTGGTTTTTTTGGCATCCTCACAACTTAGTGCGGTGCCTGACACATAACAAGAGCTTTGTTAGGGCTTATTGTTTTCTGAGCCATTACTCTTGTCCTGCCTTGTGATATCTCATGTGTTGTCTTATTGTTTGACTTTTTATACCTGCATCATCAGCTAGATTTGAAGCTTTTTTAATTGTCAGTAGGTGGTAGGTGATGTGTATTTGACCCCTCAGCCCTTCCATGCGTGATACAGTGCCATAGATATGGCATGTGATCAGTATTCATTGAGTAAATGAATTGGCTCAATCTAAATCCTATTATTTAGACATTTTAATTTTTTTGAAAGCCATCTGTTAGAGAATATTTGGATGAATTTTACTGAATATATGTTTGCAGAATTGGATATTGTTTAGGTTTTAGGTGTTTTAGACCAGTTAGATCTACTCAGTGATGGGTAAAAAAATAAATAGCATTCTCTTTTTTAGTAATAAATAGACATTATAATATGCATCTCTGTAGACTATAGGAAATTAATAGTAACTAACATTATCTAATGTTTTAATGTTTGCCCAGCTCATTTCAGCCTTTTTGGGGTCTCATTTGAGCCTCACAACAACCCTGGGAGGTGGTAACATGATTATCTCCCTATAGAAGAGGAAACTGAGGCAGGCAGAGTTAAGTGCCTAGAATCTTATAGCTAGTAAGTGTCTGAGGAAGGATTTGAACATAGATATACCTGTCTTTGTGTCAAGCACTCTTTACATTATGCTGCCTTTTTTCGAGGCAGAAATTATAATAGCATTGCTTCCTGGAGAGAAGAAAAGATGAGTACAAATATGACAGCCCAGGGATTTCCTGGGAAAGGGGATGAGGCTCTGTGGCCCTCTGAGGGGCAGAGCTTGGAAGGACTTGCTCCCTTGTGCTTCAGGCTTCCCAGAAGAGGAATGACTGTTCTGGAATTGGTGGGCTCCCCTCATTGGGCCCCTGAAGCAGAGGCCCTTCTCTTGGCTTTCTGCCCCAGCCCTAAGGACAGCCTGTCCTCAAGCTCTGAACCTCAGTGAGGCACAGCCTCAAGCACTGTACCACCCTGCCTTCCAGACTGCCTAGCAGTCTGATCAGATCCGCAGAAGACTGTCTCCAAAATGTGGTGGCAGCACTGAGTCCAGTCTTCTGAGCAAACCTGCCCAAGGCCCAGCACTTTCTGCCTTTATCTGCTGGATCATCTGGTGACACAGAGGGCTTGTCATAGCCTTCTCAGACACAGGGCTTCTAACCATGCCTCCTCCCTTGTATTAGTCAATAAGCATTAAGTACCCCCTGAATGCCAGCATTATACCAAGTGCTAGGAATATAAAGAAAGGCAGGCAAACCAGCCAGCCCAGGCCCTGCTCTCAAGTAGCTTGTAATCTAATGTGAATCCAGATGTCATGTTTTATGCTTTGCTTAGGGGTCCTTGTTAGAGAGTCCACTTGCACTTCTGAGCCCTCAGGGCTGGGTGACCCTGGGCAGGTGGCTTCCCTTCTCTGTTCCCAGCCACTTTCCAAGACTCAGGTGACTGAGCAGGTGCTGATCTGCATTGGGAGAAGGAATTTCTTCATGGGGAAGATGAAGGAAAGTTTAGGTCTGGATCTCTTCCCTTCAGTTTTTACCCAGTAAATGTAATTTTGTTAAATTTGCCCAAGATTAAAACCTATTGAGGTTTCTTAGTCTCGACTTTCATTTAGAGTTCATGATCTCTCCCAGATCTTGTCATCTGACTCTAAGTTTGCCTATGTATCCCTTTTTCCAAAAAAAAGTGTAAAACAGCATGGGGCCTTGGAACCCAAGACACCCCCCTGAGACCCTCCCTTCCATGATGACATTGAACCATTCAGACAGTTCTGAATTTATAGCCCAAGACTATCCTATACCCCACATCTCTTCATCTTTTCTACAGAAAAGATGCAAGAGATATTTTTTTCTCATGTTTTAGAAACAGTTAATATGGTATGATGGAGAGAATCCTGGATCTGCAGTCAGGAAAACCTGAGCTCAAATGGGAGATAATAACAGCACCTATTTCCCAGGGTTGTTGTGATGATTAATTGAAAGAATTAAAAAATACATATTTTAAAATTTTGTTAAATATTTCCCAATTTAAATTTAAAAGTTTTTTAATATTTAAAAAAATTTTGAGTTCTAAAGTCTCTCGCCTCTTGAAAGGGGCAAGCAATATAATATTAATTATACCTGTAGGGTCATATAAACATTTCCATATTGGCCACATTGCAAAAGAAAACACAAAAAACTCCCAGAAAAATAGAATAAGAGTATGTTTTGTTCTGCACACACAATTCATTGGTTTTCTCTCTGGAGGTGGGTGGCATTTTTCAGCATGAGTCCTTTTGAACTTTCCTGGATCGTTGTCTTGATCAAGTCTTTCATAGTTGATCCTGTTATTGTGCGCAGCAGGCTCCTAGTTCTGTGCATTTCACTTCACATCGGTTCTCTTCCTCTACTAGTTCTCTAGAGCACCTCATCAGCTCTCATGGTGATAATCCTGTCTACCTGTCTGCTGACCTCCATGCTCACATCTCCAAATGCCTTTCAATCATCTTGAACTGGATATTCTGGAGACATCCTAAAAATACATGGCCTGAACTGAACTACTCTTTCCCCCTAAACCCTCCCTCCCTCCCTCCTACCTTCCCTTTTACTGTGGCGGGCAGCATCATTCTCCCAGGCTCCCAGATTTTAAATTTAAATGTCTGGATTCATCACATTTCCACCCCCAAACCCACCCCACCCCTTTCCAATTCCAAACTATTGCCAAGGCTTGTCAATTTCACCTCTCCAGCCGCTCCCTTCTCTCCTCTGACACTGAGACCACCTGGTACAGGGATGGAGAGGCCTGTTCAAGCCTTCATCTTCTCCAGTCCATCCTTCATTCAACCACTGAAGTGATTTTCCCAAATTGCAGGTGTGATCATATCACCTCTCTACTCAGTAAACATCAGTGGCTCCCTATCACCTCGAGAATCAAATACAAAATCCTTTTTTGCATTAAACCGAGTTCAGGAGAGAACCTAGCTCAGAATATAATCTAGTTCATAACCTCTCCATTTCTAGTCTTTTTATGCCTTCCATCTCACCAAGTACTCTGATCCAGTGACCCTGACCTTGTAGCTGGTCCTCAGACCAGACATCTCTTGGCTACCTACCCTTCCTATTTTCTGCTTCCCGGTTTCCCAGGTTTCCTTCAGGCCCTCACCAAAATCTCAACTTCTGCAGAAAGCATTTCCAATCTTCCTTAATTATTTCCTATTTTTCTTGTATTTTTAGCTTGTTTATAAATATGTTTGCTTGGTGTTTCCCCCATTAGATTGTAAGCTCCTTGAAGGCAGGGACTTTGTATTTCTAGTGTTCTGCATAGTACCTAGCACATAGTAGGTGCTTTCTAAATTTGTATTGATTGACTCACATCTGTCAGTTTTTTTAGTATATTTGAATATAATTTATCTGGGTCTGGTGATTTAAACTCAAGGACAACTAGTGCTTTCAGTTTCTTCTTATTCATATTTATTTTGTTCTTTGTGGACCCAGGTTCATTCTTCACAGAGAAAAAAATTTAAACAGTCTTTCTGTCTCATCTTTAGCTTCATTCTTTCCACTCTAAATAGTAGCTCTGTCCCTTATTAGAGTTTCTTCTAATCCCTAACAAAACTTTAAAAAATAAACTAATATTGTTGTCATCTTTAGTATTCTTTGCGAAACTCAATTCTTTCTGGACCTTAAGTACTTTTGATAACAATCTTATAGGAACTTTCATAGCTTTTTGTATTCATTCTCAGTTCTCTTGCCTCTGTGTACTCTTTTGCCTCTATGTACTTGTCTTAAAAACTGAAGTTGGTCAGTGAGTTTCTTGTCTATCCATATTGATCTTTTTTTAGATAAATCCACCTTTTCCTCTTCACTGTGATTATATGACTTTAGAATTTCATTCTTGACCCTCTCTAGTCCCTCCTAGGCTGGCCTCCCCTGTGGAATTTTGGGCCTTAGCATCCTAACTATCCTTTCTCTGAACCCTTTAAAAAGTGCTTTTCCCTTTCCCTAATGTACATGTCAAACTTTTTCTAGCTTTCCTCTTATCAAATCCTCAGGTAAGAGAAGTCCTTTCCAAGATTATAATTATCTTTACATTAGCCTGGGCTTCTTTCCTTATTGCTCAGAATGGGATCAAGAACCAATACCCTTGGTTGTTTCTCTGCCTTCTAATAGATGAAATCATCATTCAGGCAAATCCAGAAAAGATTAGCTTCTCTGTTTTTGTCATAGTCAACTAGCATTAATTAAAGGATTCATTATATGCCAGGCGCTGAGCTAAGCACTGGACAAAAGTAGCTCCACGTTTATATAGTGCTGTAACATACTTGAGCAGAGTACACATGTTATCTCACATGATCCTCATGAAAACCCTAGGAGGAAGGTGCTATTATTTTTCCCATTTTACAGATGAGGAAACTGAGGCAAACAGGTTAAGTGACTTGTCCAGGGTTACTCAGCTAGTTAAGTGTTTGAGACAGAATTCAAACCCAGGTTTTCCTGCCTCCAGATACAGCACTTTCTCCTACTGTGGTGGCACCAGCTGCCTAGACAAAGCTCCCCCAAATGTCCAGACAACTGAAGTTCATGCTGTGCTTGTCATGGCTTTGTGCCACATTGTCTAAACGTCCTATCTGTTATTTGTCCTTTCTGTTCAGGTGGTCTGTGGTAATTATTTGATGACAAGATCACACTTATTTCTGCTTTTATTTAGTGTATTTCCACTGTTTTCTTCTTTCCTCCTCCTCCTTCTTCCCCCTCTCCCCTCTTCCATCTTAGAATCAATACCTAGGCCTGGTTCTCAATCCACTGAGCTACTCCAGCTCCTCCCCCCTGTGTTTTCTTCTTGAATTCCTAGACGTTCTCCCATTAAGTATATCTTTTAACATGCAGTCTCACTTAATTCCCCTCCTTACCTTCTCTATCTTATTCTTTTTGTATAAAAAAGGTAATCTTTCGGAACCATGGAGCCATCTGGGGCCCATGCCATCAAGCCTTAGGATACCTCTGTGATGAACTTGCTGCCTTATATTAGGAGCTCGAGTAACTTTGCTTGTTAAAGTGATATTTGGGGGTAGCTGGGAAGCAGAAGACGTGAGATCAAGTCAGGAAGAAGCATTTATTAAAGTGCCTGCTGTGTGCCTGGTACTGTGCTAAGCACATGGGATTTGAGGAAATAGTCCCTGTCCTGAAGGAGCTCAGTCTCATGGGAGAGAGAGAGCAATAAGTAAATAACTGGCTCCTACAAGACGTACACAATCGATGGAAGGGGAATCTCAGGGGAAGGTACAAGCAGCTGACAGCTGGCTCACTAGATGGAGAGCCAGGCTTAGAAACAGAGGTCCTGGGTTCAAATGTGACCTCAGATACTTCCTAGCTGTGTGTTCCTGGACAAGCCACTTAACCCTATGACCCAGCCCTTACCAATCTGCCTTGGAACCAATACACAGAATCGATTCTAAGACAGAAGGTGAGGGTTTTTTAATTAATTAAATAAAGTGACGTTTTACTAGGGTGCACTGTCTGAATCTCTTCTTTACCCTTATCCCATTCTACCTTGGGTCCTCCTTATTTGTTTAATTCTTGTTTTCTCCCTGTTAGATTAAAAGAATTCCTCCAGTTGAGGGGCTGTATTTTTTTCCTTTTTCTGGGCTCGGTGCCTTGAACATAATAAGTACTTGATATATTTTGTTGGACTGAATTCTTACCAGTTGTAATGCTGACATGTTGGTGCTTGTGAAACGTTTTTCCTTTAGTTATTTCCTATTTAGGACCTGGACTTATGGTTTCTAGAACCTCATAAAATGGCAGAGCACACTTTTCAGTTCTGGGTGTGAGTGTTAGTAACACAGGTAGTGTGCCTGTAGCAGAGGCTGGCATGTAAATCTCTTTGCCTTTGTGATCCATAATAGTCAGGGGTTTGGTAGTATTGCCTGGGCTTCTGCTCCATTTCCATGCTATTTGTCCTTGCATCCACCTTTGGCCACTCTACTGGCATATACTAGAAAGCTCTAAAATTGTGCCTGGAGAATCATGGGAGTATTGTAAACGAATGATGCCCAGCCTTGCTACCATTTTCCCAAACTCCTAAACTGTCACGACAGTTTTAAAAGCTTTCTAATTACTGGTCCAACTATTATACAAGAAGTCTAAAAATGTTTTTTTATGACAACTTTTCTTTACCCCTGTTAACATTTTTCATTATGTTGTAATTAAAGAACTCAAATTTCTTTAAAACCACTAACTTGGCAGTTTTTAGAGAATACATTGCTTAGGAATTTTTTTTTAAGAGAAGTTCCTTTTTATTCTATAAACAATAGATATTCACAGAAGATTTTTCAGACAGGGAAATGACCTTAAATTAGAGTCAGTCACAGAAGCAATTGGAATATGAGTTTGGGGATTTTTTAAAGCTTTTTGTGAATACTCAGTTAACTTGAAAACTGAGAATACCCTTAATGTGAATTTTTTCCTAATTTTGAAAGAACTCGTACATTTGAGGGAAAAGAAGTTCAGTTTTCCATGAATGTATTATGCTATGTCCTTGTCATGCCATCTAGTGATAAGAATACAAAATGGTCCTTAGTTATTCTTTTGTGCTGTATCCAGAGTAATGATGATGTTGTTATGTGTATATGATCAAAAAGTAGTTGAAATGAAAGTTGTGTAATTCCAAGACTTGTGAATTTGTATGAAAGTCCTACAGACTGTGTATGTAAGTCACATTTTGGTAAACATAAATTTATACAATTTCCTGTCGGTTTTGTAAACTGCTTTTTGTTGTGTGTATATATCTAAGTGCTTGGGTTTTATGATTCATTTCACTTGCTTCTTCAACTTCAGGAAATATGTAGTAAATCTACTTTGGCTAATTGAGTGTGACTATAAATGCTTTCAAATGTTTATTTCCTCAACAGGGGTTGAAAAGGATATTGAGAAACTCTATGAAGCAGTACCACAGCTCGGTAGTGTGTTTAAGATTAAGGACAAAATTGGAGAAGGTAGATCTAGAACTAATTCTGGTTTTTTTTTTTAATGCTATTTTCTATATGACATATATGTTACAGATATTTGTTATTTCTTGCTGAATAAATTCCCTTTAATAGTCCTTTTTTGAAATGTTAAGAAAATTAAGTTATGTTACTAGCTTTGACATCATAGCATGTTTTTATTTTATTGTCATTTGAATTTTTACTTAGAGAGTATTTATTAGCTAACGTTTTAAGTTGGAATAAGGCACGTTAAATATATGAAACTGAATTATATGTATCTTTTTGGCGTTGATAATGAGTACTCTATTCAAAATAAAAAATCTTTTTTAATATTAAAATGAGGATATGTTCTAGAATTTTTAAAAATATAATTATCATATTAAATCATATCCTGAGTGGTAAAAGGCAGGATAGTATATGTACAAGCAAATGAGATACCTAAAATGATATAACAAAAAAAAAATCAAATTTGTATAGTAATGATAGGATAATGTTAATTTTTTTAAAAAGATTCTGGTTGAATTAGGAAATATATTTACAGAGGGAGGGCCTATGAATCATTCTGAAGAGCAGATTTAAAAAAGAATAAGAAAATAAAGGGTGTGTTAATGAATGGATGAGGAATCAAAACTTAAAACAGGATTATAACAAGCTTGTCTCATAAGTAATGGAATATACTGGTAGACTACTGGATTAGAAGATAAAATGATATCTGTAATTAGTTTCTAACTATATGGGTAGAGAAGTCTGTTTAAAGGATTAAATTTTTAAAGATTTCATTCTTAGTTTTGCCATCAAACCTATGGGGTTTTGGAAAAAGCCTTAAATGACTCAATTTATTAAACAAAATCAAATAATTAGGATGAAATAGTGTTGCTCTTGGAAATAATGATATAAACCTAGTCACACAGATTTGCATGGTCTTATGGGAATTTGTATCATACTCAAAAACAGTCTTGAGGGCAGGAAGAATTTATTGAAAATAGAAATATGACATTTTCCTTTTCATATTATTAATGCCAGGATCATTATTGATAAAACAGACTTTAAAAGCAAAGAGTTTATGATCATTTTACATACTTAGAGCATTTTTTTTTAATTTTAGTAGGGTTTTGTTATGCTTGCAGAAGCCAGATACTGAGGACTTTCAATATCTTTCACAGGTACTTTCAGCTCTGTTTACTTGGCCACTGCACAGTTAAAAATGGGACCTGAAGAGAAAATTGCTTTGAAACACTTAATTCCTACGAGTCATCCTATAAGAATTGCTGCTGAACTCCAGTGTCTTACTGTCGCTGGGTTGGTAATTTAGAAACCTTTGGGTTAAATTAACTGTAGTATATGAAGATCTCTGAGTAGACTCCATCAAGGAAGACTAAGAACTTGGTCCTGAATTGCATGCTATCCTTTAAGACCCTCTTTTCCTTGGAACTGATCTGTTGGTATCAAGATGATCTCTTTGCACAGACATCACTTATTTTTGCAGATTTCCTCGTACATCTCAGTTCTAGGCCATTCAAGGCACGCCAAATCTATCTTTAGAGTTAATAAATAAATACGTATTTAAAAAGAAGAAATCTTAACTCTAAATGTCTTATTTACTTCTAGATCATCTTGCCTCCACCTTTGCCATAGCAAGTGGGCTGTTTGATATATCCTTTTCACCTGACACCATAGTTGTCTGTGTCTATGCTCCAAGACTTCTTCCTTACCTAGAATTTTTTAGTCCCTTCCTTCACCCTTTCAAGTGCATACAAATCTTCCCATCTTGAAATAGTATTTATTTAATCCTGATGCCCATCTTCTTAGCACAGCATCTTTCAGATTAGTGACTTAAATTCCTGCACTTCTTTCTTCACCACACTTCTCCTTCTGTGTCTTCCTCGTGTGTCTTGGCTTTTATTCTTACCACTGAACTGAACCTTTTCTCAAAAGTCATTGAGGCAGTCAGGTGGCTCACTGGATAGAAAGCCAGGCATGGAGACAGGAGGTCTTGAATTCAAATCTATCTTCAGGACTCTTCCTAGTGACCTCAGGCAAGTTGCTTAACCTAAATCGCCTAGGCCTTACTACTCCTCTGCCTTGGAACTCTTAATATCAATTCTAAGACAAAAGGAAAGGTTGAAAAAAAAGTCAACCAGAGCAGCTTTCTAGCCAAATCTAAGTATCTTTTTTAGCTATTTTCCTTGGTTCCTCTACTTCATTTGACAGTTAATCACCTGGTCTTTCTACCAATTCTTCCTATGGCTTAGATGGTGCAGTATTTTGGTTTTCTGATTTCTCCCACCATTCCTCTTTTGATTGCTCTTCTTTTTCCTGCCCTATAAAAGATGTCCCTCAAGGCAGTCTCTCTTTTTGCTCTCCCCCAGAGAGTACCTCTTTTAAGTATTGAAATTATGTAAATCTGTGTCTTCAGCACCCACCTTTTAGCTAACATCTCCCAGTTGTCCAGTGGACATTTCTTGGGATGGCCTAAGACTGTAAACTCACCGATCTGACACTGAGTTCAAAATCGTTTCCCCTATAGACTAGTTTTTCCTGAATTTTATTTGTTCACCAAGATACTGAGGCTGAAGCAGTGGAATCATCTTAGAGTCTCCTCTCTTCTTTTTGTGTTTGATCTAGGAATGAGGGCCCGGCTATTCCTCCTTCCTAAACACAGCTTTCTTTTCATTTCTACCTTTCTTCCCCACGCCTTTTCACTTTGTATCCAAATTCCATTCTAATTGGCCTTGCTGCCTCCAGTATTTTTGCCCTCCACTTCATTGCACATACCTACCACCAGATTAACCTTGCTCCACTACTGCTTTCATTGTGGTATTCCCAGCTGGAAAACACTCATGGATTCTCCATTATCAATAGGATAAAAGTCTAAATTCTTTGGCTTGGCATTCAAATCTATCTGTATTCTGATCCCAGTCCATTTTTCTAACTTTTAAGTCCTACCATCCCTCTATATAGAACATTTTGTTCAGTATCTTCACCATCTTTTCCTCACAGGTTTCTTCCCTTTAAAAAAAAAAAAAAGAAGCAGCAGCTTCTCCATTTCTCCAGCTCATTCTTTGTAGCCTGATTCAGATTCTCGGTCCTCTCTAAAACCTTTCCTTCTACTTCAGAGCTGGAAAAGGCCCAGACACTGGATAGTTCAACTTCTCTCTGAATAGGATTTTTTTCCATTGCATCCTTGACAGATTAACCACTGACTTCTCTAGGAAAATCATTGTTAAGGTAGAGACCAGGGGCAGCTGGGCAGCTCAGAGGATGGGGAGCTGGGGGGGGGGGGGGACCAGGGCAAGAGATGGGAGGTCCTGGGGTCAAATTTGACCCTAATACTTGCTCACTGTGTGACCCTGGGTGAGTCACTTAGCCTGCATTGCCCAGCCTTTAGCTCTTCTGCCCTGGAACCAATACATAGATGGCACAGGTTAAAAAAAAAAAGGTTGAGACCAGTGGCAGTCTCATGCCATTTTGCATCATTTTAATTAATAGCAAGTATTTCCTCATACTGAGCCTAAATCTGATTCTATAGCCTGTACCTGTTGCTCCTACTTCTATCCCTTGGGGTCAAATAGAACATATCTAACCCCTCCTCTATAACATTTTTTTTAACCCTTAATCTTCTGTCTTGGAATCAATCCTGTGTTTTTTTTCTAAGACAGAAGAGCTGTAAAGGCTAGGCCAGGGGGGTTAAGTGACTTGCCCAGGGTCACACAGCTAGGAAGTGTCTGATGTCACATTTGAACCCAGGACCTCCCATCTCTAGGCCTGGCTCTCTATCCAGTGAGCCCCCCCAGCTGCCCCCAACATGCTTCTTTAATTACTGGAAGACAGCTATCAGCTGCTTTTACCTTCCCCTGAGGTTTCCCTTCTGTGATTGATCCTGTGTACTTCTTGTAAGGGGTCTGCTATTCGCTTATTGCTCTCTCTCCCATGAGACTGAGCTTCTTGAGGACAGGGACTGTTTCCTCTTTCCCATGTGCTTAGCACAGTGCCTGGCACATAAGCAGGCACTTAATAACACATCCTGACTTGGTCTCGTGTCTTCTGCTTTAATCATCTCCAGTTCTTTAACTGCCATTTATATGGTGTGGCTGCCAGTTCTCGCAACATCCTAGTGGCCTCTTCTGGGTGGCACCTCAACTTGCCAGGACAGACGGGGACCCCTGACTTTGCCAGCAGAGACGGCCACCCCTCTGTGAAACCTCAGCAGCCTTTGGGAGCTACCAGGCGTTTATCATGCCTCTGAGGCTCACTCCCTATAGACCTGGACAATAGGCACACGTCTGTCCCTGGGCCCAGACTCGAAGCCTTTTCTCAGAGCTCTTGTGTCCCCAGTGGGACCTTCATGTGAAAATGAGGGCTCAAAGCAGTGCTTTAGATCTAGAATGTGCCTCCAAATATATGCAGCGCTCCAGAGGTTTCTGACTGCCAGGGGGCTTCTGGCCTCCTGGGGCTTTATTTGAATTAGTTTCTCTGGCTAGGACTGCCTCTTTTTCCTCTCTATCCTTTCCCTCCTTAGCCTCAGGTGCAGCCTAGCTCACGTGCATCGATCCCTCAGCCTTTGGTATGTCTTCTCTGCATAGCTTTTTGCTTCTTTCCCAAACCCCAGTGTATCTGCTTCAGTGCTCTGTACATGGTGAGCAAATGTACTTTGAGAATTTAGGTGCTGATAGTTTCTTTAAAGTATTTGGATTTTACAATTTATTGTCAATAGCTGTTAGCTTGAGCCTTTCATATAATTTTTTTCCAAAAAGAAAAATAATTTTTACTTGTTATGGTTTACAATGAAAAGCTTTGTGGCATAGAGAACTGGCCTTGGGTGAGGTAGATCTGAGTTTAATGAGTCCTAGCTCTCCCTTGTACTGTCTGTGGACTCTGGAATGTCACGTAACCCTCTGGGTCTTCTAGGACCCTGAACCTTGAAGCTCACAGCAAAGAAGGCACTGCCCTTCTTCAGTAGAGGGCATTTCCTCATTCAGAGAGCCTATACAAGGGAAGTACAGGCCTTGACCCTGCGGTTGATGATTAGCTGCTAATTCAGAATGGGGATTTGACAAGCAGAAGCAAAGAAGAAAGCATTGTGGAGACTTAAGTAAATAATAAATGACTTGTTAAGAATGACATGTATAGGGGACAACTAGGTAGCACAGGGGGCACAGCCAGGCCTGGAGCTGGGAGGTTCAGTTCTGACCTCAGATACTTCTTAACAGTGTGACTCTAGCAAGTCACTTAACCTTGTTTGTCTAACCCTTGTCACTCTTCTGTCTTAGAATTAGTACCAAGACAAAGTAAGGGTTAAAAAAAAAAAGAATGACGTGGATATTTCTCCTTGGTTTTGAGAGAGCAGTGGTTGCATTGGACTCCAACCTTGGCAATATCTTTATTTATAAAAATTGAATGTCATCTACTCATGCACTGTGCTTTTTATTTCTAGTTAGTCTTTAAACATAATTTATGCTTTAAAAAATTCCATTTCTAAACATTGAACAAGGTTATAGAGCTGTCTGATTTTTCTTTGTGTATTTTTTCCTCTAGGGGGCAAGATAATGTCATGGGAGTTAAGTATTGCTTTAGAAAAAATGATCATGTAGTTATTGCAATGCCTTATCTGGAACATGAATCCTTTTTGGTGAGTCTTAAGGTTCCTTATATTTAAAAAACTTAGTTTTTAAATGAAGAGTAATTGCTTAATTATATTCCTTAAAACATATGTTTCAGGACATTTTGAATTCTCTTTCCTTCCAAGAAGTTCGAGAATATATGTTTAATCTTTTTAAAGCTTTGAGACGCATTCATCAGTTTGGGATTGTTCATCGAGATGTCAAGCCCAGCAACTTCTTATACAATAGGCGCCTTAAAAAGTGAGTGTGTAAAGTGAATAGATAATGCAGGTGTTTGTCAAAACGTCCCACGTATGCTCTAACCTCGGTAAAGAATTAGGTCTTATAGCAGCAGTGGAGGCACATTGCCTTTGAAAATGCTTGTTGAAAACTTAACGAGAAAGCAAAGTTGTCACAGAGAAACAGTTTGTGTCGTATCAGTCATCTTCAAAGTAATAAAAAACAATGTAAGAAGAGACAACAGAATTCAAAACTGGATTTAATGGTAAATAATGCATTGTTAGATTGGAGGGAGTTTTAACTTGGGGCTTATTTTTTGTTTATTTTATTGATGCTGACTTTGGCCAAGTGTATGGGTATGTTACAATCTGCACATGTTTTGTGTGCTGATAAATGATGTGATTATCATAACACATTGTTTATGACAGCAAGGCTGGAACATTTCTTATTTATGCTTTTTGCAACACATCTGACTTATTTTTTGCCATTTCTTTAATCAAAATCAGATTTAGCTTTTTGTGTAATTTTAGACTGCATATTTTTTTAACTTATTAATATTGAAAGTCCCTGGTTTGGTAACAAGTTTAGGAACCTTATGGGCCCGCTGCTACGCATCAAAAAATAGAGGCTTACACGGCTAGAATTCACTTGGCTTTGCAGTTGAGGAGGGCAGATAAAGAGTGCTCTCCTGGAGCCCACTTTAGCCCAGGTTACCCTTGTGGTTTACAGTAGAATTCTTAAGTAAAATTGTTATGGAAAACTTCCTCCCTTTTTTCAGGAAAGGAAATATGAATGGGTATTGATTGCTTGTTTAGCAGATTGATTCTTTATGAGTATGGTTTGAACATAGGTGTGGTTGTATTATGACTGACGCTTCCATTGTTCAGCTTTAGCAAAGTTAACCTGTTTGCCCAATTCTGTTTCTCAGGTATGCCTTGGTAGACTTTGGCTTGGCACAAGGAACCCGTGACACAAAAGTAGAACTTCTCAAATTGGTCCAGTCTGAAGTCCAGCAGGAAAGTTGCTCACAAAATAAAACTCACATAGTCATGGCAAACAAGGTTTCATTGAATGCCCCAGCACCAAAAGAGCTTTCTCAGTCATCCACTAAAACAGCTGTTAAAAGGCCCTACTCACATGCACAAATTCAGACTAAACAAGGAAAAGATGGAAAGGTTTCACCACTTTTTTTTGTTTGTTTTTGATGATACTGTACTGTTCTTAAAGTGTATTTTTTTCATCCAACAGGGGGGGATATAACACTGAAACAATACTTGCTGATTCTTTATTTTACATTTGCTATGTGTCTTCAACTGACAGCATTTTGATAAGTTTTGTAGTGAATTATTTTTGTTATTTTATGACATTTGAAATTTAGCTCCCAGGTTTATAAGCCACATACTGGTCATGTGTGTTATAATGAAAAGTCGTGTTTTTTGTACAACACAGAATATGCTTGATTTTTCTTGCTTGCTATAAAAAGCATCAACTAAGGATTCTCTTAAAGAGGAAACAGTACATGTAGCTAACACAGAAAAGAACATTTCTCCTGTGTCTATCTCCATTTTAGCAGCCCAGCAAAGTGTCACTCACATCCATGCAGGAGATTTTAGGCCTCCTTTGGATCCACATTGGGGCTGGGGTGTTCTTTTTAAGGGGTTAATGGCTCTGTCCAGATTATTTTCTTCTTTCACGGAAGTATTTTGGTGCCTGAAAATGACTTGCTTGCAGCTGTTTTTGTTTGTCCCTTAACTCTTTCAAAACTATAGCAGAGGAAAGCTGGCAGAAAGTATTACAGATATAATCCTTATTGTCCTTTTTTTGTTGGTATTGTAGGAGGGATCTGTAGGCCTTTCTGTCCAGCGCTCTGTTTTGGGAGAAAGAAATTTCAATATACAAAGCTCCATTTCACATGAGAGCCCTGCCGCGAAAGTAAGTAATGCTGAACGATGAGTCTCTCTCACACAAAACAGTTTAGAGACTTAGAACTTGGTATCAGTAATTGTGAAAAAAGTTAGAATTCTGTTGTGCCCCAGAGATGGCTGCTTTGGACATCTGACCTAAATTGCTGCTTCCCTAAATTGTCTTGCATTTCACTCCAGAGGTGTTTCAAATGCTTTGGTGATTAACTGTTGCTACATTTAAAAGTGTTTTCTTAATAGGCTATGTTTGCATTCGGCACTAAATAAATGCTTGTTGATTGACAGTACTTTTTTTTTTCTGGTTATATTTTTAAGGGGCCTACTTGAAAGTTGGTAACAGCAGGAAAAGTAGTATTTTAAAAATATGAAAGATTATAAGTTGTAAATGTTACATTTTTGAAAGTTGGCCCAAATTCCTATTTCTACACAATAGCATCAGTAACATTTGTAAGTTAGTTAACTATTCTCTTTTTGCAGTCTGCGGTTCTGAAATGGAGTTAGACACGAGAATATTTGCTTTCATATTCTCTTGTACCATTGTTATAGAGGCCTCTAAAAATATACGTGTGGCACTTTGCTCATGGAACCTAATGTGGTAGTTTAAGGCCTGAGTTAAGTAATACGATATCAGAAATGGATTTTGAAAGCCCTGAAATCTTTTATCAAGCTAGAGTGGGCATCATAGCCCTTTTTTTGTAACCTGGTAATGACGTCGTAACTTCAGGAACTCTCCACTACTTTTGACAATACTTAGAAAAACTCCAAACCAGAAAATTATTTAACTTTTCTTTACAGCTCATAAAGCAACCCAAACTGATGGATATCACATCTAGAAAGTTAGCAGCGAAAAAGAAGGTTATTTCTACAAAAACCGTGACCAGCAACATAGTGAGGAAAACTGCCAGCAGTTGCCCAGCCAACCTGACCTGTGACTGTTATGCAACAGATCAAGTTTGCAGTGTTTGCCTTTCAAGGTAACTTGCTTGGAGAGGGTTGTAAAATCCTTGGTTGGCCGGCAAACAGGTTAGAAATAATCTGAAGCAGCTGGGGCAGGGGTCAGCCGGATGAGGGTCAGCCAAGAGAGGGGCACAAAGCAGCTCTGAGGTCTCAGGGTGCCCCAGGACTCCCCAGGAGCTTAGCTCTTCTTTGCAAGACAAACACATGAAGACCAGTTTCATATGGTGTTCATTTCACATGCGTATGCTATTAGAAAAACATTTTTTTGCTGTTATATGCAAATAGTTTGGAGGGAGAATATGACTTTTGGAACCAGAGAAATTCACAGTTGACTTGCTGACATAATGATTTTCTGTCTTCCTCTCTCATTTCTGTCCCTTGCCTTCATATAGAATAACTAGACCCAGGTGATACAGCTCTGAAAAGCTGAGTCTTCTGTGAACCTGGAAGGAGGAAAAAGTGATTTTCAGGATAGTTATCTGAAAATAGGGTTTGACTTGAAAATAAGCTCCTTTAAATTCTCATTGAATTTCTTAAAAGCTAAAATTCTTGGGAGAAAAAGCAGGAGGGGCAAGATTTACAGGAAACATTGTATGATTAAAGACCAAAATGATAGATCCTTGAGAAAATTTAAGGAGAATGAGAGCCCTTTAGGAAGGGAGAACCAAGAAAAGTTTCATGGAGAAGGTGGCACTTTGGCTGGGTTTGGGGAGAAGGAAAAGAATTAAGAGTAGCCAGAGATGGTGAAGGAAAGTGCTGGGCAGGAGGACTTGATTTCCTTCAATCTTCATGTAAGGTTCCCCTTCTGAGGTTCATTCCAATTCTGTTTTCCCAAGTGTTCAGAGAGCAGGGATTAGGGCAGCGCTTTGAACCCACACTTGAGGGGTAGAGATTAGTGAAGAAGTGGATGAAAGTAGGCCTTGTAGAAGAGGAAAGGGGAGAGGGATAGCTAAGAATGCACATTCAGATGGCCGAGAGGAGAGCTGCGAGAAAGCGCTATCATAGGCCAGCAGAAAAAGTTTCCCAGAAGGGGCCGGTCAGCATGGTACAGCCTGTAGAGGCTATGGGGAAGGAGGCCTGGGAATGGGCCCCAGAGTCTGCAGCTGAGAGATCGTTGGTAGCTTCAGAATGGCATTGGCAAGCAGGGTGTTGAGGCTATGGTGGGATATGTGATGGTCGGAATAGTAAAGGAATATCTAGGTAGGGATGGACGCAAGGAACTCAAAATGCGGGGCTAGATTGTTGGGTCAGTCACATCTAACCCTTCATGACCCCATTTGGAGTTTTCTTAGCAAAGATCCTTGAAAAGGTTTGCCATTTCCTTCACCAGCTTATTTTACAATTGAGGAAACAGGCAAACAGCATGAAGTGACTTGCCCATGGTCACATATCTAGTATCTGAGGCCAGATTTGAATTCATATCTTCTTGACTCTAGATCCCCTACTCTATCCACAGTACCCTGGTCGATTGGAGCCGAATATATTGATGGAGACGTTCTCTTACTTGTGGCTCTCTCCTCTTTTCTCACACTGGGGGTCTCTCAGTTCCTTCCTTTGTCTCTTTTCCTGCCATGATCCTAGTGTAGGCCTTTAGTCTTTCTTATGTGGACTAGCCATTAGTTATCCTAACTTTCCAGCCTGGCTACCCTCTTTTATAAAATTCGCTGAGCTTGGCATTTCATTTCTGATTGCCATACATTAACATCCCCATATCTGGGATGCCTTGTCTCCTCATCCTTACTTTGCAGAATTCCTGGTTTCTAGAGTTTTCCCATTCTACATTGCTTTTTAGTCTTATTTGTATATATTGTGTTTCCTCAATACAATGTAAGCTCTCTGAGAGCAGCAGAGACTTTAATTGTTGGCTTTGGGTCCCTAGCATCCAGGAAAGTGCTTAGAGTAAATAGAAATACTTATTAAAGTGAACTGAAACGAGATTTTTTTGGGTAATATGAAAGCAATCTATTTCAACTTTTCCTCAAATTTTTATTGGAAATATATTTGATTTTTAAAATATATATTCTTTTTACTCTATGTTTTGTTTTCACAGCAAATAGCAAAGCTCTCTACTTTTCTTAAAATGAAGACTAGAGCAAGAATGGATAATTTAAATCTATAAATAATCTCAGTGGAATTTTACAGGAAACAAAATAGATTGATTTGAGCTGCATTTCTTTTTTTCCCTATCTATTTTCTAGGAAAAAAAAATTAGTCCAGAAAGCAGGAGTTAGCAGCAGGGAAAAGGAAGTAGAGAGCTTGAATAGTCTATAGATTGAACGACAAGGATTTGACTGCCTTGACATAGGTAACAATCAGTACAAACTATACTACAAAAATCAGCAAGTATTTAATTTTGCAGTTTTTAGCAAACACTATTAGATATTCAGCAAATATTTAATAATTTCCCGCTCTGTCCTAGGCACAAGGAAGAGATTCTTTGGTAATTAAACTATAATCTGAGACCAATTATAGTCCATAATATAGATTAGAAATACTGTAAAATTTTAGAGCAAATCACTGGGGGGTAGTTTGGTCAGCTCATTCTTTATGGTTTACATGGGTCTTGGACTGAAATTCCTAAAAGTTGTTTTCTTAAGTAGACTCAAGTCTTCCTCTAGCTACCTTACTGTATTGAAATAGACCATTGGTTCTATTTGCACCATTGGTGGTGCACTAATCAGATTGACTTAAATGAGGACAAATCATGAAAAATTATAAATTTGTGGAGTTCCCACATTAATTATTGAACTTTTAAGCATTTCATAACCAGTTCGTTTTTTTCTTCCAAACTAAAGATTACATGTTTTCTGCCCATTTGAGGATCTGAGATACTTCCAAAAAGAGAACCAAATCTTTGGAAACAAATTGTGCCTTAAAAAGCAAAGATACATCTTGAAGGTAACAGGTAGAAGTTGAGAATTCAAAAATCTGAATTTGAAAAGGTGTGTTTTTCTCTATTACCAGACGACAGCAAGTTGCCCCCCGCGCTGGGACACCAGGATTCAGAGCCCCAGAGGTCTTGACCAAATGTCCCAATCAAACGACGGGTGCGTAACCTTGTAAATCAAACATTCGTTACTGTCAACTTGGACTCTCTTTCCATTGATACAAGAACATATAGAACTTTGTGGTCTAGGATTTGAGCCCTTTTGCTTTTCAGTAAGTTATATAAGTAGTTCTGTTAACGTAAATTCCTCTCGAAGAAAAAATAGCGCGCACTTAATAGAACAATTTTCTTCATCGTCATATTAGTTGACAAACTGATTGCAATTAGAGGGACGTTGGCCTTCATTCACATTGCAAAGTTATTTGGCTACATTTGTAGCCAGAATTCAAATCCAGTGAAATATTGGTTCAGAGACTAATTTGACATTCAGGTTTTCCTCTGATCAGTAGTCTGGGAAAACATATAACAAGTCTGACCCTGCTTCATGGCGTTGTTTTGTTGCAGACCTTGGTATAAGTTAAAAAAAAAAAAGCTTGTCGTAGAGGGTTCCATTTGGAATTTGGAAGAAATAGTGATTTTTTTCTCCACTTTTTTGTACGTTCCCTTAAGGTAACCCTTGCTAAGAAAGAGTGAAGAGTTGGCATTCACATATTGCCTTCAGGTTTACCAAACACTCTGTGTACATTGATTTTATAAGTCAGATTGTTCAGGTATAGCCCCTATTTTATTGATGAGGAAGCCCAAGCCCCTGAGGTGTAAGAGGCTTCCCTGGGACAATAGTCATTTGGTGCCCTGGGGGAGCCTTCTGCCTCCATCTTCTGCCACCCTGAGAGGCTTCCTTACACTGGTGGCATCAGTGGAGAGTCTGGGATCAGATTCAGAGCTACAAGGGACCCTGGAGGCCACCTGGAGCCCAGCTCAGACAGTCAGAGGTTGGTGACTTGCCCGGTGCCACATGGCTGGGAAGTATCGGAGGCAAGATTGGAACCCTGGTCCTTCTGACTGAAGCCTCTGAACAACTTATCTAGAAGGTTACAGTTTGCCAAGTACTTTGTTACTTTTGATCTTTGATCTTGCTGTCATGGCCTACCCTAGAAATTTGTGTCAGGCCCATTTTGAAGACTGCTGTGATGGCCAGTGGTGTTTCCCCATTTTTCAGGGTTGTTTTTGTTTTTTTAAACATTTATAAGGTGCTAACTAACTATGTGCTAGGCACCGTGCCAAGCACTTTACAGATATTTCATCATTTGATTCTCACAGCAATCCTGGGAGGTGGGTACTATTTTAGAGTTGAAGAAACTGATGCAAACAGGGTTAAGTGACTTACCCAGTCGCATTTAATAAATGTCTGAGGCTGGATTTGAACTCAGGTCTTCCCTGTTCTAGGCCCACTGTTCTACCTCTGAACCACTTACACTGTCCCAAAGATACACTATTTTATTTTTTTTAATTAATTTAGTAAATTTAGAACATTATTCCTTGGTTACAAGAATCATATTCTTTCCCTCCCTACCCTCCACC
Source organism: Monodelphis domestica (assembly GCF_027887165.1). NCBI lineage: Eukaryota > Metazoa > Chordata > Mammalia > Didelphimorphia > Didelphidae > Monodelphis > Monodelphis domestica. The sequence goes on along the minus strand of NC_077228.1, from coordinate 36,385,317 downwards.
CACCCTTCCCGCAGTCGACGTGCAATTCCACTGGGTATTACATGTGTCCTTGATCAGAACCCATTTCCATGTTGTTGGTGTTTGCACCAGGATGTTCATTTAGAGTCTCTCTTCAGTCATATTCCCATCGACCCTGTGATCAAGCAGTTGTTTTTCTTCTGTTTCTGCTCCCACAGTGTTTCCTCTGAATGTGGATAGCGTTCTTTCTCGTAGATCCCTCTGAGTTGTTCAGGATCACTGCATTGCTGCTAATGGAGAAGTCCATTACATACCATTGTACCACAGCATATCAGTGTACAACTTTCTCCTGGTTCTGCTCCTCTCGCTCTGCATCACTTCCTGGAGGTCGTTCCAGTTCCCATGGAATCCCTCCAGTTCATTATTCCTTTGAGCACAAGAGTATTCCATCACCAACATATACCACAATTTGCTCAGCCATTCCCCAATTGAAGGGCATCCCCTCATTTTCCAATTTTTTGCCACCACAAAGAGTGCAGCTATGAATATTCTTGTACAGGTCTTTTTCCTTATTATCTCTTTGGGGCACAAACTCAGCAGTGCTATGGATGGATCAGAGGGTAGACATTCTTTTGTCGCCCTTTGGGCATAGTTCCAAATTGCCCTCCAGAATGGTTGGATCAGTTCACAACTCCACCAGCAGTGAATTAGTGTCCTGACTTTGCCACATCCCCTCCAGCATTAAGATACACTATTTTAAAGACAAAATGAATTGCTAATTATGAGTCCTACAGAAAGAGCCAAATGTCTGGACACATGTGAGCCAATTTGTGTCTCTTGTAGCTCAGGACCCAAGAAGGTCACTCATAGAATAGACAGCAGACCTGTGTCTCATTGCATTGGCTTGGAGGGGCAGAGCCTTCCCAGGAAAAGGTCTCTGACTCTCAGGTCTGAGGATCCAGATTCCAATTCTGCCTCGTCATTCATTTCCTGTATGACTTTGGGTTGTTCAAGAGGGCCAGTCTCTTTGGTTCATCTCAATGGCTTCTAAAGAGCTTTCTGACTCTTGAGTCTGTGAATTAGGAGGGCAGAAGCTATTGCCAATTCACCTCAGGGTCACTTGGGTAATGAGAGTTTAAAGTAGGCCAGGATACACTAGAAATCTGTAAGAAGTTTATAAAACATAAGCTAGAAGGATTAAGATTGAGCACCGTTACTCCTTTTATGGCAGACTTTGTCCATATTGAAAATACACTCCGTTTCTTATAAGAAACAACATTTCTTCTGCCATGAAAAAAGGCACAAAACCCCACATTGTTAATAATAGTGTGTCCCTGTGATAGCTCTGGTTCTGAATCGTGGATCACCAGTCTGCTCAGCATCCGAGTTGTGGGTGTCCTTGTGAAATGAGAGTCTAGTGATGGCACGTCTGGAGTGATTCTCTGCTTGTGTGGCCACTTGTTTAGTGTGATTTAGGTGTCCTCTTGGCCTTAGCTGTACCATTTGATCTTTAAGCCCTCCTAGGGCTATATGCCTACTAAGCATTTTAGAATGGAATATGCATTTGATCTAATTGTTTATATCAGATTATTAGTGTGAAAAGAAACCTTTGTGTGTTAAGTCTAAGATAGAGATGACACAATTATGGGTGTGATTTTAACAGTTTCTTTTGGGTTTGCAGCAATCGACATGTGGTCTGCAGGTGTTATATTCCTCTCTTTGCTTAGTGGACGATATCCATTTTATAAAGCAAGTGATGATTTGACTGCTTTGGCTCAGATTATGACAATTCGTGGATCCAGGGAAACTATCCAGGCTGCTAAAACTTTTGGTAAGCAGATTTAAATTATCTAATAAATTAGCACATAGTTCTTAAGCTTATGCCGTATTCTTTAAAATGTTTTGAGTTGCCCAAATTTTGGCAAAATCTTAATTTCTAGTAGTCAAAAATAAAATGAAGAGTTATGAAAATACTACAACCACCATTGAAAATGGACACTTACTGTTTTTCTAATACCAAACATTTGTGAACTAAATGTAGAATATATTTTTTTGTTCAATAGATCTAAAGTATGGAATCTTAAGAATATAGTTATGAACTTAATTTTTAATGCAACAGAAATATTTTTGGAATAACCCATGTAAATAGTTGCCTATGTTTACGCATGGCTTATTTGAATTGTGGTAATCAAAACCGAAAACGTAAAATTCTTTGTATTCTGGTGCACACGGGACTTAGCTAGCCTTTAAATAAATATTTATGATAAAATCTATCTTGTTATTTTGTTTGGGTTCGGTAGATATGTTTTGTAGAAGCACTGGCAGAAATTTTACCCAGTAAGCACCCGGCTGTTCTCTTTAGCCAAGGATCAACTAGCCCTTGGTTCTCCCGTGTCTGTATTTGAAATGACATTGCATTTCAACCAATGGAAGCCCACCAGTCACAGAGTCACTAGGATATGAGATAGCATGTGCAAAGCAGGGAGTATTCATTGGTAGCATTCTTTTTACTCCAGGCAGCAAAGGTTTGCTGATACATAAAATAGTGAGATAGCCCTTCGTCGTGTACAGATGACAATGCTTGAGCTGCTATTGGCCTAGCGTGGTGAAATTATTATATCCGTCAGACCTCACATTTACCTAAAGAGAAGAGCAGAAGCCTCATTCTTTGTCTTTTTAAAGAGAACTTTGATGGCTGAGGAGAGTAGAATGAACTTATTCCGGAACCGTAGTTCCTGTAGTTCTTTAAGACAGCCTTCTGGTGCCAGGCTAGTCGGGGGCATGTAGCCCTTTTAGGCTGCCCAGCCAGATTGGAAGCAAAGAGACTCAGAAGCAATTCACCATCGGCCTAGCGTGGTGAAATTATTATATCCGCCAGACCTTCTCACTGGCATGGCCGTAGCTGACAGTCGATAAAGGGCTGCCTTTCTGGGCTTCGGTCTCTTCATCTGTAAAATGAGGGGCTCGTATGAAATGTCCTCTGAGTTCCTGTCCAGCTCTAAATCTCTTCATTCTGGGATCTTGTCTTCCAGTTCCACAGGCTACGAGCAGACATTTCTCTAGTTCTTTAAGGTTTATGTACATGATCTCATTCAATTCCCACAACATGATAGCCCTGAGCATCCCCGTTTTACAGATGAAGAAGCAAAGGCTCTGAGAATAAAGACTTGCCTGTGGTTGCCCAATTAGTAAGTCTCAGGCATGATGGAAGGCCACCCCTCACAGTCTCCTAACCCTCTGACAAGAGAGCCCCAGTCCTGTTAGCCTGGACTTCTTTGGCTTATTTCAAGATTTATTTACTCTCTGAGGCATCCTAAATAGTGTCCCACGTGTTGTTTTTCCTTGGGGAAATGGTCCGGGTCCATCCAGATAATTAGAGACAATTTTCTCTTTTAGGTAAATCAGTCTTGTGCAGCAAAGAAGTCCCGGCACAAAACCTTAGAACCCTCTGTGAGAGGCTTCGGGGCCCTCCCGATCTGGCTGCGGAAAAGCAAGAGGATTATGTTCACGAATCAATTCTGTCACTGAGAACGGACCAGAAACTGAAGCTCCCTCTGCAGGTCGCGCCCGCAGGGAGATCATTTGAGGAAGATGGCCGGGGCGGCTCCGAGGCCCACACGAGTGACCATCGAGCTGGCCTGAGAGGCTGGGATCAAGTCCCCGACGAAGCTTATGACCTGCTTGATAAACTCTTAGATCTCAACCCAGCCACCAGAATCACTGCCCAGCAGGCTTTGATGCACCCCTTCTTCAGAGATATGAGTTTGTGATGACGGCACTGCGTTTGGCCTTTTCTTGGTTGTGGTCTAATGGGAAATAGGTTCATTGTCATTTCCTTAAGTTTTGATTAAGACACAGGAGAGGTCCTGAAAGAAAAGTATTTGGTTTCATGACAAGTACGATGTTTCCTGTATTGTGTTTATGTAGTTTATCAGAAAACTGCTGGAACTTAGATATCCCTGAAGAGATGGTGGATGGGTCCATGCATGGAAGCGTGCCTCATCTAGTCAGACCCACTGAGGGCAGAGTGCAACCTGGAAGGGATTCCTGCCTGACACGCCGGACACAAGGGTTCAAGCATTTAGTTGGTTCGTGAGCTCCCTTCCAGTCAAAAGACCAAGGTGAAATTGGCCTGAAGCCTCTTCATTCTGGGATACTTTCCTGAAAATTAAAATTGTTAACAAAAGAAAATTTGAACTTGGCAAAATATGAATTTTAAATTGTCTTAATTTTTCTTCTGTTTTGGAAACACCTAAATTTTCGCAAGTATTTCGTGTCAATGCCATTTTTTCCTTTAAAAATGTTTTTTCCTCTGCACCCTCAATTCTACATGGTTTTTGGTGTTTATATGGTGCTTATCTACTGGATTTCAGGGTTTTTGGTCCAATAACAGATGGAAGTAGATGTCCAAAACTGATGGTAATAGATGAAGAAATTATGTGAGTGAACTCCAGTGGCAGGTTGGAGGACCAGAGGAGCGTAACAAAAACCTTTTCAGTTCCATAATAAATTTTTCCTTTTAGTGAAAGCCAAAGCCATCAGGCCATCTGCATCTTTATCGTCCTGCTTTTGAAAACACTGGACTAACCCATGGGAAGACCAATGAAGAAAAACCAGGCACCAGGGAGAAAGGACACGAGGGAGAGATGAGCCACACCAAGACACGTGCGCATGGTTGGATTGACATTCCGGGCCTCTTTCAAGTGAATGTTTCCTATTCACTCTAGCCAGATTGGCAAGTATGCTGCTGGAGGCTGTGAAGCTGGGCAGGATTTACCTACCTCGTAGGTGAATTGTATTTGTTTAATTATGAGACCTCTACAAGGAAGAAGGGTGCCATCCTTGCTCGAGCAAGGAAACAAGTGTCTGACTAACTAACAAGCCATGTGATGTGTCGGGGTCCCAAGGAGATGACTAAGCTCTAGGGATTGTTTACTTGAATCACCACCTCATCAATCTTAGTTTCTTCTCATGCAGTAATTCTTAAAAAAAAAAAGCAAAAAAAAGCCTTTTAAATGTGAAATTATATATTTGTATGTCTATTTAATAAAAAGTTACTTTGGGTATTTTCATAATGTTGCTTGACTATTTATTTGAAGTAAAAGTAAAAGGTATTTGACAGTAGAGCATGTAGTAGTAGCACAGTGAGATTGAGAGTCAGACCTAAGGGATGGCAGGTCCTGGGTTCAAATGTGACCTCAGACATTTCCAGCCTGTGTGACCCTGGACAGGTCATGTAACCCCCATTGCCCGGCCCTGACTACTCTAAGAAGATAAGGGTTTGTTTGTTTTTTTAAGTTATTTGACAGTGCTAGTATTTTTTCTTATGAATGCTTCCTTCATAAGCAACAGGTTGTAGTAATGAGGATTTTGTCCTTTTTTTCCATTCAATTTTCTACGAATCACTTGAGAAGGAGGAGGTTGATATCTTTCAAGGGTATGGAAGATTTGGACTTGGGAGTGTGGCCTGCAACTAAAATATAGTCCACAGGCTCAGTAAGGAGTTGTTGAATGAATGAAAAATGTGCACATTCGCTAAATGAAGCTTTTTGTTATTTTGAGTACTTTTAAAATACCTGGGACTGATTTGATGGGAACAGAGAATAGAAAGTAAAATTGGCCAAAATAAAATTGTGACCATGTTCATGAAATACATAAGGAATCAAGATTTTCCAAAGCACAAAAATAGGGAAGATGGGTCAGAACTTGGGGACGTTTATGGCAGAAGAAAGTAAGAAACAAAAGAAAATGAGGACCCTGAGTGAATGGTCCCCAAATGTTTTTGATCCACTTTCAAAAAATGAGTCTGAACTCCAGCTAGGCAGGTGGATGAAGCTGGGCCTGGTCAGAAAGACCCAAGTCCAAATCTACCTCAGCTCTTTAGTAGCCGTGGGATCCTGGACGATTCATTTAATTCTGCCTCAGTTTGCTCAATTGTAAAATGGGAATCAATCATAATAGCATTTACATTGAATCAATTGTGATAGTATTTCAGCTTGAGTGACACATAATAAGTGCTTAATAAATGCTTTCCCTTCTTGCCATACATATAGAATAAACACATACTAAATACTAATAATTATGTTATAAAACAAATTAAAAAAAATTTTTAACAAATTTCTACATAAGTTTTCTGAAGTTCTATGGTCCAGTTGTCTCCTTCCCTTCTGGAGCCAACAAGCAATTCAATGTGGCTTATATATGTATAAAAAACAAATTTTAAAAGTAAGATAAAGGTGAACTATTTTAGAACTCAAGTTGGAAGATGTTTAAACAAAATCCTGTTTCTGGGCAAGTGTGTGGACGTGAGTTTTCTGGTTTTTTGTTCTTTTTAATAAACGGCACATGATGCCTCTCCAGCAACCTCAAGAGGAGAGTTAAGAATCCTGGATAAGAGGAAGGGAGGTCAATAGTATCAGAAGCAGCAGAGAGGTTGAGAAGGGTGAGGCTTGAGGAAAAGTCATCAGATTTGGCCATCAGAAGGTTGACAGCTCCAAAGAGAGCCATTTCAGCTAAATGTTGGGTTATAAGAATAAAGAAGGTTGTGACCTGGGAACAGTGGAAAGGCTCTGAGGAAATAAAGTGGCAAGTGGGAGTGACCTGCGACATCGTCGGCTCGTCTCAGGCTGATTTTTTTCCCTTAAAATTTAGTCCTCTGGACAGAGCCCAGGATTCCAGGTGTGGCCTGACCCGGGCAGAGCACCGGCCTCTTCCCTCCTGATTCCTGGAAGCAGGCCTTGCCTCTCGATGCTGGTGGAGAAGGCACTCACTCTTTGGGGGTGCACCGTCACCCTGCTGAATCCCCAGATCTCAGACACTACCTCAATGGGCCTTCATCATCATATACTTTGGAGATGAGCTTCTGAGCCCAAGGCCAAGACACTCCCTCGATTCCTCCCGAGCTTCTTCCAAGATTCAGCCCAGGCCTCTTATCTGCCATCCGCCATCTTTTTGTGTCTTTATCTGTCTCATGCACTCACTATCCCTCCTCCCTGGGCAGGGGATCGAGCGCTAAGTCTGGAATCATCCTGGAGTCAGGGTGGCCCCCATTCAAATATGGCCCCAGATACCTCCTTGACAAGCCACCTAACTTCTGCCTACCTCTATTTCTTCCACCATAAAATGAGAATAATAATAGCACCCATTTTCCCAAGCTGGTAGTGAGGATCAAATAAGATCTTTGTAAGGCACTTTTAGCACAGTGTCTGGCACATAGTAGGTCCTAATAAATGCTTATTTCTGTCTTCTGGTGCCAAGATGGTGGAGAGAAGAGAACCAGCCTGATCTCTTCCAAATTCCCTTCCAAACTCCTTTGTGATAAAGCCTCTTCTTGGAATTTTCAACAGTGAAACAGTTCTACATAGAATCAGCAGAAGTTGTCTCCCTGGGGTGGGAGGGAAGCTCACTCCTGAGCAGGCAGCACCCAAGTTGGGGAGGGTTGAGGCTCCCCACTATGTGGGGCCTCGCCCCCAGGGCAAGCTAGCAGTGAGGCCCATTTGTCCACAGCAGCAGAATCTCAAGCTACATAAAACACTTGGCAGTCTACCTGCCAAAACAAACCCAGGAACTGTAGGAACTAAATCATAAAACACTTTCCATACAAATAAAGTCAGATCTAAATAATTGGGAAAAAATGTATTGCTTATGGATGGGCAGAGAAAATATAGTAAAAATGACAATTTTACCTAAATGAATTTACATATTCAGTGCCATCCCCATCAAACTGCCCGAAATTATTTTATAGAGCTAGAAAAAATGATAAAATTCATCTGGAAGAATAAAAGGTCCAGAATATGAAGGGAATCAGTGGGGAAAATATGAAGGAAGAGAGTACCAGATCTCCATCATATTACAAAGCAGTAATCATCAAAACAATCTGATATTGGCTGAGAAATAGACTGGTGGACCAGTGGGCTATATTAAGTACACAAAACTTAGTAATAAACGAACATAGTAATTTAATGTTAGATAATCAAAAGATCCAACCTTCTGGGACAAGAATTCACTGTTTGATAAAAAACCATTGGGAAAACTAGAAAAATGGTATGGCAGAGACTGGAAAGGATCAACATTTCACACCATATACCAAGATAAGGTTGACATGGGGATATAATTTAAATATAAAGAGTAACAATATAAACAAATTAGAGGAGCATAAAAATAGTCTATCTGTCAGATCTATGGATAAGGGAAGAATTTAGGACCAAACAAGAAATAGAGAACATTATAAAATGTAGAATGGATCATTTGATTATACAAAAAAAGGTTTTGCACTAACAAAATAAATGCAACGAAGATTAGAAGGAAAGCAGAAAGCTGGGGGAAACTTTTTACAGCAAGTATCTCTGATAAAGGACTAATTTCTTAAATACATATAAAACTAAGTCAAATTTATGAAAATAAAAGTCATTTTCCAATTGATAAATAGCTAAAATATATGAATAGGCATTTTTCAGAGGAAGAAATCAAAGTCATCTATAGTCATGTAAAAATATTCTAAATCCCTCTTGATTAGAGAAATGCAAATTAAAACAACTCTGGGGTACCACCTTCCAACTATCAGATTGCTAATATGAGAGAAAAGGAAAATGATAAATTTGTGGGGAATATGGGAAACCTAGGACATTCATACACTGTTGATGGAGTTGCAATCTGACCCAACCAATCTGATGAGCAATTTGGAACTATGCTCAAAGGATTCTAAAATAGTACATACACTTTGATCCATCAATACCATTACTATTCTGTATCCCAAAGAGATAAATAAGTGGGGGAGGGAAGGATCTATTTGTACAAAAATACTTATTGCAACTCTTTTTGTGGTAGCAAAGATTGGGAAACTGAGGGGTTGTCCATCACTTGGGAAATTAATGAACAAGTTGTGGTATATGGTGGTGGCGGAATACCATTGTGCTATGAGAAATTTCAAGCAGGATGATTTCAGAAAAATCTGGAAAGACTTACATTAATTGACACAAAATGATGTGAGCAGAACCAGAAGAACAAATTATATACAGAGACAGCAATATTTCTTGACAAACAATTGTGAATGACCTAGTTGTTCTCAGCAATACACTTATTCAAACCCAGAGATTCATGATGAAAAATGCCATTTACTCTCTGAGAAAGAACTGATAAGAGTCTGAATGTAGACTGAAGATACTATATTTCATTTTCTTTCTTCTTTTTTTTTCCATTTGAGATGTCTTCCCCAAAATGACTAATATAGAAAAGTGTTTTACAGGATTACACATGTAAAATCGAGATCAGATTGCTTACCGTCTCAGGGTAGGCTGGAAGGCTGGAGAACAACAAGGGGTGGAAGAAGGGTCAGAAAAAGGGAAAAAATTTGGAACTCAAAAAGTTTTTTTTTAATTAATGTTAAAAATGTTTGGTTTTACATGTAATAGGGAGAAAAAGATTTTTTTAAAAAAGATGCTTGTTTCTTTCCTTCCTCCTAGCTTTGTGTCCTCTGTAGATTCCATAAATATGCATCTATGGCTTTATCCAAGTCATTGATTAGAATTCTAAAGAGCAGAAAGTCAAACTCAGATCTTGCAGGGCATCCCACTGGGGAATATTAAGTTCATACTGAGCCATTAATGACTCCTCTTTGACTCTGGTTCTGAATCTATAATAAATGTGTTATGATGTAGCCTACATCTCCCTATTTTCCCCAAGAACAGTGTAAGGTGCTTCATAACATTAACTACTTTTTATATATTTATAACTTTATATTTATGCTTCTTGACTCTCCCAGAATGCAAAGTCTCTGTGAGTTTGGATTATTTCATTCTTTGCACATAAGTGCTTAGCAAATATTAGGTGCTTAATAAATACTCATTGATTGATGGAAAGGTTTTACTAATAATTGTGGTTGTTGTTCAGTTGATCAGTCATCTCTCACTCTTCATGACTTCGTGGTCCATGGCACACCAGTACTGGTCATGAGCTTTTCTTGGCAAAGATATTGGAGCAGTTTGCTATTTCCTTCTCCAATGGATTAAGACAAACAGGGTTAAGTGACTTTCCCAGGATCACATAGCTAGTAAGTGTCTGAGGCCAGATTTGAAATTCAGGTCCTCACAGATCTATGGATAAGGGAAGAATTTGTTCTAGCAAGACAAAATGAACATGATGAGATCGAAAATGGATAACTGGCATCTTTATGGTATCTTCTGCAAGGAGTTCACTTTCTGGATTCTGGGAGGCAGCAAGTTTCTTACCCTAAAATTACTTTTAAAATAACCTTTTCATTATAAAATAATAACACAATGATCCACTGTACAGGACACCTCCAAGGGACTACTTGCAAAAAGCTCTCCACCATCATAGAAGGAACTGTTGAAGTGTGAATGCAGATACTGTTGTTTCCTCTAAGGATTTTCTCTAGTGTAAGCAATGTGTATCTTTTACAACATGATGAACATGGAAATATGTATTGAACAATAACACATATACAGCCTATTTCATATTATCTGCCATCTTGGGAAGGGAGGAAGAATGGGAGTGAGGGAGAGAACACAGATTGCAAAATGTCAGAAAAAAATCATTGAAAATGGTGTTGATGTCAATATGTAATCTGGAAAAAATAAAAATTTAATAAAATGAACTCAAGCCTCTACCCACCAATCCACTTAGCTGCCTCTATTACTAATACCTAAGTCAACTATTTCTACAGCATCCCCATTTCTGCCAGGTTAGAAGGGATACAGACAGGCATTGGACCTCAGACTTCATTGATACAGGGAACTCTCAAGTGAAGAAACTCATTTTGCCAAAGTAGTTTGGCACCTTCTCTTCAATTTATAATCTTAGAGAGGAATCTAGACAATTGAGAGGTTAAATAAGTTGTCCAAGGTCATATAGCTAATATGTGTCAGAGACAAAATTTGAACACAGGTCTTCTAGGTAAGCTTTCTATTCATTATATCGTAATGCTTCTACCAGTTTAGTAACCCTCCCCCCACTCCAAAAAAGGGAATAAAGTTAGTTTAGCAGGACCTGTTCTCTTTTAAAATTTATTTTATGATAAAAATATTTTATTTTTTGAATTACATGTAATAATACATTTTCCATATGTAAGATTAAAAATTGGGGGAAACTGAGGCAGGTAGAAATTAGTTTCTCTCTGCAAGGAGTATTATATTTTTATGAGGTTTATTAAAGGTAAAGGATTAAAGAAAATACAGAATAAGAAAAGCACATGTCTAGGCCCTGAGAGGCCTAGACAACCTCACCTACATAATGAAAGAGACGTGTCTGCTGGGAAGCAGAAGTAGAAAAGAGAGCTTCAGTAGGTGGAGAACTCCTTTAAATAATAATCTGTGATCTTGCCCAGGTAAGAATTTAGTGCGATTAGAAAGCATTCTGGGAAGTGAGCAAGGACTTCTGGGGACTGGAGTCCTGGATTCAAGTCTCCATTTTTACACATATAAGTTTTCCAAATAGATGATCCAAATTATCTTCCTCCTTCCCTTTCTTCCCCTCTCCTGGAGCTGGCAAGCAATTCTATCTGGGTTATACATGTATTATCATGCAAAACATAGTTCCATATTGATCATCTTTCAGAGAATAATCCTATAAAACCAAAACCCCAAAATGAAGACCCAAATAAACTAATGTGAAAACTTGCATGCTTTGATCTGCATTCCAACAACTCCAAAAGGACCTGTTCTTGATAAAGTCAGACAGATTCCTCGTAATCACTACTTTCTCGACTAGATATTAACTAAATCACTTTTAATGATCTCTGTTAGAATTTTCACAGGACTCCAACGTCCTGATCTTGAGTTCACAGACTCAGTTCTACCCTTTTTGATCGAACAGTGGGCCATTTCCCCTTCTCCACTCCTTTCTTATCTCTTTCTTAGAAAACATCAAATATGGTTCCATTATTTTATAAATGAGGAAACTGAAACAGAAGAAAGATGAAAGGAGATCCTCAGTAGTAAGTTTCAAAGCCAGGTTTCCCACCCAGCACCCATGACTTCAATCATTGCTTTTTACCACATCCCATTAGATTATCTCATCAACAGCCAAGGTACTATGGGCGTCAGAAATTATACAGCCTTCAACGTGGATCATGAAACGAGTTTCTGGATATGACTCTTCCAAAGACTGAACCTCTATTCCTTGCCAGTAACGTCACCTCTCTTCTCCATCCCAAACACCTGCTTAAAATAATATCTGTTCTTTTTTTCATCATACAACTTAATTTTTTTCCCCATTTATTGTCAACAAAACTGGGGGAGAAGGGAGCTGTGTAACCAGGGTGCAAAGTGGGCCCAGCTTGGAGTCCCCAAAGCAGTTAATGTTTCTTGGTGTTTCTCTAATGGCAAATAATGCCTTAAAATTATTCACAACTGGAAAGCACAAAAGAGGTGAACAATTAGATGAGTTCTGACATCATTTGTTATGGAACTTCAATGGTTTTTCATTGTCAAGATTCTTCTGTTTGTTATTTATCTGGAGATTAAATTGCTTAGTTTGAGAGAGTTTGTTGAAATTTATTAAGCTTCAACATTTAGAGTTGTTGATAGAAACGTTTACAAGGGATCTGTTTTGAACAGAGCCATTTTAACGATACTTTTCCTTATAAGGTACCGATTACAGTCATGTTAAAGACCCAAACAGAAACACATCTTGAAAACGGTCTTTCCAAAGATTCAAATTTATTTCAAAATCAGAGCAAAAGTCACCAGTGATAACATGTTACGTTTTTTGGCATCAGTCACTTCAGGGAAAAATAAAAGTCTGCAGATGTCAGAATGTTGATTGCATCAAGTCTGGAGACCCACAAAATTCGGGGGTCTACGTTGTAGTCATTTCTGCTGTTTATGTGATTTTGGCCCCACATGTCACTGAAAAGTTCTCATAAAAACAAAAAACAAGAACAACTGCCCCAGCGTGTCAGGCACAGCTGTCCGCCAGTGTTGTTTCCTCTTCTGTCCCTTTCCTTGCTGTCTGTGGTCTTGAAAGAATGCCATCAAACACCAGGCACAAATGTCAACTCGAACTTCCCTGCCCTGCATTCTTCATATGGCATGTTGCTGCTTTTGAATGATGATAGATGGCAGATTAGAATTGTCATCCTTTTCTGGAAAGTGGATGTTTTCACCCGTGTATTTATTGGCTAAATCACCCCAAATGGTTATGACTGTGTCAAATTACAGAATGGGTTTCAACAGGGAACTATATCTTCTAATGTATGGGATAGGACATGAAAATAGCTAAAACTAAAAAAGAAAATGATCTGAGAAAGGAAAGAAAAATTAAAAATAAGCAAAAGTGATATTTCAATCAACTGGGCATTCAAAAAGCATTAAAAAATAAAATAATATAAAATAAAATAATATAATATAATACAAAATAATATAATACAATATAATATGATATAATATAATATGATATGATATAATGTAATATAATATAACTTAACATAACATAGCATAACATAACATAACATAACATAACATAACATAACATAACATAACATAATATAATATAATATAATATAATATAATATAATATAATTAACATACCATACCATAATATAATATAATTAATATAATATAATTAACATAACATAACATAACATAACATAACATAACATAACATAACACAACACAACTCAATACAATACAATATAATATAATATAATATAATATAATATAATATAATATAATATAATATAATATAATATAATATAATATAATATAATATAATATAATATAATATAATATAATATAATATAATATAATATGTAACATAACATAATGTAACATAACGTAATGTAACATAACGTAACTTAACACAATACAATAGAATAGAATATATGATAATATAATATACAATAAGGTAATATCATATATTATAACATAATATATGATAATATAATATAATATGTAATGGAAAATGTAGTGTAATGGAAAATGTAATATAATAATAATTTTAATAATAAATGCTTACAATGTGTCAGGCCCTTTCCTGACTCTAGTGATATAAAGACCAAAAGGGGAGCAGTTAGATATTACAATGGATAGAGAGCCAGGCCTGAAAATCAGAGGTCCTGGGTTCAAATCCAACCTCAGATACTTCCCTAGCTGCATGGCCCTAGGCAAGTCTCTTAACTCCAATTGCTTAGCCCTTATCTCTGTCCTGCCTTGGAACCAATACTTAGTATTGATTCTAATATAGAAATAAGGGTTTTTAAAAAAAGAACAAAAAGGAGGCAGTCTTATTTTTAAGTAGCTTGCATTATAATGCAAAGGACATAATAGGCACAGATAAGTAATTGGGGGAGAGAGACCCTGACAATTAGAATAGGGCTTCTTATATTTTTGTGTGTCCTGGATCCCTTTGGCCGTTTGGTGAAGCCTCTGAACCCCCTCTCAGAATGTTTTTAAATATATAAAAGAAAATATAATTACAAATGTTATCATGTATGAAATATGTTATTAACAAATTATTTTGAAGTATATTTTATCATACTACAACATATGACAATTATATTTAATTATATTAAAATATTACATGGAAATATAATTTCAATGGAAATATAATTATCAAATTATATTTGGAATATAATGAACAAAGTATATCAAAATATAATTTCAAAGGAAATGTAATTATCAAATTATATTGAAATAGTCAAGGGAAATATAATGATCAAATTGTTGAAATACAATGATGAAATTATATTGGAATATAATTTTAGTGGAAAATAATGATCAAAAATGACTTTTTTCAAGTTTACAGACCTCCAGGTTAACAACTCTTGGGATAGGTAGAAGAACCTGGAAAGAGAGAGAGTCACTACGTTTGAGCTTAGCCTTGAAGGAAGCTGGCAGTTCTTTTTTTTTTTTAAACCCTTACCTTCCATCTTGGAGTCAATACTGTGTATTGGCTCCAAGGCAGAAGAGTGGTAAGGGCTAGGCAATGGGGGTCAAGTGACTTGCCCAGGGTCACACAGCTGGGAAGTGTCTGAGGCCAGATTTGAACCTAGGACCTCCCGTCTCTAGGCCTGGCTCTCAACACACTGAGCTACCCAGCTGCCCCCGGAAGCTGGCAATTCTAAGAGGTAGGAGGACATCCTCGGCACGAGACACAGCCTGGTGTAGCAATAGAACCCCCTTCTCCTTGTTGCCCTAGATGTAAGCATGGACGGGAGCGCTGGTCATGATATAATACAATGGATCTTAGCCTGACCAATACAAATTTATATCAACAGGAAGTAATGACCGAAAAAGAAGGGTTGACCCAATCCTTGTACTTACCTAAAACCCTATAATACTGTACATTCCATTTTATCATTTAAAATCACAATGTACACAAATCATAATTTAAATAAAAATTTAAACTGATCTGATTTTTCAAAAACGTCATACACAGCAGAATATTCAAGGATGAAGAGCCCAAATGACAACAGCCTTGGAAGGTGACACACAGCGCAGGAAAATTATCTTTTACAAACGATGAAAGATGATAGAAAAAGTAGGTGACTATTTGAATATTGAGGTGGTATCAAATATTATTGAACACTCGTGTCCTTCATGCTGCAGAGATCTGATGGACGTGACCAGACTTCCAGAAGCTTCTACAAGTAGGACAAAAGGCAGTGGAACCCTGTCCCACATTTGTTGAGGATAATGGAAAGAGACAAAGAAATAGAGACCAGCCTAAAGTCTGAGCCAAGTAACCCGAGAGTGCTGGACATTCTGAAATCAGAAGAATTAACGATTTATGCAAGGTTTATGTGGGGTTTGGTGGAACGGGGCCAAAGAAACATGAGTTTAGAACTGGATGGGACCTTAGAGGCTATGGGGTAGGACTTCCTTATTTTACAAATGAGGAAACTGAGGCTAGAGGCTCTGATTTGCCCAGGGACACCCAGCTGGTTAGGGTCTGAAATGGTTGTGTGTGTGTGTGTGTGTGTGTGTGTGTGTGTGTGTGTGTGTGTCTGGGGCAGGCACAAACTAGCAAATAAAAAAAGGAAATCTGAGGGATTTCTCCCTTTTTGCTTATCAGATTTTGTATATTGCTGCATACATATCTATGTTCCCAGGGTGGAATGCTTATATGTACGTAAGGAAGTTTCCTCTGTGTAAATCCAAGGCAAAGCTCTTCTGTAACCTCACTGAGGGTTGTGGTGTATGATGGAGAAATGACGCCAACGAGAAACATACTTAAGAAATTTTATCAGGAACAGATGTGCACATCGGGGAGTCTCTCGCTGCTGTTATTTTTTTCCCCTAAGAACAAAGTTCTCCTTTAAAAAAAAAAAATCTAACCAAATCTGATTGTCTCCATTCATTCTTCTTGATGCTTTCATATACAATCAAAGTGCTTTCCCCCCCACTTTTGGCATTTTGCTGACAGTTGTCTTCTAGCACTCAATAAAAATGCTTTGATTAAAAACAAAACTGGCCATGCTCTGTGTGTGTGTGTATAAAAATAATCTTTAGTAATAGCTTGAATTGGTTTCATCTTCTCTTAACATCTGTCCACATTCAGTGAAGAGAACCTAGTTCTTTGTGAATATCTTCTCTGTCATTTTATTTTGTTTTCAAACTTCAGGGCTAAATGAGCCATCAAATTTTATTTTGTTTACATGGTCTGATTTCACTGGTGTGGGCAACTCCTAGAAAGAAAGGTCATTATGACCATATAAACTGGCACCGTCTCTGTAATTTATCATCTTAAAAAGTTGTCTGAACCTGGCCTCCTAGATGTGTGTCCCTGGGCAAGTCCCTTAACCTCCATTGCCTAGCCCTTGTCATTTTCTCTTCTCCCTAAAGGACCAGTATTGATTTTAAGAAAGAAGGTAACGGTTTAAGGGGGGAAAAAAAGAAAGAAAGAAAATTGTCTGGGGGCACTGTAAGAGTTTAAATGATTTACCTAGGATCCCAGAGTCAGTATTATAATAATAAGAGTCAGCATTTCTATAATGCTTTAAGATTTCCAAAATGCTTTACAAAAATTTCATTTTAACCTTATTACAACCTTAGGAGGTAGGGGTTATTATTAACCCATTTTACAAATGAAGAAGCAGAAATAGGTAGAGTTTAACTTGTTCAGGGTTGTGAAGCTATTCTCACCAACTTCAATTATTTTGTTATTTATTAACCTATCTATTTCATTTCCCCCTAGTATAGAATGGAAGTTCCTAAGGGCAGGGGTTTTTCATTTTGTTCCTGTAGGCACAGCTTCCAGAATAGTGTCTAATAAACAATTACGGAATTGAATTTCATGGGTTTCCATTCCAAAGCACCAGCTACCTGCCCTTCACTCCATCCCACATGCTTCTCCTTTCTTTATGAAGTGGCTCCTTCCAGATGAGGCTACTGGGGGGCTGAGATGTTAAGCGACTTGTCTTAGGCTACACAGTTGTGTAAGCCCATGATCTAGAATTAAAAAGGACCTTAGAGATAACTGGAAAGGAAGTTGGACAAGAATTGAAGAAGTTATGCCCAAAGGGTGTTAAAGGACTGCCTCCCCTTTGATCCAGCCACAGCACTGCTGGGTTTGTATCCCAAAGAGATCATAAGGAAAAAGATTTGTACAAGAATATTCATAGCTGCGATCCTTGTGGTGGCAAAAAACTGGAAAATGAGGGGATGCCCTTCGATTGGGGAATGGCTGAACAAATTGTGGTATCTGTGGATGATGGAATACTATTGTGCTCAAAGGAATAATGAACTGGAGGGATTCCATGTGAACTGGAACGACCTCCAGGAAGTGATGCAGTGAAAGGAGCAGAACCAGGAGAACATTGTACACAGAGACTGATACATTGTGGCACAATCGAATGTAATGGACTTCTCTACTAGCAGCAATGCAATGATCCAGGACAATTCTGAGGGACTTAGGAGAAAGAATATATCTACATCCAGAAAAAGAACTGTGGGAGTAGACACACAGAAGGAAAACAACTGCTTGATCACATGGTTCGATGGGGATATAATTGGGGATATAGACTCTAAGCAATCACTCTAGTGCAAATATCATATAGATCTTTATCAATGACACATGTGAAACCCAGTGGAATTGCGTGTTGGCTATGAGTGGGGGGGAGGGAAGGGAAAGAACATAAATCATGTAACCATGGAAAAATATTCTAAATTAATTAAATAAATAAAGTTTTTAAAAAGTATTTCAAAAAAAGAATTGGAGAAGTGACTGATCTACAAGGAGTTGAGAAGGCATGGTCTTCAGTCATCTGGGGGAACAGGGAATTTTTCATGGAAAAGGCAGTAGCTGAGATGAGCCTTGAAAGAAGAGGAGCGATCCAATAGAAATGAGAAGGGGAGTTCATTCTAGGCTTAAGGTACAGCTTGTACCTTGGACATCTAGGTGGTATAGCTCATCGAGTGTGGAACCTAGAGGCAAGAAGACCTGAGTTTAAATCCAGCCCCAGACATTAGCTATGCAACCTTGGGCAAGTCACCTAACCCTGTTTGCCTCAGTTTCCTCATCTGTAAAATGAGCTGGAGAAGAAAATGGCAAACCCCTCTAGTATCTTGGCTGTATACCCCTGGGTAAATCACTTTAACTTGATTGCCTCAGTTTCTTCATATGTAAAATAAGCTGGAGAAGGAAATGACAAACCACTCCAGTATCTTTACAAAGAAAACCTCAAATGGGGCCACAAAGAATTGAACATGACTGAAAATGATTGAACAAGGACAAAAATGTGCCAGGCCCTGGGCTAAGCACTTGGGTTCCAAATAAAAGAAAGATTCTCTGCCCTCAGTTTACAATCTAACTTGGGAATACAATACATAAAAGGAAGCTAAAAAGCAGTAGGGAGAACAAGGGAGTACTGGCAGGGATACCTTGTTTTGAGGGTATGACATTTCTTGGAGTTAAGTCAACTTCTAAAAGTTCAGAGGAGTTTGGGAGGTATTTAAGGTTTCACACTCCAGCCTCTAATCAAAGGGGAAAGACAACTGAGTAAGGTGAAGGTGTTGAGTATCAAAAACTGAGTGAATCTACCTGGTGATTGGATTTCACGTGATCAGTTTATCTTGGGGGCAGGTATAATGTTCCCTGTGATTTTCTTAAAGCACAAATTTTCTCATGTCACTCCTTTACTCTATAAACTCCAATGGCTCCCTATCTGCCTCCAGGAACAAATACGAAATGATCATTTGGGATTGAAAGTCCTTCCTAACCTATCCCCTCCCTCTCTTTCCAGTTTTCTCACACCCTACTCCCTTGGTTTGTAATCTTTGTTCCAGTGACCCTGGCCTCCTGGTTGTTCCACAAATAAGACACTCCATCTCTTGGCTCTGAGCATCCTCTCTGGCTGTCCGCCATGCTTGGAATGTTCTCCCTGCCTTGAACTGAAGCCAACTTCCTCAGTTTCCTTTAAATTCCCTCTAAAATCTCACCTTCTACAGAAAACCTTCCCCAGACCTTGTAAGAACCAACGCCTTCCCTGGGTATCCTGTAGATAACTTGCTTTGCAGAGATTTGTTTGCAAGTTTTCTCTCCCATTTGATTGGAAGCTCCCCAAGAGCAGTTGGGTTTGAGATGTTGGTCCTGGGTAGAAGCCAGACTTAGAAGAAGCCTTGTACCTGTAGTGACTGTATGACCTTGGACCAGTCTCTCAGCCTCTTAGATCCTCTCGACATCTCTGAATTGTCGAGCAGTTGCCCATCTGTACTGAGAAAGTGAATTTCCCCCAACCAGAAATTCCCAGCACAAGTGAAATCCCGCGTTTGCCCCTCTTGCCTCCCATCTCCAAATATGTGTGGATGTGGATGGGCATCTATCTAGACATACAAATATGTGAGCAGATTTACATGCATTCCTATAGGTCCTTTTAAAAGAACTTTGTGGCTAAATCAGGCTCTTGTCTCTGGGTGTCTGACAGGACAATGAAGTTTCTCGGAGCCTGATCTGTGTATCAGAACACCATCCATTGGGTGGAGAACATGGCACGGGAATTTCTATTATGTCTCCTTGTCACTCAGCTCCTAAGGCATGGCTTCAGAGCTTTTTCCAGGAGGGCCTGGATTGGTTCAGGACTTCCGATTGCTCAAATGGAAGCATTTAAAGCATGGGGTCTGGAGGTGATGGATTGATTTAGCATGCATTCCTGTTCTCAACAATAGCTAAGCACAGCCCTTTGATGCAGGATCTCCAGAAGGACTGGCTTATATATGAAGGGGTAGCTAGGTGGTACAGTGGGTAGGGACCCAAGCCTAGAGTTGGGAGGACCTGGGTTCATATTTGTCCTCAAATACTTCCTAATTGTATGACCCTAGACAGGTCACTTAACCCCATTTGCCTAGCCCTTGCCCTTCTGTCTTAGAGCTCTTCCTAAGACGTAAAGCGAAGGTTCTAAAAGAAAAAATCTCAAATCAAAAATGTTGCTTCAGAATGAAATTGAGACAGGATGGTGAAGAAGAGGATCTCAGGAGGTGTAATTCCTTACTCTGGTAATCGAGCCATCTCTGGCATCTTCCATGCCTTTTCTTCCCCCTGCTTACAAGTCAGGGTAGTTTGGTGGCACAATGGATAAAGCACTGAGTCTGGAGTCAGGAAGACTCATTTTCATGAGCTCAAATCTTGCCTCAGATACTTACTAGCTGAGTGATCCTGGCCAAGTCACTTCACACTGTTTGCCTCGGTTTCCTCATATGTAAAATGTGCTGGAGAAGGAAATGACCAATCACTTCAATATCCAGTCAAGAAAATCCAAAATGGTGTCATGAAGAGTCAGACACAACTGAAAAGTGACCAACAACCCATAAATCCACACATTTTTCCATTCCCTTGTCTCCAACAAATCTTCTGTCCTAATTTTATCAAACATTCAACTAGTTAGCAGCCATGGCCGGTAAGCCAACATGATGCAAAATTGCATATATATATATATATATATATATATATATATATATATATATGCAATGTTCCATATGATGATCCCTCATCTCTACAAAGGAGTTGGGGAGGCACCTTCTCATCCCTCTTCTTTGTGGCAAACTTGTTCTTTCTGACTTTGCAACATTCATTTTGGGTTGTTTTGTGGTTCTTGCTATTTGCATCATAGTCATTTTGAAGGTTATTTTTTTGGCTCGATTTACTTCATTTTGTGTTGATTCAAATGTGGGGTGGATGGGCAGATGAAAAGCTAAGTTTGGTCTTGGCTTCCTCTCCCTGATTAGTCATATCAGACTCTTCCTGGTCCCGTGGACCATATTGGCCATGGGGTTTTCTTGGCAAAGTGTTTTGCCCAAAGTGGTTCGCCATTTCCTTCTCCAGTGGATTAAGGTAAGCAGAGGTTAAGTGACTTATGCAGGGTCACCCAGCTAGTAAGTCTCTGAGTCCAGATTTGAACTCAGGTCTTCCTGACTCCAAGCCTGGGCTTCCTACTACCCCAAGTCAAGCTTAGGTTAGATCTTTCCGCCATTGTTAGGACGCCAAGAACAGAGTTCTCTGAAACAACTGCTTTGATGATGCCAAAGAGATTCTAATCTCTTTCTTCTTTTCTTTTCTTCCCATTACAAAGTAAATCAGGTCAAAATTGTCCGCCCCAATGTGCTCTTCCACAAGGACCCTGGATTTACACACGTTCCAGCCATCTCTCCATGTGCAGCGATGATATCAGCTTGGCGCTCCGCCAGGAGCAATCTTGAGGTAGTTTTCCTTCCTTTTCCTACAGATGTGCAGAAGCTTCTCCAGGACTGGAAAAAAAAATGCCTGCCTGGTCTGGGCAGCAGCACCCTCTCTCTGGGCTCCAGTTTCTCTCTGGCATCTCCTGCTTCCTTCCAGACCAAGTTCCCGCAGCCCTCCCTGAGCAGAGTCAAGGCTGTGCTGGCCAAGCCCACTGTCCTTGACGCTTCCCCATTGGCCCTTGAAGAGGGTGGCAGATGTTGAAATTGGCAGCCGGACTGCAGTGGGTGGAAACAAGGACACAGTGTTCCTTTCCACACGTGCTCACGCACCGTTACGCATCCATCTTAACCCTCGCCAGGACGCCATGTATAGAAGCAGCCGCTTGCCAGCTGGCTTAGAGGAGGCTTTCCTCTGGATGTAAACTTTGGGGAAATGGTGACTGGGGAGGGAGGCAGGGAGGGGGCTGTGGGCTTGGAAGGCTTGTGTGTGTTTTTTTGGGAAAGGGTTTGGTTTCTAACACATTCAGCCTCATTCAATTCCCAGCCTCCCCCCCCCCCCACAGGATTTAGGTGTTCTGTAAAGAACACTATATTTTACATTAGAACAAATTGAATCCCAGCTCTGCTACTCAGTATCTGGGTGACCATGGCTAAGCCTCTTCATGGCACCGTGCCTCAGTTTCCTCATCCATCAAATGAGGATGCTGGAATAAATTATTTCGAAGGCTATAAATCTAGGCATGTCTTCTATTGAAAGGACACACAACATAGGTCTGTTGGAAACCACACTGAAACTTGTCTCACTTTCAGCCTTGGGTTCCTTATTGACTTGCTGTGTGATATCATACAAATACTCAACTACTCTGTGCTTTATTAGCCTTAATGTAAGAATGAGTAAAGTAGTTTACAGAACTGTTGGCACAGGAAATAAGAATAACACTCTTTTCAGTGGGTTATAGTAAGAGAAACCAGGAATTTGCAGTATTTGAAGGAATGGGATTGGGCTCCACAATATAACACATTTGAAAGTCTTAATCAAAATTTTCTTTTCTATCTGAGAAGTATCTGAAGAGGGGGCAGCTAGGTGGATCAGGGGATGGAGAGCCAGGCCCAGAGATAGGAGGTCGAGGGTTCAAATCTGACCCCTAGCTGTGTGACCCTGGGCAAGTCACTTAACTCCCATTGCCTAGCCCTGATCGCTCTTCTGCCTTGGAATCAATTCACAGTATTGATTGTAAGAAGGAGGCCTGTCCATAGCAGATCTCAAACTATATTATAAAGCAGTAATCATCAAAACAATTTGAGTCAGGCTAAGAAAGAGAGTAGTGGATCAATGGAATAGACTAGGCAATCAACACGTGGCAGTCCATAGCAACTTCATGTTTAATAAACCCAAAGATCCAGCCTTTGGGGGAAACAACTCGCTATTTGATAAAAAGCTGCTGGGAAAACTAGAAAGCCGTATGGTAGAGACTAGGCATGGACCAACATCTTACACCATACACTAGGATAAAGACGAAATGGATACATGATCCAGAAATGAAGGATGACAACATAAACAAATTAAGGAACATGGAGAAGTTTACCTGTCAGATTTATGGATAAGGAAAGACTTTATGACCAAACGAGACATAGAGAACATTATAAAAAGTGAAATAGATCATTTTGATTACATTAAATTAAAAAGTCTTTGTACAAATAAAACGAATGCAACTAAGATTAGAAGGTAAACAACAAAGTGGGGGAAAAGACAGCACGTGTCTCTGACAAGAGCCTCATTCCCCAAATATATAGAGCACTGGGTCAAATTTGTAAGAAAATGAACAATTCCCCAATTGAAAAATGGTCAAAGGATAGGAATAGGCAAATCTCAGAGGAAGAAATTAAAACTATCCATAGTCATATAAAAATGCTCCAAATCACTATTGATTAAAGAAATACAAACTAAAATAACTTTGAGATACTTATCAGATTGATCAACATGACCAAGGAAAACAATAAATGTTGGCAGGGATGTGGGAAAATTGGGACATTAATACACTGTTTGTGGAACTGTGACTTGATACTACCATTCTGGAGGGCAATATGGAACCAGGCTCAAAGAGCCACAAAACTATGCACATCCTTTGACCCAGCAATGGTCTGTATCCCAAAGAGATCAGAGATAAGGGAAAAGGACCTACCTATACCAAAATATTTTCAGGAGCTCTTTTTATAACGGCCAAATTACAAATGGGCAAAGAATTGGAAAATGAGGGATTGGATGGACTGAAGGAATAAACAAGTTGTGGTTTAGGATTGTAATGGAATACCATGCGCCATAAGGCATGATAAACAGGATGAGTTCAGAAAAACCTGGAAAGACTTATATGAACTGATGCAAAGTGAAGTGAGCAGAATCAGGAGAATAATGTATATGGTACCCAAAATATTACATGATGATTAGTTGTGAAGGACTAAGTCATTATCAATAAAAGCAAGTCTCCAAAATAACCACAAAGGATTCATGATGAAAATGCTGTCCACAGATAAAGAAGGAACTGTTGAAGTCAGAGTGCAGATCAAAGGATGCCATATTCCACTTCATCTCCTTCATGATATTTCCATTGCATGAGTGATATGTGTCTTCTATTATTACATAAGCAATATGGAAATAGGAATTGCATGAAAGTCCAGGTATAACCTATATCAGATTATTCACCGCTTCAAGGAGAAGGGGAAAGGGTAGGGAGAAAGAAATATTTCAATTTTAAAATGTTTTTTTTTTGTCAAAAACTGTTTCAACATAAACTGAAAAAAATTTTTTTAAGCATTGGGAAATAATAAAGGGATGAGCAAGGTACAAGACTGTGGTTTTTCATGATGCTCAGGCATCTGGAACACTGAGGGGGGAAAAAAAGGAAGAACAATCAATGCTTATTCCCTTCCCATGCCTTACTTTAGTCAGTCAATGAGTATTTATTTATTGAACATCTATTATTATAATAATAATTATTATTATTATTATTATTATTGTGAGGGAAACAGTATTTTAATGAAGTGTGCTATAAGTAATGGACAATAATTACTATTCATCTTTTTTTAAAAAAAGATTACAGAAAACATTTTACTGAAAGTTGTGGCTAAAGAGATCTAAGCATTTATTATGTGCCAGTCACTGTGCTAATCCCCCCCCCCAAAAGGCAAAAAACATTCCCTACATTCCAGGAGCTTACAGTCTAAGGGGGGAAACAAAATAAAAACAACTATGTACAAATATGGTATAGACAGGATAAATAGGAGATAGAAGGAAGACACTAGAATTAAAGGGGATAGGGAAAAGCTATGGAACCTAGGACCTGAAAGAAGCCAGGAGATGGAGATGAGGGAGGAATTCCAGCTATGAGAAGAGCACTTTAGGACCATCACTTTGGTGGTTGAATGGAGCATGGATTGGAGTGGGGAGAGATTCGAAGCAGGCAGACCACCTGTAATTATTGCAATAATCGAGGGGTGAGTTGGGGAGGGTCTGCACCAAGGGAGTGTCAGTGTCAGAGGAGAGAGGGGGCATATTCAAGAGGTGTCGTAAAGACGAAATCAGCAGACAGCGGCAACAGTTGGGATATGGGGGGCATCAAGAGAATAAAGAGACAAAGATGACTACTAGGTTATAAATCTGAGGGGTGGAAGATGGAGATTAATTCACATTAATAGGCAAGTTTGGAAAAGAGAAAGATTTGGGATATGGAAGTTTGGATGCATTCCTAATCATGTCTTGATTAAATTATTTAAATTTTATTTTATATTATTTTTAAATTTAAATCAAGTCTGATAAAATTGCACTTGACTCATCTAATCTTCTCATGACACTACAGAGTCCCCTGTATTTCTGTTTGCATCATGACACAAGATAGCTCTGGGAGCCACACAGCAAATAACGATCTATCCTACCACAGGACAAGATCCTATTCTTCCCAGCCCATTATTAGAGTTTTCTCTCTCTAACTTGAGACATACTCACAAGTTATTCATGTTTCATAATCCCTCTAACAAAGCAGAATTACTATGGACTTTAAAATTTTTTCCCATCGGACCACAGGTCTAACCTGTTGTGCGCATTCACTTGGAATTAAAATTATTAAATTAAATCAAATTAAAATAAATGCTCAGTACCATACTTACAGTTGTCTTCCTCCCCATTTCCAAATCTGGCCCCCCCTTTGAATGCAGCATGTCTTAATGGAAAAGTATTTATTAATTACTTACTATGTGCACAGCAGTACTTAAGATTCAGAGAGCAAAGCAAAACAATCCCAAAGAACTCAAGCTTTAACTTGGGGAGATATACACAGGAAGTTCCAGCTGCAAGTCAGATGGAAAGGTCCAGAGGCAAATATTAATTAATCTTCTCTGATTTTTTCAAGAATGCCTTGAAAAATAAATAAAATAAATTGGAAAAAAAGAAAGCCTTGGACTCCCCAGTTCCTCAACTCTCTTATCTCCTATGACGTCTATCTCTACTCTATCTCAATGATGCTCAGGAGTGGCCATTCCTTAGAAGACATTCTTTGCTACCCTCCTTGATCAGCTGACAGAATTTGCCCCTTGTTAGGATTCTTAGTTATGGTCCTGGAGAGTCTGATCAGGTTCATTCTTGGCAACATAGTTCCTTCCTGCATTGAAATGAATGGAATTTAATTGTTCCTTGGTGTGGACCTGTTCCATCTTTCTCTTAGCCAGTTGTCCCAATGTCCCCATTGGATTTTTCCTATTGTGCCTCTCAACAAGTTCTTGCTTTTTTGCCTCACTTCTAGCCTACTCCTCGAGTTCACTGGTGGGTCTTAGAAAACAGACGGAACCTTCATTCAGTACAGCTTGGGTAACCATTTCTACCTTTTATCTGGCTGATCTTCAAAGGTTCAGATCCTTGTCCTCTTCTCCCATAGTGGGATGCTGGTGGCTTAGGATTTCCTTCATTACAGATTTATAGTAGAAAAATACATGTATAGTTAGTGTAGAAATGTAGTCAGAATAAATAATTCCTTTCCAAAGATCATAGACTTGAAAAAAGGAATGGGACCTTAGAGAATATCTAGTCCTCTGCTCCTCCTTTTATAGCTGAGGAAACAGAACTAGAGAGCGTTTGTGTGATTTGCTCAAGTATCTATGGGTAGTAAGTAATAAAATGATTCTGAACTCAAGTTTTTTAAAAATTCCAAATCTAGTGTTCTATTCACAGTGCCTCCCATCATATAGATAAATACAAAAAAAAGTTTAATTTCTTTTCTTAATGTCTTCTTATGACCATCCCTATCATGATCAATAAATATTGCTACTAGGAATAAATTCATCTTATTGTCTATTTCAGCCATATGGTAAATCTTGTCTTAACTTGTTATATTTCATATCATTAGTCAACTATTCCCTGAAGAAGTTATAAGTCTCTTGGGGTCAGGGGATCCCTTCCTACACTTCTCTATATCCCCATACAACATGGCACCTCTTTTACATGATTTGTTGATTGGAGAACTGAGTATCATGATCAATGTATTCACTGGTCTCAGAATGGTAGTGATAACCAGAAAGCCTAGAAGAAAGATGGCAAATGACTTGCTTAAATAATTTCACTTTGACCTGCTTCCTCTCACATCTACTTCTAGCCATCAGTCTTCTGTTGGGTTTATTCTGTGTCAACCTATCCATCTCCCAACTGGGTCACCATCTACCTTCTTCAGTACCATATTCTTGCCTCTTTTACCCTACTATGGTTGGCCAAGGTACCTCCAGGTTATACTCCCAGAGCTCATTTTGAGTCTTTATGACTTTTCCAACCTACCAGTGGATCAGAAAGCTTTCCTGAACAATCAGGGTCCTGTGAGAGGAACCCACATGGCTAGATTTCAAATTTATGTCTTTAGTAACTTTTCTAATCATTCCACTTCCTGTAGCTGTGTACCTTGACTTTTTTTTTTGCCAAGGTCTTTTTATTGCTGCATGCTGCTGCCAATACTACGGTCTCTTTTGGAATCTAGGGTATACAGAGGTCCTGTCCCCACCCCAGCTCTTTGCCTCCAACCTCCTGACCTTGACTTCATTTCTGGATCAGCCTTCCGTATGTGATCTGTTCTACCAACATTTCCTTCAAATGTGCTGTTGGCACCTACAATCAATCCTAGATTTGACCCAACTTTGTTGAAATTCTTTTTCAAACACTTGTGTTATTATTTCACATCTCTCTATGTCTCTCTCTGTGTCTCTGTCTCTGTCTCTCTATCTCTCTGTGTCTCTCTATGTCTCTCTCTGTCTCTGTCTCTGTCTCTCTGTCTCTCTGTCTCTGTCTCTGTCTCTCTGTGTCTCTCTGTCTCTCTCTCTGTCTCTCTCTGTCTCTCTCTCTCACCAGCTCCTTATATCACAAATCAACTTTGGTGGAGTCTAGTTTTCTGTAGCATGTCAAGACCCTAGATATCTTCTTCTTGAACTTTTATCATTTTTAAAGATGTCCTATTCAGAACCTCTAAACTCAGACCCAAATTATAAATTTTATTTACTAAATTTTCCATGGACTTTTGTCACCTATTGATGTCATCTCTCAGCTACCTGCCAGTTCTCTCTCCTTGGCCAGAGAAAGATCAAAATTTGGACTTCTCTTCCTTTGGGTTCTTGCTTCTTGAAATGCTAAGAATAGTCACACCGTCAGTTACCTAGTTCTAATTCTAATGGATTTTCACATCTATTCACTCTGATCCCCAGAATCTGTTTTTTCCTTCTGAATACTGAGTAGGTGGGGAGCACTATATTGGGTGCTAGAAATACAAAGATAGGTAAGATGATGTCTCTGTCATGGAATTTATCTTATTTTAGTCCCACAATAGGCTTGTAAGGCAGGTAGATTATAGGTCACAGAGAGAAAAAAAGAGATCACCCAATGGTGTGGCAGGAAGAGAATTAGAATTGAGGTCTTGACTGTCAAAGGGTCTTTCCATTGTAGGCAAGATGGAGACATTGGTTAGATGCAGGGTTTTTAAGCATGAAGACCCTTTTAAAAATGTCTTCACAGTTGTGTTGTTGGCATCTATTAAGAAAACACTTGGCATCAAAAAACTACTATGCTTTCAATAACACTTCTAAGAGAATTTGGATGTGGTTCATCACAACACTGTGTACTTTTGAAAAATAATAATATCCATGTAGGGAGGTAGTTAGTCTGAGCAATTGATTTTCCAGCACTAGTTGATATAATTAAAAAAAGAGCCAATAACAAAAAATAATGAGGCATAAGTATGTGAATGAGGTGTCAAACTAACTGTAAAGAGAGAGGCGTCTGTATCTCGTTTCCCCTTACAAAGGCTGACAACTTTCCTCTAATAGAATTGGGAAGGGAGCTTGAGTTTGGCTGGATGAGAATTGGCTATGCTTCTAGAGAACTGTAAATAGCTAACATTGCCAGACCTGGAGTTAGACCAAGAGTTCAAGTGAGTCCAGATCAGGGGTAGATTACTGAGGTGTAATCCCTGTACCAGAGGATAGCAAGTAGGGCTCCATTGTCCATGGTATCTAGCAACAGAACTATTCACCTTGTAGGAAATGCTCCATACAAAAGGTTGAGAACTATTACACGTGAGAGAGCTTGAAGCATAGTTGAGGGAGCAGAGACATACAATCTCCAGTGAGACAGGTTGATGGGAAAGCAGTTGTGCGAAAAGGGAAATTATTTCAAAGAGCATGATCCTTGGCAGCAGAGAAGAGAGTCAACTATGTATTGAAGGGAGAATTAGTGGCAGTCATTAAGTAACCAAGATTAGAAGGAATGCAGAAAATTGGGAAAATATTTTTATAGACAGTTTCATGGATAGGGGTCTCATATCTAAAATACATAGAGAACTTTGTCAAATTTATAAGAATATGTGCCATTCCTCAATTGATAAATGGTCGAAAGACATGAACAATTTTTGGATGAAGAAATCAAAACTATATGTAACTATATGAAAGAATGCTCTGAATCATTATTAATTAGAAAAATGTAAATCAAAATAATCAGATTGGCTAAAATGACAAAAAGGTGAAATGACAAATGTTGGAAAGGATGTGGAAAAATGGGGACATACACATTGTTAGTAGAACTGTGAACTGATTCAACCATTTTGGAGAACAATCTAGAATTATTCCCCAAAAGTTAGAAAACTGTGTATACCTTTTAACCCAGCAATAGTTCTATTAAGTTTGTTTCCTAACTTAAAAAGGAAAATAGGAAAATAGGAAAATAAATTATATGTTCTAAAATACTAATAGCTGCTCTCTTTGTGGTGGCAAAAAGAATTGGACATTGAGGGGATGCCCATCAATTGGGTAATGACTAAAAAGGTTATGGCATATGATTATGATGGAATACTACTATGCCACAAGCAATGATGAGCAGGTTCTTTTTTTTAAAGACATGGGAAGAACTTTGTGAAATTAAAAAGAATGAAATGAGCAGAACCAAGAGAACACTATATAAAGCAATGGAAATATTGTTTGAAGAATGATTTATATGACAAGCAAGGTATAGTTTTAGGTAGATACATATCTATCTACATCTTTATATGTTTTTTTTTGGCAAATGATACCTTCTCTAGTGCAAGAGAGGGAGGAAGATACTGAAGAATTTTAATGTAACAAAAAATTTTTAAAAGACTTAAGTTGTGTTAGAACTCAGAAGGAAAAAATGGATTTTGAATTATAGTATGGTAAGAATCAACAATATGGACCATCTAAATTCCCTCTCTGTGTGCCTCACTACCATTGTGCCCATCCTTCTCACAGTTGCTATATTTGTGGAAAAATGAGACCCAAGTTATGTAGCTCTTTTTTTTTTGTTGTTCTTCAGTCTTTTCTCAATCATGTACAATTTTTTGTGACCTTTTTATTTGGGGTTTTCTTGGCAGAGATACTGGCATATTCTGCCATTTCCTTCTTTAGCTCATTTTACAGATAAGGAAACTGAAGTCAATAGAGTTAAATGACTTGTCCAGGGTCACACAGCTTGTAAGTGTCTGAGGTCAGATTTAAATTTAGGAAGACAAGACTTTCTGACTCCAATCCCAGTGCTCTATTTACTAAACCTTCTAACTGTTCCTACTATGCCATCTCAATAAATGGCTTTCTTTTGAGGTAATTGTATCTACTGTCTGATTATTAAAGGCAAGCACTCCAGCAGGGGCTCATGACTTAAAGTAGTAGGAGCCTAGATTGAGAAATTATTCTCCAGACCTTGAGAGTAGTAGCCACTCCCTGGGGAGGCATTCCTTACTAATTATGCAATTATGTATAATTATGCAAGTACATTAATATATGCAATGCATTATTTATTCAGTCTACTGAAGGTTTGTTCATTTATTAGTCATATTGCATTATTTAAGTACACATGTAAAGCTGTGAGACAAAACCTTTTTCAGATTTTGATTTTATCTGTATATAGTCATGGGGGCATATGACTAGTGATGGGAGGAACTTTAATATCATCTAGCCCACCCCTGTCATTTTAGAGTTGAGGAAAACTCTGAGACCCAAAGATGTTATGTGACTCGTCCAAGATCAGACAAATACTAAAAGTCAGAGTCCTGATTTGAACCTGTGTCCCCTGACAAGAACTAAGGCTTTCCCTCACCTTTGTATTACGCTTCTGTCTAAGGAGGGAGTCAAGAATGTGGCTGAGCATGTAGAAGAGACGATAACCTTGCCCTCTTGTGCTGATCTTATCCACCACACTCATCAGCTTGGGAGAAGGGAATAAATTTAGGGATTTAAAATAAGTATCTCAAATCCTCAGAGAAATGTGGTAATTATTAAGCCAACAATTATAGCCCAACCTTTAGAGGATTGAAATGTAAAGTGTGGAATAATTACCATAATTAAGGGGGAAATCCTTAACCAGGGACAAGAAATAAAAGCAATTAGCATTTATCCAGTGCTATGCTGTGTTCTGGGGTACAAAGAAAGGCCAAAACACACCCCACACTAAAGGAGCTCACTTTCTAACTGGGGAGACCACAGACCCAAACCCTGGATGAGCAAGGACAAAATGAAATTATTAAAAATTACACATTTAGTAAATATTCATTTAAAAATGAAATTTGGAATTATAGCCCATTGAAAAGGCTTACCATTGTAGTTTTCTTTAAGTACTTCTGCTGATTCCCTTGGATCTTAGTGAAGAGTAAGTTTGGAGTGGGAGAGATTCCTGATTCTAGAACTGGGTGTTACTACTTAGAGTGCACATCTGGATTTTGACCCTGCCCCTTCTCAAGTACCCTCCATCCCCTTGGCTGGATCACAGGTGACCCTTTTCCTAATGCCATGTCGGTGTCTCCACCTGGAAATAATTATGTATGGTTGGTTGAGTCCTCTTTATTTCTGAATGTTTATGTTTATTTCAATATCTATTATATACATGTATTTATAATATCTATAAATAATATATTTATTCCAAATATTTATCAGTAACCACTCAACATATCTTTTTAAAATAAGGTTGATGAGAGGCAGGGTAGCACAGTGGCCAGATAACATCTTGGAGCTAGAAAGGCTTAGATTCAAGTTCTCTAATACACATGGGTTGTGTGAGTCTGGACAAGTCATCTAATAAAAATTTGTTTAGATGTGTCTTATTCTTTGTGACCCCATTTAGGGCTTTCTTGGCAGAGATACTAGAGAAATTTGCCATTTCCTCCTCCAGATTATTTTCAGATGAGGAAACTGAGGCAAAGAGGATTAAGTGACTTGCCCAGGGTCACGTAGCTATTAAGTGTTTGGGGTCAGATTTGAACTAAGGAAGATGAGTCTTCCTGATTCCAAGTCCAATGTTCTCTCCACTTTGCCACCTAGCTAGCATTTATACAATTTTTATCATATGCCTTTAGTGCTTGGTAAATACTATTTCTTTTGATTATTTCTTTATAAATATTATTTCTATTTGATTATTTTAGAAATATTATTTCTTAACCTTTTCCCTGGAGTTATTTCCCTCATAATAACCCTGGGAGGAAGGTATTATATTCTCCATTTTACATCAAGGAAACAGAGGCAGACAGAGGTTAAGTGGCTTGTCCTGAGTCACACAGGTAGCAAGTGTCTGAGCCCTGAACTCAGCTCTTCCTGACTCCAATCCAGCATTCTCTAACGTGCCACCTTAGCTGCCTAAATTATCTTTTACTAATTATAATTGTTATTGGAATTGAAAGTTTTTATTTAATTAACTAATTTAGAATATTTTCCCATGGTTGTATGATTCGTGTTCTTTCCCTCCCCTCCTTCCCCCATAACCAACGAGCCATTCCACTTGGTTTTACATGTGACATTGATCAAGAGTTATTTACATATCATTAATATTTGCACTAGGGTGATCGTTTAGAGTCTACATCCACAATCATAGCCCCATCAACCCATATGATCAAGCAGTTGTTTTTCTTCTGTGTTTCTAATAAATTAGTAAGAATAGCACACACATTTACTAGGAGAGCATACTCAGAAAAGTTGGGACAAAACAGGGACACACCATACCACAAATATACAGAGCACACATGAAAAGAGAAGGTTCAAATTTAAAGTAAATTGGTAAAGAGGAAGTCTTGTGGCACATAAATTTAGCAAAGGATAACTAGTTCCAGATCCTAGTACTGCAAAGCCTGCAAGTCCATTTGTTCTTTATAGAAGTAGAGCTAGAAGGTATATTGAAAGTCATCGACTCCAACATTCTCCCTTTACACACAGTGAAGTTAAGTGACTTGCCCAGGATGCTCATAAAATTAGCAAATGTAAGAGGTGTGAATTTGAACCCAGATCTTACAGACTCCAGACCCCTTTGGGAGCAATTTCTTTGCTGGGCAGGCTGCTTGGTGGGGATTCCCCTGAGGTCTGTTTCTTTCTTGAGTTCAGAGCTAGCTTCCCTTTCTGCCATAAGGGATGGATCATGTTCCCTGAGACTCTCTCTTCCCATAGGTAGCATTCCAGGTGTGGGAGAAAGCTGCCAAGACATGGAATAATTTGTTTTGTTTTTGATGGAGTTTCTTTATCGGAGAAACAGCTAGGGGGTCGGTGTCCCAAGATCCCAGAGTATCCCAGAGTGTGTGTTGGGGAACACACACTTATGAAGGGGCTTAAAAGCCAATAGGATTTTACGTTCGATCCTGGGGTTTACTGAGTAGGGGAGTGATGTGATTGGACCTGTGCTTTCAAACAATCATTTTGGTGGTCGAGTAGGGAATGGCGTGGGGAAATCTAGGAGGAAGCAGACCCCCCACTCCCCCAGCTGCAGTTGCAAATATTACAGGTGTGAGGTGATGAGAGCCTTCGGCACTGGGTGGCCGTGTCAGAGGAGAGAAAGGGCTGTATGTGAGAGATGCTGTAAAGTGACATCAATAGGATTGGAGATGAGGGGTGAGAAATAGTGAGGACTTGAGATGACGCCTACGTATGGATCCGGAGGGACTTGGAGGAAGGGGTTACCCTCTATAATAACAGGGAAGGGAAGGGGAAAGAGAACGAGTTCCATTTTGAACATACTAAGTTGAAGATGTCTACTGGTCCTCCAGTTTGAGATGTCCAACAGGCAACTGGAAATGCCATGAGGTTGGCAAAAAGGTTAGGGAATAAACTGTAAAAATGTAAATAATATCTCTAATAATAAAAATATTATATTTTATGAGGTTGATTAGAAATCAAAGTATAAAGAAGATACAAAATAGAAACCACGTCCCCATGGCTGATTAGCCCATTTAAAATCCCCGCACTTAACTTACCACTATACTTGCTACATCATTGCAAAGGAACACAGTGTGGGAGGCATTAGTAGTAGTCTCTCGGTAACCGAGGATGACTGTGTTTTTGTGTGTTTTTGTGCACAAAGACACCTGTGCATGAAGATTTAAGTGGAAAAGTCGATGCACAGAGACAGTCCCACTCTCTCTCTTGGCGTTGGAAGCCTGGGTCCAGTGGCATGAAAAGTCGGTACACCTGGAGACTTCCTGGAGACTTTAACTGGCATTACTGCCAGTTAAATATCAATTGTGATCTCGCCAAAGTGGAGACTCAGGAGAGATTATAGGGAATTCTGGGAAATACTAAGGACTTCTGGAGATTGAAGTCTAGGGTTCAAAATCTCCATTTTTACAACATGTTGAGAAGGTAAATGCATCTATTGGACTTGATACTAGTGATACAGTATAGAGGAAAAGAGAAGAGGACTAAGGACAGAGTCCTATTAGGCATCCGTGGTTAGTAGGTGTTATCTGGATGAGAAGGAATCCTCAGAATCCTCAGAGAAAATGAGGGAGACTTCTTCTATTTGGGGCGATGATGTGTGGAATGATATGGAGAGCATCTTCGTCCTGGACCAAGGTGACCGCAGATCCATCTGTCTATTCCTAGAGCTCAGTCCTCAATTCCTTATTGGATTGGGAGGGACCAACTGATCCTTAGGGAGTTCTTCCCCAGTTTCTTTTGAACTTTGGCTCTGAGTCCCCAAGTCCAACTGAAGGTGCCTTCTCTGCCTTTGCCCCTATCCCCTATGCCCCAGACCAGGGGTCCCCAAACTATGGCAAGCGGGCCACATACAGCCCCCTGAGGCCATATATCTGGCCCCCACTGCACTTCCGGAAGAGGCACCTCTTTCATTGGTGATCAGTGAGAGGAGCACTGTATGTGGGGGTGGCGTCGCTCATGTACAGTAATACTTCCGGTGACATAATCCTTTGCTTGCTGCTTTGTTCTGAGAGTAACTGAACAAGAACGAGGCGCTGCACAAAGGATTATGTGGCTGCACAATGGAAGATGTCAGCATGGTGAGTTGGCGATCTGGGAGAGGGGATTCCGCACTGTGTCTACTGCTGCCCAGTATAGTGATGGCGGTGATGGGCCTGTGCAAGGTGTCACAAGCCCATCACAACCAGCGTTGCAGCCTCAGCTATCCCAGACAGCGCTATACAGATTTGTTCATAGTTGTTTTTTTTTTTTAATGGTCTGGCCCTCCAAAGGTCTGAGGGACAGTGAACTGGCCCCCTGTGTAAAAAGTTTGGGGATCCCTGCCCCAGACCATCAGTCCAACTATCAGACATGAACCTTGGGTTTATTCTTTCATCCAGATGACCTCACACTTATTCTCCAGTCATAGATCCGGAAGAGATTCAGTTTTCTATTCTGCCAAAGAAGAAATTGTGGCCTGGAGGAATGTGATGTGCTGTATTTTGTACAAAAATTGCTGGTTAGAGCTCTGGCAGACCCAGGCATCTCCGTCTCACTGGGATGAGGGCAGCCACAGAGAATGGTGTTCCCTTTTTCCTGGGCCATGGTCATGGGAAGAGATGACCTGGGCCCCTTCCCTCCTGACCTCCCCCCACACAGAGCTCTCCCCAGCAGGGTTAGATGAATCTGATCTTTGGACCCTGGATTCTCCTTTTTCCTCTTTTTCTGCTTATAGAGAGTGCCCAGTCTTGTCCTTTTGTCCAGCCTTTACAATGTACATTTCTCTCTAGTGAATTACAACAGAGAATTTTCTGCTTGTGCCTGTAGTCAATTCAAGATGTCCTGGCCCCAGGCCCTCATTCTCCTTTGTAAAGGAGGCAAAGGCCCAATTGTTTGGCAACAAGCTTCTCCAGCCACAGGAAAGTCCCCTTTCCCTCTCTCTGAGGGCCCAACTATTCCTTTCACTTGACCCCTTGTTCCTGAGAGCAGGGGGAGTAGGGCGGGGCTGGGGGTGGGTCAGGGTTGTATTAGGGCAGCCAATTTCTCTTTATTTCCCACCATGTTCTGCTCATTTTTGTACATTCCCCGGAGAGGGGAGGGAGGTGTTTTGAATTGGATAGAACAGTTTGTAAATGACAAGTCTTTAGAAGGGTGTTATTTTAATGCTTCAGCCAACATGATTCAGGAAATAAACACAACCTGGCAGATCTTTCAACCTGTTGGTACCATTTGCTAGGGGGCTGCCTACTCCCTGAGCAGCTTGCCAGCTGGGCCCAGGCCTCTCATTGCATCACCAGCCCCGTGCGCGTCTAGGTTAAGCACTCCACAGGCTCTTGTCCAGAGGATCAACCCTTCTGGAGAAGGGGCCAGCCAGCCTTACCAATTGCCAACCAACTTGTCCCACTAGGATGGTAAGTCAGCCTAACTGAGGCAGCAGAGCACTTTGAGGCAGAGACTTGGGAAGGCATGTGCCAGACAAGCCAAACCAAGCCATCTCAGCTCCTTCCTTCCCTCATACCCACATGAGCCCAAGAGTCCCAGGAAGAGCAGTGACTTCCAGCCCAAGCCCTGTAGCCATCATCCAGGGAATCAACCCAAGTGCTGTTGCTCCCTTGAAACTGTGGTAAATGTGGCTAGTCCCCACTGCTGAGGAGCTGGTGGATTCCTTGAGTTAAGCCCTATTCTAGGGCTAAAGCTGGTTGACAGACCTTTCTTCATTAAGGCAGTGACTTATTTTCCCAGGTTGTACTAATCTAGGAATGAGTTTTGATAGATATTTTTCTATTATTTTATTTTGAAATTCTTTTCTAATTAAATATTTTACTATTTCAATTTACGATTCCTGATTGGTAAGGTATAGGAGAATTTAGGCAAGGGGGGTTTGGGCCAGAGGTAGTAAATTATCATCATCCAAAATGTCCCCCATGGCCAACCTGACATGTCTGAATATAATTAAGGGGTAAACCCTGAGTACTCACCTTGTGGGGGGTTCCTTCCCTGACTCATTTAATATGTTAATAGAGAGATGGACTCTAAAGGCAGGTAGAGAAAAGGAGAGATGGCTCTTGGGTAATTCTAAGTCAAACTATCAAGGAATTAAGCAGAGGTCCCCACCTAGAATGCTCCAAAGAAATATCATCCATAAACTCTATAATTTCTATGACAGGCAATTAAAATATTGAATGAACTTGAGAAAATCAAACAGCCTGATGGGGCCGAGCGTTTTACGGGCCTTATGAACCACTCCAGCTGTCTTTCATAATGACCTTGTGTTCATTCTTTCTTCCAGGGTCACCTCATACTTATTCTTCAATCATAGATCGGGGGAGAGATTCAGTTTTCTCTTCTGCTAAAGAAGAAAAGTATACATTGGAGAAATGCGACGCACTATATTCCCTGTGCGTGGTTAGAGTATAGACCAAGTGAGCTGGCCTACTTGGGCCCATTTGGTACATCCTCTCTATAGGTCTATGATGGATGCTTCTATGTCTAGTGGCGTTAAACTGCTGACCTGATGAAAATGACTGAATTATTACTGTTTTCAAATGTAATATCCCTTTTAAGTCACTTTCCCAACTCACTCTAGACTAGCCGTTAGATCCCAGGAGGGCAACTGATTATTTCTCTCATCTGAGTTCCAGGGAGTAACCCTGAAGGACGGAGGTTTTCCTTTTTTTTTTCTTTCATTTCTGGGCATGGGGTTGAGGTTGTGACTTTCCACTGCCATTTATATGAGCCCCCATCTGTTGTGTCTCACTATAGATTAAACTGTTAATACTCCCCTAAAGTCAATTAACAAATCAACATCAATCAACCTTTACAAAAACAATCTTTAAAGAAAACGTATAACAAGAACTAGAGTATCAAAACATCCCCCTCTCCCTCCCTCCCTTTCCCAGCCAGTCTGGGAACTCTTTACCATAAGCACATGCAAGGATAAATGTGCTAAACCTTAGAGTGTACGTGTGCTACTAGAATCTCCATAAAGCTCCTCTTTTTAATAG
Organism: Monodelphis domestica; assembly: GCF_027887165.1. Classification (NCBI taxonomy): domain Eukaryota; kingdom Metazoa; phylum Chordata; class Mammalia; order Didelphimorphia; family Didelphidae; genus Monodelphis; species Monodelphis domestica. Next base: position 36,347,033 of record NC_077228.1, on the reverse strand, counting down.
CGTTCCCCTTAGGTGTAATTCTCTGCTGGGTTTTGAGGGTCAGCATTATTTTAGAATCCTGAATGAAGATGCCTTTCCCTCACTGGCCACCTCTGCTATGGGATACTGTTACTGTCACCAATGGGAACCACTGTGGGTTCAAAAAGATGGGTACCATCTTTTTGACTCTTCAAAAATTCCTTCCTCTGGTCAAGGAGAGGGAGAAGGGACAGAGACTCCTCTTCTCTCAGAGAGAAAGTGATTCTCTTTCAAGGTTGGGCTGATGCTGGTCTGTGATTGGAATGCCAGACCGCCCCCCCCCCTTGCTGTTTTAACCCAGCCCCAAACATCCTGATTGATTCTCCTTAATCAACTCCAAAGCATTTCCTGGGTGGCACCATCTGCTTTCATTCAACCATTCAATATTTTATTTATATTTATAATTTACTTCTCACAAATTGATTAGGATTTTTTTTTTGTTGTTGTTGCATAACTAGGAGATGGTACATGTGGGAACCCTATTAGCTTGCTCAGCTGAATCCTTCTTCCAAGATATTCATGATGATAAGTGAGGGAAGTGCCTGGGAGACACTGTGGAGAATGTGTTGACATCCTGTAACTGATTCCAGTCATTTAACCATGTGCTAAGCTTCTATTCTGAGAGCCTTATATGCAGTTTCCACCATTTTTCTTGTGTCAGTCCTTTTGGCTGTTCTGTTTGTCATTAGACTCATTGCTCCTAACATCTAGTTAGAGACCATGGTGTAAGGGGAGAGACCTTGGTGCCTTTTCTCCTCTGAGGCCATGTAGCCCCTAAGTTTATTATTTTCTATTTTGATAAACATTTCCTTCCTTCCTTCCTTCCTTCCTTCCTTCCTTCCTTCCTTCCTTCCTTCCTTCCTTCCTTCCTTCCTTCCTTCCTTCCTTCCTTCCTTCCTTCCTTCCTTCCTTCCTTCTTCCTCCTTCCTTCCCTACTTCCTTCCTTCCTCCCTTCCTTCCTTCCCTCACTCCATCTTTCCCTTCCTTCCTTCCCTCCTTCCTTCCCTACTTCCTTCCTTCCTCCCTTCCTTCCTTCCCTCACTCCATCTTTCCCTTCCTTCCTTCCCTCCTTCCCTCCTTCCTTCCTTCCTTCCTTCCTTCCTTCCTTCCTTCCTTCCTTCCTTCCTTCCTTCCTTCCTTCCTTCCTTCCTTCCTTCTTTCCTTCCTTCCTTCCTTCCTTCCTTCCTTCCTTCCTTCCTTCCTTCCTTCCTTCCTTCCTTCCTTCCTTCCTTCCTTCCTTCCTTCCTTCCTTCCTTCCTTCCTTCCTTCCTTCCTTCCCTCCTTCCTTCCCTACTTCCTTCCTTCCTCCCTTCCTTCCTTCCCTCACTCCATCTTTCCCTTCCTTCCTTCCCTCCTTCCTTCCCTACTTCCTTCCTTCCTCCCTTCCTTCCTTCCCTCACTCCATCTTTCCCTTCCTTCCTTCCCTCCTTCCCTCCTTCCTTCCTTCCTTCCTTCCTTCCTTCCTTCCTTCCTTCCTTCCTTCCTTCCTTCCTTCCTTCCTTCCTTCTTTCCTTCCTTCCTTCCTTCCTTCCTTCCTTCCTTCCTTCCTTCCTTCCTTCCTTCCTTCCTTCCTTCCTTCCTTCTTTCCTTCCTTCCTTCCTTCCTTCCTTCCTTCCTTCCTTCCTTCCTTCCTTCCTTCCTTCCTTCCTTTCTTCCTTCCTTCCTTCCTTCCCTCCTTCCTTCCTTTTTTCCATTCTTCCCTCCTTCCTTCACTTCCTTCTTCCCTCCTTCCCTCCCTCTATCCCTCCCTCCCTTCCTTCCTTCCCTCACTCCATCTTTCCCTTCCTTCCTTCCTTCCTTCCTTCCTTCCTTCCTTCCTTCCTTCCTTCACTCCATCTTTCCCTTCCTTCCTTCCTTCCTTCCTTCCTTCCTTCCTTCCTTCCTTCCTTCCTTCCTTCCTTCCTTCCTTCCTTCCTTCCTTCCTTCCTTCCTTCCTTCCTTCCTTCCTTCCTTCCTTCCTTCCTTCCTTCCTTCCTTCCTTCCTTCTTTCCTTCCTTCCTTCCTTCCTTCCTTCCTTCCTTCCTTCCTTCCTTCCTTCCTTCCTTCCTCCCTCCCTCCCTCCCTCTGTTCTGAGGAGTGAGAAAAACTCTGGAGGAAAATATGGATTGAGGAATTTTTCATACAACCCCAACAAAATCTATCACATTTACATAAAACTTTACGTACCTTTTGCAAAGTGCTTTAGCATATATTAACTCCTTTGATCTTCACAACAGCACTGAAAGTAAAGTAGGACACATATTATCATTCTTGTTTGACAGGGAATGAAATGGGAAATGGAGAGATTAGTTGATTTGCCTAGGGCCACAAAATCTGCTCATGGCAAAGCTGGCACTAGAATGCTGGTCACAAAAAATATGGAAACACAGAATCTTAGAGGTGAAAGAGACCCTGAAGTTAATCTAGTCTTATTTGTAGCTGAAAATAAATGGTATCAGAACTAGTCCTGATGAACGTTCACCTAGTTCCCAGTTGAACAACTCTAACAAAAGAGAGCCCACTACTTCCTAGGATGGTCGATTCCAATAAGGAAGTTTATCCAGCTGAAATTAGTTTTGAGGTCAGGCAGAAATTATATTATACCTCTTACAAACTTTCCTTTCTCTTCCTTCATACAACTCTTCAAACCACTCTGATGTTCTTTTTTTTTTTAACCCCCCACCTTCCGTCTTGGAGTCAATACTGTGTATTGGCTCCAAGGCAGAAGAGTGGTAAGGGCTAGGCAATGGGGGTCAAGTGACTTGCCCAGGGTCACACAGCTGGGAGGTGTCTGAGGCCAGATTTGAACCTAGGACCTTCCATCTCTAGGCCTGGCTCTCAACCCACTGAGCCACCCAGCTGCCCTTGATGTTCTTATTGTATTAATTGACCATCATGTAAATCAATAGTGCATCATGGCAGTCAAAAACGCTAACCTACATCAAGAGAAACATAGAGGGAGCAGCTGGGCAGCTCAGTGCATTGAGAGCCAAGACTAGAGACCAAAAGTCCTAGGTTCAAATCTGGCCTCAGACACTGCCTAGCTGTGTGACCCTGGGCAAGTCACTTGAGCCCCATTGCCTAGCCCTGACTGCTAAGGGTTTAAAAATAAATAAATATATGATTTTTTTTAAAAAAGAGAAACATAGCATCTTTCATTAGGGAGGTGATCACCTCTGGACCCTTAATAAGGGCATTGATAAATTCAGACTGTGTCCACAGAGGGATAGTCGGGATGATGAAGGGGGTTTAGTTCATACCATATGAAGGCATGGGTTGAAGGAACTGGGAAAGTTTAGGCTGGAGAAGAAACGGCTCAGAGCAGGGGCATGATAACCTTATTCAAATATTTCAAGAACTGGCAAACAGAAGAGATATTGGGCATTTTCTGCTTGTCTATAGAGGTTAGAACTGAGACCAATGGGTAGAAATTGTTGAGAGGGAGATTTCTGTTCAGTGAAAAGAAAAAAAAAATTCTAAGAAGTACATATTTTGTGGAGATAAGTTGTCACAGAGAGACTATATACCTACATTCTCAAATTTCCAGAGACAGTTAAATTATCCCAGAGAGGGGCAGAATGACTTGATCCAAATCAGGCAGAAGAAAGATCTCTTAGCTTTAGAGTCAGAGAAGCTGAGTTTAAATCCTTCCTCTTCTGGGTCTCTGTTTACCCATCTGTAAAATGTGAGCGCTGGGCTGATGACCTTCCAGCTAAAAATCCATGAAACTATCATGAGCAGAATAAAGATTTGAACATTAGCCTCTGACCTCAAATTCATTTTTTTTCCTCTGATGATACACCCAAGAAATCCCTTCCTGTTTGGGTTTAATTTAATTTCAAGTATCATCCCCTTTTAGGACTAACTCCTTGGCCGGTCGCCATCGCTCTAGGACCACTCTGACCTCCAGCCTCTATCAGAGATGTCCTCCAATGGTCTGCCCATTTTCAAAAGCTGAAGTTCTCATCAGTTGACTGTAGCTAGAAATTCATCCTCGAGCAGATCGTCCACTGACCTCATGAAGTCCTGTTTCCTTATCTTTTCAGTGTCCACAGCCTGAGGTCCAGAGCAGTCGGTGGAGATTTCCAGCAAATGGCAAAGGCTGGGCACTGTTTTGACAAGAGGACCTTGTGCCTTTCCAGCTGTACAGTAAGAATTCCATCCAATGCATCATGTCGTCTGAGACATATTGCAAGAGGAGGGTCTAATGTATACACATTCCACAGGATTTCAAGCTATTTACATACAAGTCACTTTGTTTGCTCTGTTTGGACAAGGAATTCCTTGGTAGAGAAACAGAAGTGGCCCCTGGTGACCTATAGAGTAAATTTTGGTAAATTTAATGGCGAGCAACTAAGCTTCTGACACATATTTGTATAGATTCTTCTTTGATGCTGAATGATAAACAGCCACCTTGGAGTTCAAACTTGAGCCATAGCCCTAATTTTCCAAAGCTCTATCGTTTCAGGACTCTGCTTTCAAACTCAGCTTCTTACCTCACAATCTCCTTCTCTCTCTCTCTCTCTCTCTCTCTCTCTCTCTCTCTCTCTCTCTCTCTCTCTCTCTTGTTTCTCCAAACCTCTCACCAAGAGAGCAGACCTTCTTTTTCAGTTATACTTTTGTTCTCCTCTCTGTATTATTCTTGGTGTTTAGTACAGTAGCTTACACATAGTAGGCAATTGATAAGTGTTTGTTGGATTGGATTACCTAGATCCCTCCTTTACCCCATCATTCTTTGTCCTGCTGTCTTCTCTGTTGTACAAATTCTCTCTACTATCCTCATCCTCCAAGTAGAATGTAGCTGCCCAGCTCCTCCATACCTATTCTGGGAAAACCCTGAAATTTGCACCACGATGGATAATGTGATCAAGAAATCCAAAGTTAGAGACAGGAAGTCCTGAGTTCAAATCTGGCATCAGACTCTTCCTAACTGGGTGACCCTGGGCAAATCAATCTTATAACCTAACCCTTACCACTACTCTTCTGCCTTGGAACCAATACTCAGTATTGATTCTTTTTAAAAATAATTTTCTTTATTGAATTTTAATAACAAATTTCTAAAAAGTTTTCCAAAATTATATGATTCCTGTTGTCTCCATCCCTTCTTCCCTTCCCCCTCCAGGAGTTGACAAGCAATTCAGTCTGGGTTTTACGTGTATTATCACACAGTATTGATTCTAAGACAGAAGGTAAAGATTAAAAAAAAAGGAAGAAAGAAAATCTAAAGATAAACTAAGTAAGTAGTTCTTCCATTCAAGAACTGAACAAAAAGCTGACTATCAGCCCACAAACAATAAGACAGAGAACCACCAACCAACCAAACCCACAGCCTCCAACTATAACTAGAGAAGGGTCAGAAATACATGTTGCCTGCAGAGTTCTTTGCCCAGACACAGCAGAAGTGGAGAGCAACTAAGAGGAAGTCCCATAGCAATTATAAACCCACAGTGAGGCTCTGAAGAGTTCAGGGGAGTGACAGGGACTAGTACCAGGGTCAGGCACCTCAACCAGAGCCCAGTGCTCTGAGGCACTTTATGACTCTGTCCTGGGACTCCACTGAGGACCCTCAAGATCCAGCTCTGTAAAATTCAGAGATCTAGAGGGGCCCAACACCAGGAAGGAGAGGTCAGAGCAGGAAATCAGGATACCCAAGGAGCCACAAAACTTGGCCTACCATCCCCACCCAAAAGTGCAGCAGGGGAAGAAAAAAAAATCATTGCAAACTCCCCCAATAAGTAGAGAGTAACTCCGTAATAATTGCATGCAGAGACTCAAGGGGGAAAAAATCTCTTTTCCATAAGGATTCTATGAATACCTAAAAGAAGTGAAGCAGGAGATAAACATGTAATGAAAACTTTTGAGGAAAAAAATAGAAAAGAAAATAATTTCCAAAAGAAAGTGGTAGATCTTATTGAAGAAACAGATTCTCTGTAAACAAAAAATAGACAAAACAGAAACCAATTTATCCACAAGACAACAAGAAGTATTAGAACAAAATCAAAAGCCTGAAAAATAGAAGAAAATAACAACTGACCTGTAAAACAAGTCAAGAAGAGTTAATTTAAGAATCATTGGAATCCCTGAAAGACATGATTTCTTTAAAAAACAAAAGCTTAAATACTATAATTCAAGAAATCATAGATGAAAACTACCCAGATATATTAGAACCAGAGAGAAAAGTAAAAGTAGAATGAATTAACCAATAAACTCCTGAAAAGACCCCTCATAAGAAGTAATCCAAAGAATGTCAGAACCAAAAGCCATCAAAGAAAAAATTCTAGAATAAAACAGTATAATACACTCAAGATTATATAAGACCTGACAACTTTTACTAAAAACAAGAGATCTTGTAATATTATGTGTGTATGTGTGTGTGTGTGTGTATTATGTGTGTATATATGTATTTATATTTCCAGATGTCTTATCTGGCCCTTTATAATTTTCAAAATTAATAAGCCTTCATAGTATTCCATTTCTAGGAAATGTTTCCTATAACTGAAGATACTACTACATTTCTTTATGGAGGAAACTCTCAACATTTTCTTGTAATATTCTGCTTTTTGAATCGACATTTACATTAGAAGTGACATGTGGGCATATGGGGTTGGGATTGGGGTGGGAATGTCACTTTAACTAATACTCTTGAACAATACCAGGAAGGAAAAGTTATTTATCACACAAAATAGATGCATACATCACTTTTAGAGCTTCTCTTCTTGCCCAGCCACTTAAAATATCCAAGGAAACTAAAAATACTTTTTTATGATTTCTTTTATAAAATTAACTCTGGAAGATGGAGGAGTAAACTACAGTAGCTCCATGTCACCACAAGAATCTTCTCTGACCAAGATTAAAATATTGCCACAAAACAAATATAGGAGTGAAAGAGCAAACAAGGAGACAGAGTGAAACAGCTTTCAAGAAAAGAAAAATCTAAAAGGTAGGCAGAGATCATCTGGGGAACTTTGGGGAGAGGAGAGCAGAACCAGCAAAAAGCAAGCCAATCCTCCCCATCCCCTACCCCACACACCTCACATCTGTTATCCCAGGTTCAGAACCTAAGCCCAAGACAATATTCAGATCTTGAGATCCTGCCTGGGCAAATAGTGGTCCAAGTCAAACCATACTCCTTGAAATTTCAAAGTTGTGGAGAAGTCCAGAGTTCCAGCCCAGGACAATCTGGGCTGAAGTGGGCTGATACATGTGGGCCCAGAGAGAAGCCAGGATTTCCAGTCTGGGCTTGGGATAAGGACACAGTTTAGGGTGACTGATAGTACTAAGTAACTGAATTTTTTGTCTAAAACTCAGGGCAGTGCTCCAAGATAGTACAATCAAGGGTGTGCCTGATTGGATCAAGTACACAGCAAGACCAAAAACTTGATCCTAAGCCTGGGACTATAATTTGATTAGCTCCTCACCTGACCAAGATCAGAGTGAGATCAAAAGCTTACACCCAAGCCTGAGGCAAGTCTTTAAGCCATCAGCATCTCAAGGGTCAATTGAATCAGTAAGGGGAAGGGGCTCCCAGAGCTCTCAGCCCTTAGATACAGAAAATAAGCTGAGAATAACATTAAACAAGGACTGAAGTTTAAGAGGGCACCCTAACTTCCCAGAAAACAGAGCCTACCTATAATTAAATAGGAAAAATGAGCAAACAACAAAAATCAAGCACCTAACTATAGAATTTTTATGGAGACAAAGAACAAGGTACAGACATAGAAGGGGACAGTGAAAACAAAGTGAAAACACACACAGAATCCCAAAGAAAAATATGGATTGGACACAAATTCTGGAAAAGCTCAAAAAATACTTCAAAAGCCAATTAAGAGAGGCAGAGGAAAAGTGGGGAAGAGAAATGAAAGTGATGGAAGAGGAGATGGGTCAATTGAAAAAGGAGAACCAAAAACTGACAGAGGAAAATTCAAGTCTTAAAAATCAGGATTGACCATCTAGAAACTAATGATTTCATGAGAAATCAAGAAACAATAAAGCAGAATCAAAGGAATGAAAAAATAGAGGAAAATATAAAATTAAGTGAAATATTGACAGTATTAACAATGTTAACATTTTTATTGTAGACATTGCTTGCCATTCAACTGCAATTGATTTCCTCTGGTTACCAGCAATCTCTTAGCTGCTAAACCCAATGACTTTTCCTTTGTCCTCATTCTGCTTGATATCTCTGAAGCCTGGACACTGACTGCCAGATCCTCCTCTGGTATATTTTCTTCTCCCTTGGCTTCTGTTTTACTTCCTCTCTTGATTCTTCTCCTATATATCTGACTAGCCTTTTTGTCTCCTTTGTTGGATCATTGTACTGCTTCTTCCCAGTCACAGAGGGTATCCTCCCAATACTTTTGTTCTAGAGTTTTTCCTTTCTTTCCAATTATCTTCCTTGGTGATCTTATTACCTCCCATGGGTTGAATTGTGATCTCTTTATAGATGATTCCCAAATCAGCCCTGAAACATACAACTAACTCCTAAACACTTGTTTCACAAGACCATGTTACTGCCTGTTAAACATTTCTACCTGGACATCCCATAGGCATCTCAAATTTGACAAGCCCAAAACAGAAGTCATTCTAATTCTCATAAACCCATTCCTCCTGCAAACATCTACATTTTTGTTAATGGTACTACCATTTCCCCCCGTTATCTGTAGCATTAAATTTTTAACCAATAAAGAATATGAGGCCATTTTCCTGAGAATATTATTTATTAATGGGGGTATGAAATTCTCATTAATAAAAGAATAGATCCCTATCTCTTTCCCTAGTTTCATTCCTTGAAAAAGAGGCCAAGTAAGCCTTGATTAAAGAGAGAGTTGTGTCCTCTTTCAGAAACTGACAGTTCTATATTTGGACCTCTCCTGACAGTCCCCATTGGTGAATATTTCAAAAGAGGAGGTGGACTTAGAGTCTTCTACTACTCTCTCATTATTTCATCACAGGGGAGGTGGGACAAGAGATCCCAACCCAGTTTGATAGCCTGGGAGAGAGGAAGAGGGAGCAGGAGTATCTCTGGTCTAGAAGCAGACTATTTCTGACTACTAAAATTAACATAATTCAGTGTTAATTTTCCTTACATCCATGACCATAGTCTTAGGGTCATCCTATACCCTTTTCCCTCTCTCTTCTTCTTAATTCCTTCCCTCTGTATTAATTAAACCACCATAACATTTCCAAACTGACTTGAGTATTTTATTTGGGATTTGAATTAAATCATTTTACCCTTACATCCTGGACTCTTCCTTCTTTTCCAACTCCCATATACAATCAGCGGGCAGCTAGCTGGTACAGTGCATCAAGTGCCATACCTGGACTGTAAGACTCATCTTCCTGAGTTCAAATCTGGCCTCTAACACTTCCTGGCTCTAAGATCCTAAACAAGTCATTTCACCCTATTGGTCTCAGTTTCATTATTTGAAAAATGAACTGGAGAAGGAAATGGCCAACCAGTCCAGTATCTTTGCCAAGAAAACTCCTAATAGGATCACAGAAAGTTGGACATGACTAAAAAACAACCTAACAACAATATGATGACTGGTGGCCAAGTTTTGCTCATTCTGCCTTTGCAACCTATCTCACATTTGTCCTGCCTAACTCTTATATCTCTTACCTAGTTCAAGCCCTCCTCACTTCTTACCAGAACTATTGCATAGCTTTCTTTTTTTCCCATTTGAATTAGTTTATTTAGTCAATTTAGAACATTATTCCTTAGTTACAATAATCGTATTATTTCCCTCCCTCCCCTCCACCCACTCTTCCCTCAGCCAACTCGCAATTTCATTGGATATTACATGTGTCCTTGATCAGAACCTATTTCCATGTTGATGTTTGCACTAGGATGTTCATTTAGAGTCTATATCCTCAACCACATCCCTTCAACCCATGTATTCAAGCAGTTCTTTTTCCTGGGTATTGCATAGCTTTCTAATTAGCCTCCTTGCCTCCATTTCTACATTACACCCTCTACACAGCTGCCCAATTGATATTAACATAGATCTAATTATGTTATTCCCTTGCTCTAAAATGTGCCTGACATATAGTAGACACTTAAGCATTAATTGATTGATTTTACACTCATTAATTTAATTTTAATAGCTTTTTTAAGGTCACATTTCATCTTCTACTTGCCAATAATGTTTTCTATCCAGAAGCACTTTTATTGTAAATCATAGACTTTTTTAGCTCTGAAAGATCATCTAAACCAAATCTCTCCTCCTATATACTACTTAAAGAATCTGAGACCCAGAATGGTAGAGTTCTTTGTCCAAGGTTCTACAGCTATACGATAGAGTCTGGACTAGAATCCAGGTCTCCTGATTCCTCGTCTGCTGCACTTTCCATTTTTCAAAATGCTCAATGAATACTTCTTGAGTGGAGGAATAATTTTTTTTTGGACCCGCAATTTCGTAAGGGTAGGGAATTCCCAGTGAGGAAACTCCCTCTATCAAAGCAAAGAGGCAACTGCTCTTTGACCTAAAAATCTCTGGGAATTTAAGCGATTGGCCTAAGATCCCACAGCCAAGATGTGACTTGAAGCTACTTCTCCTGACTTTGAGGTCAACTCTCGGCCCTATATATACCCTATGGCTGCCTCAGAGGAACAAATGAATGGATGAATGAATGAATGAATGAATGAACTATTTCAATAGACAGACCAAGAGTGAATAATCTGTCCATCTTCTGCACAACTGAGTTGAGGAGGGACCCCAAGTCCCTCAAACTTTAGTGTTAAAAAAAAAGCATGGTAATTGACTATTAGAAATCTTGAGAAATTTTCCTTTATTGCTTCAGCACACGACCTTCTCTGCCAAATTCTCTCTAAATGGACTCCCTCCTGAATCATCCTGGCAGTCGTTGCAGAGATGATTGGAAAACGATTCTAAAGAATGTGTGGCCCCACTATGGAATTTACTTTGGCTCAGACCACTATCTGTTTCTCTACTGCCACGAGGTCAGACCCAGATTTTTTATTTATTTTCTGAATAGGATAAGAAAACCTGAAGCCTCTGGCTCTTTGGGTCCCTGGCCCAGCGCTCTGGCCAAACAGAGGGAACAATTCCGTGTCTGTGGCACATGGAGGCCACCATGACCTTTGGCCAATCAAGAAGCCAGAGGGAGCGTTCATTTCTGAAATGACATCAGAGGCAAGGGAAGACCCTGACCCCCTAAGAATGCCTGAATGGGCACTTTTTTCCCTTTCTTCATGGTTCCTGATTAGGGATTTTAAGTGATTTCCTCTTTTTTATCTAGAATTCTAGGGCATAATATGAACAGGTCTATAACCCAACAGCTCTATAATCCACAGGCTCCCCAGGGAAGGGGAAGGGTAATGGAGGAAAGAAAACAACCATTATATCTCCACCCTTCCTCCCATCACCTAGCACAGTGCTAGGCACACAGGAGATACTTAATCACCTTTAAATTAAGTTAAATCACATTGAATGTAAGCTATTAAATCAAATTGAGGGAATAATGACTGGGCAACCAAAATTAAGAAAGTAGCTGACATTGATCTTATGAAATCTGCAAAGCACTTTATGTGAGTTGGATTGGATCCTTACAATGACTCTGAGATAGATAGAGGTTATTATTTTTCCCATTTTACAGATGAGCCAAGTGAAGTCAACTGGTATTGATTAAGGACCTACTATGTGCTAAGGGAATGCAAAGAAAGGTAGAGTGGGATGAATAGTAAAAAAAAATTATCCCTGTTCTCAAGGAGCTCACAGTCTAATTAGAGAGATAATAGGCAAATAACTATGAATAAGCAAGTTCTATAGGGGATAAATTGGACATAATCTCAGACAGAGACACCAAGATAAACTCACATACTAGAGTTGAGCAGAAACATGCTTAGGAAGCAACTAGGTAGCACAGTGGAGAGAACCAGACCTGGAGTCAGAAAAATCTAAGTTCAAATCTGACACGTTATAGTTGTGTGACTCTGGGCAAGTCACTTAACCCTATTTTCTCAGTTTCCTCATCTGTAAAATGACCTGGAGAAAGAAATGGCAGACCGCTCTGGTATCTTTGCCAAGAAAATTCCAAATGGAATCACAAAGAGTTGGACACAACTGAACAACAGCAACATACTAAATGACATAGTAGATAAGAATCCTGAATTTGGAATCATGAAGAATTAAGTTCAAATCCATATTTTTTAGCTAAGTGATCCTGGGCAAGTCTCTTAAGCTTTAGTTGCTGAGGAAACAGTTTGAGAGAGATTAAGTGGCTTGCCTTGGATTGAGCAACTAGTAAGTGCCTAAAACAAGATTTGAACTCAGGTCTGATTTCAAGTCCAGGATACTAATTAACATTTACCCTCTCTTATTTTATTTATTTACTTATTTTTTATTTAAACCTTTACTTTCTGTGTTAGTATCAGCTCTAATCAGAAAAGCAGTAAGGGCTAGACAATTGGGGTTAAGTGACTTGCCCAGAGTCACATAGCTAAAAAGTATCTAAAATCAGATTTGAACTCAGGTCCTCCCAGACTCCAGGCCTAGAGCTCTATCCCTTGTCCTATCTGGTCTACCCTTCTCTTTCAGCACCACAAAACACGTGATCTGAAAAGTCACCTTGTCCAATATCCATCCAGTACAGAGATCTCCTCCACAACAGCCCTAGCCAGTGGCCCACCAGTCCTTCTGGAACCTTTTTAGAGAGCAGGACACTCACTACCTCATAAAACTCTAATCACGAAGAAGTTCTGCCTTATACTGAACTGAAATCTTCCCTTAGTTCATGAGCAGTACACTTTCACAATCCTTGAGCCAATCATAAAACCCACATTGCTTTCAGAGAGCAGATGCACATATTTATTTAAATATTGACAACATATGAAAATCACCTGCTTTCACTGGGCAAGAGAGAGATTTTCTGACTTGAATTACACACATTTGTTGTGGATTGTGCCTGTCCAAGATATGTGCAGTGATGGTCTGACTCAGTGGATGGCCAGTACAGCTGCATGCTGTCATCTGGATCTTCTATCATGTCACATTTTAGTTTAAAAATATTGTAATTGATATTTTTTGTGCTTACATCACTTATATTTCCCAATATATTCCTTTCCCTTCCCTCTCTGAGATACCAATTCTTTGTTACAGAGAAGAAAAAATTAAGTCTGGAAAAGCTAAACAGTTCAACGTTATACCCAGTATTCCACACTTTCTTTGCAAAGAGGTGTGGGATGGGAGGTGTCACGGCACATCTGAACTCAGTTAAAGTAAAGCCTAAAATGAAACAGCTAAGGACAGGACCAGAAGGAGCAGGGACAAGGAGGGGGAAAGTCCAATCAGGATTGTTACCAGGACTATGGAGAGGGTGGTATTTGGACCACAGCAAGGAAGAAGAAAAAGAATGGTCCTTCTAACAGGCCATCCTTGGACTTCAGGTACCCAATTCCAAAGAGTTCTCCAATCACTCCTGGTAGATCTGGATTATAACTTTCCACACAATTAAAAGGTGACAAATTTGAGAGAGAGAGAGAGAGAGAGAGAGAGAGAGACAGACAGACAGACAGACAGACAGACAGACAGACAGACAGACAGAGACAGACAGAAACAGAGAGAGAGAGAGAGCAATTTCTCCTTTAGGCAAGTCTAATTAAGATCTCATCTCTGACATCATAGACAAGGAGAGTCTAGGTATTGAGTAAAGAAGTCTGGAAAATAAAGTATGGCACAGGTATGAAGTGTTGCTGCTTCTCAAAAAGGACAGGAAGGAAGTGAGGGAAGAAGGATAAGGAGGAGGAGGAGAAGAAAAAAGGAGAAGAAGAAAGAAGAAGAGAAGAAGAAGAAGATAGAAGAAGAAGAAGAAGAAGAAGAAGAAGAAGAAGAAGAAGAAGAAAAGAAGAAGAAGAGAAGAAGAAGAAGAAGAAGAAGAAGAAGAAGAAGAAGAAGAAGAAGAAGAAGAAGAAGAAGAAGAAGAAGAAGAAGAAGAAGAAGAAGAAGAAGAAGAAGAAGAAGAAGAAGAAGAAGAAGAAGAAGAAGAAGAAGAAGAAGAAGAAGAAGAAGAAGAGAAGAAGAGAAGAAGAAGAAGAAGAAGAAGAAGAGAAGAAGAAGAAGAAGAAGAAGAAGAAGAAGAAGAAGAAGAGAAGAAGAAGAAGAAGAAGAAGAAGAGAAGAAGAAGCAGAAGAAGAAGAAGAAGAAGAAGAAGAAGAAGAAGAAGAAGAAGAAGAAGAAGAAGAAGAAGAAAGAAGAGGAAGATTTTTGAGTCTCAGGGAAGTCCTCAGCTCAGGTTTTTAGTATTATCACAACATTTTTTTGAGAAATCTTTTTAAAAAATACATCTTATTGATGCCTATTATCTTTACCTCCTATACTTCTTCCCTTTTTAACCCCTCCCTTGTGGACAAAAAAAATGAGTAAAAACACCCAGCACAGAAACCACATTTGACTACATATACAATGTTCTGTTATAGTCATCTTTGTACCTCTCTACTGAGAAGTCAGCCAATTCATAAGGCATAATCTTAATTACCTACAATGCACAAATCACTGTGCTAAATTGGAGATACAAAAGAGAAAAAGATAGTCCCTTGTTTCAGGGAGTTCACGATCTTATGAAGAAGGGACTCTTCCAATATCTCTTCTCCAAGACTTTCACTAGTTTCTCCTTGACTTAAAGTTCCTTTTAAGGAGCTCCATTGTTGTAGTCATTATCATCTCTATGCCAGTGGCTCCCAGATCTATATATGCAGTCCTAGGATAGTAGTTTCAATGTCTCATCAACAATTGTCTGTCTGTTGAACATTTAAACTGGTTATCTCAGAGAACTCTCAAACATGACATTTCTAAAACATTACTCATTTATCTTTTCCCCAAAGCCTCTTCTAACTTCCCTGTTTCTGTCTATCCTTCTAGTTTCCCAGGTTCTCATCTTAGATAAGTTTGGGTTCCTCATTCTTCCTCTCCTATCTATTCAGTTGTTAAATCTTACTATTTTCCACCACTGTGGAAACCTATTTAAAAAAACCCTTTATGAATTAAACTGAAAATATTTAGAAAAAATATTTCTCTAGTCTAGAACCTTTACAAGCCTTTCCTTTTAGGGAAAGCAGCAACGTTAAGAGCAAAGGATAAGGTCCTGGAAATAGGGGCCAAAAGTGGTCACCAAACTTAGAACAAAAATATATCTCTGAACTAGTTGAAATCATTGCCTTTTCCACCTCCTGGAGTGTTTGACTTTGATCTCTCTAGAGGCAGTACTCTTTTCTCTATTCAGAAAGGATCAAAATATTAATCATCCAGAAGTCCCTTTTGATTATTCCAGGAGTACACTTGAAGGAAATGAATAATGGAGAATATTAGTAGAAAAGAGATCCTGTTTCTGCCTCGTGCCCAGTGCTTAACACTTTGTTCAAATACATGGCAAGTTCTTAACTACTGTTTATTGATTTCACTGCATAGATTTGGCCTAAACTCTTGTTGTTGCTGTTGCTCTTCTTCTTTCTTTTCTTCTTTCTTCTTTCTCCTTCTTCTTCTTCTTCTTCTTCTTCTTCTTCTCTTCTTCTTCTTCTTCTTCTTCTTCTTCTTCTTCTTCTTCTTCTTCTTCTTCTTCTTCTTCTTCTTCTTCTTCTTCTTCTCTTCTCTTCTTCTTCTTCTTCTTCTTCTTCTTCTTCTTCTTCTTCTTCTTCTTCTTCTTCTCTCTCTTCTTCTTCTTCTTTTCTTCTTCTTCTTTCTTCTTCCCCTACTTTCTGACTTGAGAAATGAAAAGATGATTTGGCTTGGGCTTCCTTTTTCAATGGAGGCTCTAGTAAGAGATCCCAGTCAGAGAGAATGGCTTCTGGGATAGAGAGTATTTTTGAGGTTTGATTCTAGGGCTGGAGTGATAATCTAAGATGAAAAGTGATTGGAGTTGCCCTTTAGCAATGTTCTGCGGTTCTGATTCATACAACTATAACTGGGAGAATGTTTGTTATAAAGGTGATGTGTGTGAACAGCTTGGTATCATTTGAAAAACACCATGTAATTTCCCAAATGCAATCTAATTTCATTCTCTTGCTATCCAATTCTGGGCTCTGGCAGACAATTCTTGGCCACAGAACTCACCACAAAATGAGGAAATATAGATAGATGGGTTGGATGGGGGTGGGGGGAAATACTCATATTGGTAATATGATAGATCCATTGAAATAAAAATAGCACTGCGTACCTCTGGGCAAGTCCTTTAACCTCAATTACCTAACCTTTGCCACTCTTCTGTCTTAGAATAAATACTGACAGAAAGTAAGCATTTTATTTTTTTAAATTTTATAATATTTTATTTGATCATTTCCAAGCATTATTCATTAAAGACAAAGATCATTTTCTTTTCCTCCCCACCCCCACCCCCAGTAGCCGACGTGTGATTCCACTGGGTATCACATATGTCTTGATTCGAACCCATTGCCATGTTGTTAGTATTTGCATTAGAGTGTTCATTTAGAGTCTCTCCTCTGTCATGTCCCCTCAACCGCTGTAGTCAGGCAGTTGCTTTTCCTCGGTGTTTCTACTCCCACAGTTTGTCCTCTGCCTATGAATGGTGTTCCTCTGCCTATGAATGGTGTTTTTTCTCCTAGATCCCTGCAGATTGTTCAGGGATATTACATTGACACCAATGGAGAAGTCCATTACCTTCGATTATACAACAGTGTATCACTGCTCTGTGTACAATGTTTTCCTGGCTCTGCTCCTTTCACTCTGCATCACTTCCTGGAGGTTGTTCCAGTCTCCATGGAATTCCTCCACTTTATTATTCCTTTTAGCACAATAGTATTCCATCACCAACATATACCACAATGTGTTCAGCCATTCCCCAATTGATGGGCATCCCCTCGTTTTCCAATTTTTGGCCACCACAAAGAGTGCAGCTATGAATATTCTTGTACAAGTCTTTTTCCTAATTCTCTCTTTGGGGTACAAACCCAGCAGTGCTATGCCTGGATCAAAGGGCAGACAGTCCCTTATCACCCTTTGGGCATAGTTCCAAATTGCCCTCCAGAATGGTTGGATCAGTTCACAACTCCACCAGCAATGAATTAATGTCCCTAAAAAGTAAGCATTTTAAAGAATATCAATAACTGATATTTATTAAGTATTTTAACTTTGCATAATCCTATCTTCTCATTGGAGCCTCAAAGTAATCCTGTGAGTCAGGTACAACAAGAATTGTTACAAATCAGGAAAATGAGGCTCAGAGGGTAAGTGATTGGCTCAGGGTTATCCAGATATTAAGTATTGGAAGTGATATTTGAACACAAGACTGACTTCAAATTCAGCACTCTTTCCACTAAGCCTTTCTATACCTCTCAAAATCAGTATTCTTTACAGATTTTGATCATCCTAAAGGCTTCTTTCCTTTCACCCCTAAATACAGAAATAGAAACCAAGTTAATTGGGAAAAAAGAATAAAGAAGGCACCCAGTTGGATTCTCTGATTTCATGGTGTTATTTGATATTTGCCAGACATAGAAATCAAGTTGTTGAATTGTTTTAGGTGCTAGGGAATTTTTGAAGCTATGGGACCATTTCTTGCATTTGACAAATGGTGTGCCAGAGCATAGTTGGAAGAATTTGGGACATATTCTAACTGGGTGGGGCTGGGAGGGTATGAGGGAAGATTGCAAGTTTCCAATCATCCTGGCAGTGTCTTAGCTGACTTATGGAATCATCATCCCATGCTTCATCTCAGTCAAAGCAAGACAGACTTCTGCAGTACCAGCAATGCCAATGATGAACAAGGGGCAGTCAAAGAATAAGGAAGCCAGGTGGGGAGAGAATAATAAAATGATAGGTAGTTGGCTCAAGCTGCTGACCTACAAGACCTACCTTGAAGGTCATGAAGGAGACAAGGAAAATTAACTCCACATGAGGAACTGCCAAGAGAAGAAACTGTGAATGGTGAAGAATTCACAGATGTGGTACTAAAAAGCAGATGTCCCAGAACTATGCCCAATAGCACACAAATAACCAGCACACAACAAGACGGAAAATTCCAGGGAACTAGATCAGCTTTTAGTTCATAACAACCTGTGAGACTTTCTGTTAGGGAGCCTGGCTACACAGACCCTCTTAGAGAAAGTGTCCTGAGCACTGAGAGATGTTCAAAAGTTGCTAAAGGAAGAGGGGTCAAGTGGGTTACTATTCTACTGACTTTTGTTTGCTATTATCTATGTTTTTAAGGTAAGTCAGAGAGAGAGAAGGAGAGAGGGAGGAAGGGAGAAGGAACAAAGAAATGAAGGAAAGAAGGAAGAAAGGGAAGAAGGAAAGAAGGAAGGGAAAGGGGAAGAAAGGAGAAAAGCAAGAAAGAGAAGGGAGAGAGGGAAGGAAGAAGGGAGAGAGGTAGAATGGAAGAAGAAGAAAGGGAGAGAGGGAAAAAGAGAAAAGAAAAGTAGGGAAGAAGGATGGAAAGAAGAAGGAAGGAAGAATGCAAAAATTCTTTCTTGATGAAAATCAGGCCTTTTTCCCTTCCAGTTTTTTGGTACCTAGTGTTGGCATCTGAACTAAGCTAAGTGACTTTTTTTTTCGTTTTTCTAAAAAAATTAACACCCAACAAAAAACTTTTCATAAATTAAATTCAGATGGATCATACCTACCTAAACTCCCAATGTCAGACAGGCAGGTCCAAGATGGTGAACTTTACACAGCATTAGGTAATGAAACCTCAACTATCCTACACTATATAAGCAGTTGCATCTGGAGCACCTGGTCATGTGAGGGTAGGCAAAGTTGGCCCTCTCCTACCTTTGTCAGATTCTGAAGGGAAATCAACCTTGAATAAAGAAACTTTCTGCTTTCCCCTTCTCAATCTGTCTCTTTCCTCCCATTCAAGCCTAATTCTGCAGGCAAATATTATGGTTTATGAACCTAAAATTACCCTAGTGTAGTATTGCTTCACCTCCTCCTTAGTCTTCTAATCCTCTTCATCCCCAACCAGACTTCATTTCTCTCCCAGGAAGTACACTCTTCCTTTTCACTTGAAGTCGTCATGAGAAGACCTGGGCCACCACTTTAGTGATAGCCTAGCAGGAATTTTCCATCAGTTTAGGCTAGATGGCCTCTGGAGTTCCTTCCAACTCTGAGATTCTTTAAATCTGTGACCAGCTCTACCCCAACCCACTTCCTCAACCTTCTTTCAGAATCCTCTAGAGTTTTTATAGTCAGGAAGATTCAAATTATTTTATCCAGCTTATTCCTCCCAGGCATAAAGGGCCTCTTTATCTGGAAACTCCTAGTATCATGGTCACAAAAGGGAAGCATCGTCTCCAGAAAACCACTATTAATATGTATCCATTTTACCTGGGAGCCCTCTGCCTTGCTCTCAATTGAGATCTTGATTGGACATTCTGGATTTTGAACAATGGTGGTAGCAATGAATTGGTTGTTGTTGATAGACCAAGTTATTGTTCATCCTTCTTTCAAGGATGAACAGTGGAATTATGAGGTAATATCTTGACTTGTGCGTGAATTGAATTGAAGTGAGGCAGAGTTGCACTAAGTCATTAGCCTCCCTCTCTTTCCAGAGTCATCAAAGTCCAGTGGCAAGACAAAACTCAGGATGATTGATGATGGCCAGGGATGCAGTAGATGACTGTGGCAACTTCAATGTCTGACCAAGTTCTACAAACTCCACAGTGCCATCTCCAGCCGCCATTATGGCCATTGGAACACATTGTTCTCATCCATCCCTTCCAACAGGAGAAGTCTTCACCCTCTTGGTGTAGACAACTCCCTAACTCATCGACAGTTTCGAGGATTCGGGGATATTTAGGTATAAATTAATGGCTTCTATTTCAATTTCAATCTGATACCACCATTCTATGTACTCTGCACCGAGTTCTATATATATTCTGCCTCTGCTTTTTATTTGATATAAACCAAATGCCATATAAACACACTGAAAATGCCCAGATGTTGCCTTTAGGCAATAAGCATTTGATCTCCTCACATGCTGGGGAGATAAGGCAGTCTAGGGTGAGACTAGAAAGTCATTAGTAAATTTTATGGAGACAGTAAAATATGAAGATTAACAGAGTCTCAGAAAACAGTGGGAAAGTGACATGAAAAACATCTACAGAAAATTGAACGAAACACTCAACTACCTATATATGTATCTTCTTTCCCAACTTTACAAAATAATTATGAGAATAACTCATGCACATTTTCAAGGGCAACACTACAGAAAATACAAGATGGCAATTGGCCATTTTTTTCAAATGGTTATGTAGTCGATCACATTTCCTACATCCATTTGACAGAGTAATTTTTTTTTAAGTGTAGACCTGATCTTGTTGGTCTCTGACTCAATAAACTACAAGAAGCTCTTAATTGCCTCTTGGCTGTCACCTATCTTTCATTAGAGAGTAATTACAGGTAAAATCATAACACAGCAGAATCTCACATATGCACACTCATAAGGTAAAAAAAAAATATCCTCATGAGTTAACATAAGACTTTAGTGCTCAGAGTTCAAATCTATTTTTATTCAAATCTATTTTTCAAATCTATTTTTATTCAAATCTATATTTAATGGACAGTACAGCAGTGATGCCTCAAAGTACTAAAAGTAATCTTTGGGAGTAACTGTTAGAAGGGATCATTTTACAGTCATATTACATGCCACAACTTGGTGGAACCAATATTACATAGGAGCTGAGTGTAGTTAAGAACTAAATCCCCTCCCCAGTGCCACCAGTGGCAGTCAACTAGTCAACAAACATTTATTAAGCACCCAAGTGACAGGTACTGTGCTAAGCTAAGGATTGGGAATACAAAGGAGGCAAAAGGTAGTTCCTGCCCTCAAAGGGAGCCTGGGATGCCATTGTTGACATTGGTGGTATAAGGGAGGTGATGTACTCAGAGTATTGGGGAAATTGTTTATTTATTCTTGTTGTATTTTGAAGTAAATATACCTTTGTAAAAGCTGAAAAACAGTATGTGAATGTGGTGAAGTGGGGGACTAGAAAACCATCTGAGGTCAGTCCTCCTCTTCTAGTTGGCCCAGCCAATCTCTGCATCTCTCAGTCAAAAGGAAAGTGATGGTTTCCTCCAAAAGAGCAGCTAATGAGAATACAAGAAAAAAGCTGAAATGTCAAAAAATCAGGAGAGAACATGAGTAAAACATATACAAACACATAGACTAACACAGAATGCCAATCCTACATGAAATTAGGAAGAGTGAAATGAGGAGAACCAAAAGAACTTCCTATGCAGCAACAGCAATATTATGTGAAGAATGACTTGTATATCTCCACCTTCAGAGAAAGAACTGATAAATAGAAACAAGTAAGACATAGTTTTATATATACATCTCTCTCTCTCTTGTTTTGTTTTATACAAATATAATTTTTTTGGTCACATAATGCCTTCTTTAGGACAGGGAGGAGGTGGGGGGAGATAGATACCTGGGGATTTTACTGCAACCAACAAATAAATTAATTAATTAATAACACTGGTCAGAAAAACAGAAGAATGAGTAAAATTCAAAAGGAAACCAAGGAATATTGAATAAATATTACAATACAAAAGAAAATGAATCCATATTATCCACTGAAAAGGAGAATCCTATAGACTTCCCAGAGATCATAGAGCTTGACAAGAAATTCTAGAAGGGTTCAAAAGAGGAATAAAATTCTTAAAGTAAGAAATTAGGAATGATTTTAGGACAGAAATCTGAGCTCTCAATAAAGAGTAAGTTTTTGAAAACACAAATAACAGGTAAGAGAATTTAAATACTAAATGAGGACTCTCTCTAAAAATGAGAGAGAGAGAGAAAGAGAGAGTGAGTGAGTGAGAGAGAGAGACAGAGAGAGACCCACATGCAAGAGCCTGAATATATTGCTTAGAGCTTCTAAACTTTGAGAGGCAAAGAGCATAGACCACCTATGATTCCAGGAACTCAGCAATGGGGCACTGAACACCACATTCAAGGAATTTCCCAAGTATATCATCCCATCATCTTGGGATAAGGCTGCAAATCTGGTGTCTAGTATGATCTCAGTCTGACCTAGAGGACTTGGTCTTCAGGTGTTTGCTGACTCAGATCCCCCTGGGATCAAGGTCCTTGATCATCCTCCCAGGACCTGTATCCCTATCTTCCCAGTGTTTAAAGTGACACAGATATGCAGTCATTAAAGTAAATTTGAGCTTGAGGGGAGGGAGTCCACTGATTCTACCTTCATTCTATGGTGGATTCCTAACTCCTGCTCACTTTATTACTGTGATTCAGAAGTTCTGGAAGACACTAACTTTCCTCTCTGTCAGTTCATCTAAGTCTTCCTGTGATTCTCTAAATTCCTCATTCATGTCATTTCATTAAAATATAAGCTCTTTACTTTTGTATTTTATATTTTCGTATTTCATATTTCTAATGCTTAGCACAGTGTACATAGTACCCAGGTCCATAGTGAATACTTAATTAGTACTATCTTTGCTTCTGAATTTATATTTCCAGCACTTAGCACAATACTTGGCACATAGCAAATACTGTTTCATTCATTCTTTTTTAAAGTAATTTTTAAAGTCTTATTCATATATTGTTTTTACATTACAAACATTTAAGATTATCCCAATCTTTGAGAGATCTCATAAAAATGTTTAAAAATTAAGTAAAATTAATAACACAGTGGCCTCATCTAGAAGTGTCTGCAACATTCCACATCTGTATCATCCCTCCTCCACATTTTTCTAACAAAATTGGGAGAAATCTATTTACTTTGTCTCCCCCATCTCACTAAAAAAAAAAACCAAACCCAAAACAAATTCCTTTTACTCGACCTAGATATAAAAGGCTACTTCATAAACAAGTTAGAAAAACATGGAAAAAAATTACCATTTAGATCTATGGATAGGAGAAAAGTTCATGCCCAAACTAGGCATAGGGAGGATCACCACAGAAGATAAAATGGATCATTTTGATTACATGAAAAAAAAATTTAAATGTTGCACAAATTTAATAAAACTAAAAATTAAAAGATAAACAGTTGGGAAAAATCTTTGTAGAATGTTTCTCTGATAAAGATCTTATATACATATATATGGAAATAACTAAATTTATAAGAATAAGAGCAATTCACTAATTTATAAGTGCTCTAACAGAATAGGAAGTTCTCAAAGGAAAAAAAATATTGTGGTCATTTTTGCTGATTAGCTCAGTGTGAGGTGAAAACTCAGACTTGTTTAAATTTGGATTTCTTTTGTTATTAATGATTTGGAGTGTTTTTCCTGCCCTCCTCTCCATAGTATTCTGTGTGTCTAGTGTTCCTCATCCCTGGGTTATGATAGGAGTTGGATAAATGAGTGAAAGACTATTTATTTAGCACTTACTATGTGCCAAGTCTTGTTCTGAGTGCTGGGGATACAGAAACAAAAAGAAAGACAGTCTTATCTTTAAAGAACTCATATTCTAAAAGGAGAGATGATAAATATAAATGTACATGCTCACTCATATATCCAAATATGTATATATGGCTGATTCTTTGCTATGCATATGTACATGTAAGGAGTGGTACCCACAGATGGCATATGGAACTTTAGGGTGGTTAATTGATGGACGTATCCTTTCCAAGAATGGTAATGATGGCTTTATTATTGTTCCAGGGCTAGAGATGAAAAGAAGAGTGACATGTCAATATGGCTACACAAGCAGTAAAAGGACATGAAGACACTTAGAGAGTAGGGTGATGGTTCTGAGTGAGATATGGAGAGCTCACACCATTCAAAAGCCCAGAACCTTAGGATAAGAGCTAGGATGTTGGAAGGGGGCTGGAATGAGGAAGTAGGATGAAGATGGCTAGAGAGCAGCATGATGGATCTGAGTCTGTACAAAATGTGGAAAACTCTCACCCATTAGGACCCTATAACTCCAAGTAGAAATTGGAGAGTTGGGTCTACGAAAGAAGCTGGATCCAGGAGGCATAATAGGAAAAGGGCTGCAGAGAAATTGAATTTACATACCACAATTAAAATAGTATGTAGTGCTGTGAAGAGAGTGCTGAAGGGAAAGCAAAGAATATTTCATCTAAGGGACCCTGTGCTGACTGGATGAAACTTTGGGTCTGGCTCACAAAAGAGTTGACATAGCTAATGTGATTCCTTGGCATCATCCTTGACCCTTCCCTTTCCTTCACCTACTACATTCAGTCAGTCACTACATCTGGTCAATTTTACCTTCACAGCATCCCTCACATCTACACTCTTTTCTCCATTCAAATGGTTGCCACCTTGGTTCAGGCTTTCATATATAATTTCAACTTCCTCATTTATCCTCTTCCACATTGTCTAAAACCAGAGAGGTCTGGTTATGTTATGTAGGGTCCCCCACCCTGAAGCCCCTCAAAGATCTTCAGTAGCTCTCTATTTTCTCTTGGATAAAATACAAAATTTTTAGCCTGACATTTAGATCCCTCTACAATCTGATTTTCACTATTTTTCCAGACTTATACTACTCTACTGCCCTACACACATGCTATGATCAAGTCAAATTGACCTGCCAGTTTTTCTGTAACTCAATGTTCCATTTCCTTGAAGACAGTTTGTGCCCCATTCTGTGAAATATACTTTCTCTTCACCTCAAATTCTTAAAATTTTTATTTCCTCCAAGACTGTCCTTGCTATTCCTTTCTCCTTCCTCAAAATATCCTCTATTGAAGCCATTAAAAGGGAAATGGAATGTTGTAAATGGTCACTGGGTGATATTGAAAATGTATAAAGATAGGGCAGCTGGGTAGCTTAGTGGATTGAGAGCCAGGCCTAGAGAGGGGAGGTCCTAGATTCAAATCTGGACTCAGACACTTTCCGGCTATGTGACCTTGGATAAGTCACTTAACCCCCATTGCCTAGCCCTTACCACTCTTCTGCCTTAGAACCAATACACAGTATTGATTCCAAGCTGGAAGGTAAGGGTTAAAAAAAAAGAAAATGTAAAGATATTAATAACATGAAAAAATTTTTAAATAATTTCCTTGTATACTGAAATTATTTTCTAATATAATGTGTATTTTGCATAATATAATTTGCATATTTTGTGATTATCATCATCAAAATATGGCGGTAAACATCATCAAAACAAGTCTTTGTTCTTTGCTTGCATCCAAATACCACCCATATCAGTAGATAGTACCCAACAAGTTGCTGATTATTATTAGTAATAATAATGATGATAGATAACATTTTAAAATTTGTAGAGTGATTTACAAATACCATATCATTGATCCTCACAACAATCCTAGGAGGAAGGCGCTATTATTATCCACATTTTGTAAATGAGGAAACTGAGGCAAACAGAGATTAAGTGACATGTCCATGGTCACACAGCTGTGTCTGAGGATGGATTTGAACTCAGTTCATCCTGACTCCAAGTCTAGTGCTCTGTGTACTATGGTACTATCTTGCTAATTACAGTATCTTAGAAAAGGCATTGGCTCTCTAGCCAAAGGTCTTGATTCTGCCTGTATGACCAAAGGCAACTTATTTCACCTTCCTCAGCCTCAGTTTCCTCATCTGTAAAATGAGAGATTGGTACTCAATGCCCTTGGAGCGTCTCCCTTCTAGCTCTAGATCTATGGTTTTATGGGCCCATAAAATATTTGGGGAATCGAACTAAACTGAAGCTTGTCTCCTGGCACCCAAGCCAGCGTTTTCTCCATGATGCAATTCTGCCTAACTTGACTGGGATGAACAAATGAGGGTGAGTCAAAGATGACTCCCAGGCATTCTTGGGGGACCATTGGGATGCAAACAAAGAACAGAGACTTGCTGTGATGATGTCTACCCCCATGTACCCTGCCCCAAGGGATTAAACCTTTCAGACAGGTTTCAGGCAGTAGGACCTTGGGGCAATCATCGCTCAAGAACCTTCCTTTTGGTTTCTGGCCAGGCGAGGATGGGAAAGAGGCACATCACACAGGCGGAGAATTTGGCGACAACGCCCTTTCCTCTCCTCCTTACTTGATTGAACAAGCATGTCTGACCTCCATAGCCAGATTCAAAATTGGGAGCAGAGACCCGGCCCATTCTAAACTTCCCCTCTGGGGGACGCGTTAAAGGAGGTGAAGGCTCAGCCTCTAACAGGGTCCTCCAGCGTGACCCTACTCAGTCCTGTCTGCTTGGAGACACGTGCAGAAGAGAATGAAGACAAAATGTGGGTTTCCACAAAGGACAAGGGAACAAAACCTCCCCAGATTGGCTGTGACCTCTCCCTCAGCCGCCCCCTGCCTGTCCTTTGACACACTCACACCAGTTGGCTAACAACGCCCTCATAGAAAGTGGACGGCATCCTACGGCTCTGCCCCGGGAGCAGAGAAGGCTCTAAATTGCTGACATTCATATCGCAATTTCTGCCTCTTTCCATTCTCCACCCTATTTGCACTTTGACTCCATAAGGCCTCCAGGGTAGAAAAGTGTAATTCAACTGGACGCTGACCTTTTCTGCACATACCTTGGATATTTTCCCAGAGATGCAAAGGGGAAAATGCCTTTACCATTGGCATGTGGCTCCAGAGGCTGTGCAGAGGCAGCATGGCGCCCTTGCCCTTATGGAGGCTTGTCCAGTGGAGGACAGGGTCCCATTGTCCTCCTCACAACTGGCACAGAGAAAGCTGAGGGATGCTCCTTGTTCAGATCACGTTCATACATTCTCCACAGTCATAGCAATTAGAGCTAGAAGAGGCCTCAAAAGACCATCCAATCCAGCTTCCTGCATTCAGGAAGGTAAGGTGGACATAGAGGCAGGAGAGACGTTCTTTTATCCAACAAATACTTGGTGAACACCTACTATGTGCAAGGTCCTGAATTCAGTGTTGTTGGGAGTTCATCTGCCCTTAGGGAGCTTCAACTCCTGTAGGGGGAGGGGTTCCAGTGCATTATAGGAAGGGCCAGGAGACAGCATTTACAAGGACGTAAAATCCTGTGGAATAGAGGAGTTCCAGTCCATTAGAGGATGGCGGTGGAGGGGACGGGACTTACAAGACTTCGAATACTGAAAGCCAGATCTTTATTACAGTATACTTCCACAAGGACAGGTGGGAGATTTAAGCAAACAACTGTAGGTGGGAACACTGAGAGGGGAAGGGGCAACAGAGGCAGGATCCGTGGATTCTTGATTTAGAAAAGGACCTTCTGTCACACGATCTAATGAGGGGACAGAATTAGGTGGCCTCAGAAGCTTCTTTTTGCTCTAGAAATTTTCAGTTCTAAGGCCTTCAATGCATGCCAGAGGATTTCTGCATTTCCCTTCCTGCACTTTACCATAGAGACCCAATGTTTCAAAAAAGAGGGACAACTAATGGTGGGAGTTCCAGGCACAGAGGCAGTCTGGTGGGCAGATGGCTTGGGAGAAGGCAGAACTTTTAGCACTCTTTGCACCACACCCCTTCGTCTGCTGCCTACACATACAGCTGGCCTCAGCTGGAACATCTCTGAGAGCTGCTCTGGGGCTTCTAGCCTGGGTCTTACAGATGCGTGAAGCCTGGCCATCTGAGAGGCCCAACATTTCATGTTTCTTTCTCAGTTCAAAAGTCCAGTGTCCACAACATGAAGGTTTTCTATCCACCCAAATAAGATATTTCTTAAGTGCTGAGTACAGTTTCTGACATGTATTAGATATTTAATAACTGCTCCCTCCCTCCCTTCCTTCCTTCTCTTCTTCCTTCCTTCCTTCCTTCTTTCCTTCCTTCCTTCCCTCTCCCTCCCTTTCTCCTTTCCTTTATTCCTTCCTTTCCTCCTTTCCTCCCTCCATCCCTCCCTTCCTTCCTTCCCTCCTTCCATCCTTCCCTTCTTTCCTTCCTTCCTTCCCTCCCTCTCTCCTTTATTCCTTCCTTCCCTCTGTTCCTCCTTTCCTTCCTTCCTTCCTTCCTTCCTTCCTTCCTTCCTTCCTTCCTTCCTTCCTTCCTTCCTTCCTTCCTTCCTTCCTTCCTTCCTTCCTTCCTTCCTTCCTTCCTTCTTTCCTTCCTCCCTCCCTCCCTCTCTCTCTCTTTCTCTCTCTCTCTTTTTCTTTCTTTCTTTCTTTCTTTCTTTCTTTCTTTCTTTCTTTCTTTCTTTCTTTCTTTCTTTCTTTCTTTCTTTCTTTCTTTCTTTCTTTCTTTCTTTCTTTCTTTCTTCTTCTTTCTTTCTTTCTTTCTTTCTTTCTTTCTTTCTTTCTTTCTTCTTTCCTTCCTTCCTTCCTTCCCTCCCTCTCTCCTTTATTCCTTCCTTCCCTCTGTTCCTCCTTCCCTCCATTCCTCCTTTCCTCCCTCCCTCTCTCTTTCTCTTTCTTTCTTTCTTTCTTTCTTTCTTTCTTTCTTTCTTTCTTTCTTTCTTTCTTTCTTTCTTTCTTTCTTTCTTTCTTTCTTTCTTTCTTTCTTTCTTTCTTTCTTTCTTTCTTTCTTTCTTTCTTTCTTTCTTTCTTTCTTTCTTCCTTCCTTCCTTCCTTCCTTCCTTCCTTCCTTCCTTCCTTCCTTCCTTCTTCTTTTCAAATTTCTTTTCCCTAGTGGGGCACTTGGTCCAAGTTCCAAATGGTCTAGAATTGTCAGTGAACTGAGCTAACTGTCACCACTTTCTAATTTCTGAAGCAGTAGCTAATCCATTCCCCCCCCACCCTATATCTTCAAGTCTATAACCAGTAATCTTTATGTTTCTGGGCACAGTCATGAATTTTTAGGTAATTCTGTGATACTTTCAGAGTACTGTGGTTAGATGGACAGTCCTTTAATCAGTGCAATATGTCATCCATCCACAACTTCTCATTCTGTATGGCTCTTATTCATATTTCCCTATTAATTCCCATAAATCTTCCAGAGAGGAAGCTTTTTTTCCCCATTTTATAGGATCAGAGCTTTAGTGTCAGAAGGGATCCTTGAAATCAGCTACACTGATTCTATTTTGCAAGTGAGGAAACTGAGACCCACAGAGTTTAAGTGACTTTTCAAGGCCACATAGCAGTAAATGGCAGAGTCAGCATGTGAACCCAGCTCCTCTGATTCAGTTCTGGGTTGGGGGTCAGTGATGCTGGTACTTTAAAGTTTAATCTTTATTATTAATATTTCCTCTATTACTTTCTTAAGTCAAAGCAATGAACAATGAGTCAAACCCTCTGTATAATTTGCCAATGCCCTTGTCAAGATGTAAATGTTCCCACTGAACTTTTTTAAATCATTACCTTCTGTCTGAAAATCAATATTAAATATTGGTGATAAGAGATAGCTAATTGGGGTTAAGTGACTTGCCCAGAGTTGCACAACTAGGAAGTGTC
Source organism: Monodelphis domestica (assembly GCF_027887165.1). Lineage (NCBI taxonomy): Eukaryota > Metazoa > Chordata > Mammalia > Didelphimorphia > Didelphidae > Monodelphis > Monodelphis domestica. Next base: position 36,317,816 of record NC_077228.1, on the reverse strand, counting down.
TAAGGTCAGATTTGAACCCAGGATCTCCTATCCCAAGGCCTGGTGCTCTATTCACTGAGTCACCTAACTGACTCCTCACATGGAATATTTAACAAAGGGTCCTTCCAGCTGACTTGGAGCTAATTCCAGCCCTGGCTCCACACCCCCTGGTTGGGAGATTGCAGGACACACATATATTTTGTCATTGGAGCACTCAATAACCTCTTTTGGACTGAACCTCATCTTTGAGTCTGAGTAGTTAGTGGCTGCAGGTGTCAGAATTTAATCCAACTTTGGTTAGATGTAAGAAGAGGGAAGAAAAGCTGAGAAAGGGAGATAAAGAAAGCATGGAAAAGGGGAGGGAGAGAAAGAAGACGAAAAAGCAGTGAAAAGGTTGGGGGGCTATAGTAGAGGGCCACCACCCATTCTCAAACACTTCTTAGGATTTGCTTTTCCCCAATAATTATTGAAAGGCTAAGTTCTGGGAGGGGGGTTCCCTAAAGTGTCTTTAATGAGTAAAGACCATTCTTGAGAGAGCATATGAGTAGAAGTGTGGTTAGACTTGAGCTGCTCTCATTTCTGTAGTGTGTGTTAGGGGAGAATGCATTTTCACTTCCCCAAGGAAAACATTTCCTACATATGTGGCTGGGTGGGGGCTTGGATGGAACAGGAAACAGGGGTGCAGGGCAGAGGGGTGGGAGTGGAGGAAAGGCAAGAGCATAAGAATGCAAGACATGCTTTTCTGGAAGGAGGCTGTACAATTAGGGGAGTTGCTTTTCTTTGTTATGGAAAAAATATGGACCCAAGATGTTTTTGTGGACCCAAGATGTGTCAGCAGAAACAAAGACAAGGTGACCAAGAGGCAGCATGGCAGCATATTGCAGAGGAAAGAGAGAGAGAAGAGAGAAAGGTGAGAGAAAGAGTGAGAGAAGAGAGAAAAGGGAGATAGAGTGTGTGAGAGGAGAGAGAGTGAGAGAAGAGAAAAAAGAGAGAGAGAAGAGAGAAAGGGGAGAGAGTGAGTGTGAGAAGAGAGAAAGGAGAGAGAGTGAGAGGTGAGAGAAAGAGTGAGAGAAGAGAGAAAAGGGAGATAGAGTGTGTGAGAGGAGAGAGAGTGAGAGAAGAGAGAAAAAAGAGAGAAAAAAGAGAGAGAGAAGAGAGAAAGGAGAGAGTGAGAGGTGAGAGAAAGAGTGAGAGAAGAGAGAAAGGAGAGAGAGAGTGAGTGAGTGAGAGAAGAAAGGAGAGTGAGAGAAGAGAGAAAGGAGGGAGAGAGAGAGAGAGAGAGAGGAAGGAAGGAAGGAAGGAAGGAAGGAAGGAAGGAAGGAAAGAAGGAAGGAAGGAAGGAAGGATTTATTAAGTATTTATTATATGCCAGGGAAATATTACCTCATTTGATCCTCACAATGACCTTGAAAGGCAGGTGCTATTATAATCCCCATTTTATAGATGAGGAAACTGGGGCAAACAGGAATTAAATGACTTGTCCAGGATCATACATAATAAGTGTCTGAGGTCAAACTTGATCTTGGGTTTTCCTGACTCTAGACTTAGCCTCTCAGTAGCTGGCATCCCATCCTGGCTCTCCCACTTATATCTTCAATAAATCACTTAAGTTCAACGTCCTCATTTGTAAAATGAGAGAGTTGGATTAGATGGTCTCCAAAGTGCCTTCCAGTTTTAGTTCTATGGTCTTACTACCTGGATTCTTAGTCCTAGGACTAGGTGAGAACATGGATAGAGTGATCTGTGAATCAAATAATCCTTTATTTTGCTTTTACATCCATTCTCTCCTTTGCAGTTCCTAATATATCAGTGATACGGGTACTTCCAGTGTTGTTATCCCCATGTGGGGGAGAAAGCAGGGAAGAAGGGAAGGGGTCCAGACCTTTGATTTCCTTGTAGCCAAGACTTTTCCTACCAACATCCTTCTGAACCTGGCCTGCAATTTAGCACCTTAGAGTTGCTGCCTGGGGTACTCTGAAATTGAGTGATTCACGTAGTGATTCCAGAGCCAGTGTATGCCAGAAGTAGGACTTGACCAGGTCTCCCTTACCTCAGTAGAGGCTCTTATCTTTTCTCTGTCAAAGACCTCTTTACAAGGCAGTTTGGGGAAGCTTATGGACCCATTGTCAGAATTCTGTTTTTAAGAAATTGGAAGAACTGCTCACCTTCAGTTCAAGGCCAGGGAAAATAAAGATGGGCGTTTTTCTTTTTTATCATCCAAGTTCACAGAACCTCAGAAATGTATCCATCCGGGCAATCCCCAGTTTAGGCATTGTTACTTTAAAATTGGCTCGCTATTCACTGTGCATCCTATCTCTCATCCTCCTCACTTTACAGATAAAGAAACTGAGGTTCCGAAGGCTAAATTAGTCAAATATTTCAAGAATTCTTTGTTTTATCAGTGTGATCCCCTCCTTAAGAACACCTATCATAGCCCTTCTCTGATTTGGTTACATAGTTCATAAGGACCAGAAGTGAGACTTGAACCGACTCTAATACACTAAAGCATGCACCACAAAGACTGAACTTAGGATAGCAGAGTTTAGGATTCACACTTCCTGTAAGTATCCAGGTTTAGCTTTGAGATTTTACAGTGTGACTATACTGTGTAATGTACAGTCCACTCATGACTCAACGAGCATGCCTTCTCAGGATCATCAAAGATTTTCTTTCTTGGTTATACGCTGGAGGTTAAAATAAAGCCTTCCAGATACTCTGAGGAACAAACTAACCAATCCAGTGAAAGGGAAAGTTATGTGCCATTTTTCAGGTTCCTGGAAGTTTGTGAAAGAAATGGAAAGTTCCATATGCACCAGAAGTATTTGAGTCCTAGCTATTTTAAAGGGCTGCAGCATAGATTGTATTTGCAACAGAATCAGTCCATAGTCCAGTTGTTCAAGAGTTAACATCGTTTCTTAGGGAAGAGGATAAAAGCAAGGGAAGCAGTGAAAGTGGTGATGGCTACAGATGAAGAATATTTATGGGACAATAGCTGAAAAGTGGCAAGGGAGGAGCACAATTCCCATTGGGAATAAAAGGCATTAAGTAACAGCATACCAATAAAAGAAGCCATCATAGAATAGAATAGAGCTCCAAGGGAAAAGATGACCAAAAACTAATAAGGCACGGGGTTCAGGCTAAAGACCTTGATCTTCACTGGGGCTCTATCAAGGGTTTGACTAGAAATCATACGTGTATTCCCTGGTTCAGTTTAATCTATTGAAAAGGGAAGGGTTGGCTAATATTGCACACCTAAGTCCTTTTCCCTTGGTGGTGACCCATTTATGGTAGAACTATAAGAATTTGAAGGGCAATGGGGGCATGAAAGGTCCACCTTGGAACTGAGTTCCTTGGTTGCTTAAGGACTTTGGCAGAAATCCCTTACTTTATAAATAAAACCCAATTTTCTTGATGTCTTGTGAACCTGAGGTCTTGAAAGGGCAGAATTAAGAAAAATTAGTAGAAATTGCAAATAGGAATATTTGGTCTTGATGTAGGGAAGAACTTCCTAATAATTAGAGCTCTCCAAAAGTTAATAGGCCTGCTTCAGTGTTTTCTTCTTAACTTTAAATCTTTGAACAAAGTCTGGGTGAACACTTGCCAAATATGATGTGGGAGCATTCTTCTATAAGTACATGCTACTCTAAGGTCCTTTCCAACTGTGAAATTCTATGATTCTCTGATAGCCAATTTTCATTCCTTAGAATCTCTAGTTTTCTTTAAAGCTCAGCTCAACCACCTCCTACATAAAACCTTTTCATGTTTCCCAGCTACTAGTACCTCCCTGACCAAACTTCTTTTGGATAAGTAGGGAGACTAAGGAATTTGTTGGCAAAGGTACAGACTCAGAGAAATCGGGATTTGCTGCTGAATATTCATAATTTAGACCAAAATTTAGAGTAGGTGAATGGAGAATATGGGCTTAGTTTACCTTAGTTTACCTTTTCACCTTTACCAAAATTCATTTGCATGCTAAGCCAGAATGGATCTTTGGAGTACTTAACCAGTTATTTGGAACAAAAGACTTTGATCACTGCCCAGATATGAGTTGAAAAGAAAACAAAAGCAACAATCTTAGTGGGGGAGAACACAAAACTGCATTCTAGCCCATCATCAAAGGAGAAGGAGTCCAAAAGGGAGCAACTAGAAAACTACAAGGAAAAAAAAAGTCAAAATGCTGAATATTTCAAGAGGAATAAAATTCAATAAAAAGCCAAAGCACAAGTAGACAAGTCAACAGATGGAAGAGGAGTACTAAACCATCAAAGAGAATACAAAGAGCTTCTTAACAAACACTACAAAGCAAAGGAAAATGAACCAATGTCAGATATAATACAAAACCCCGTGGAACCCCAAGAAAACATCAAGAAATCCCAGGATGGCTCAAAAGAGAAATGAAATCCATAAGAAAAAAAATTAGTAAGAAACAAATGTCACAATTTATAACACTCAAAAGAGAAATAAAAACTCAATTAGAAAAAAATGTGTTTGTAGTAGAAAATTTCCCTAAAGATACTAAAAAGAGACTGACAGACTTGGAATACTAAAATAGTTAAGTATGGGAAATTCTAGTAGGAAATAAGTAAAAGTCAACAATGTTAGAAAAGAAAATATGCTCTCTATAAAAGCCAAAGCTACTGATATCTTTTTTTAAGCTTCCAATTTCAAGAAAAGATGCACAGACAATTTCAGAATAATGGATCTACCAGAAGAAATGAAAAGTAATGATCTGAGCATCATAATGCAGGACATAATGCAAGAAAATAGCCAAAAAGTAATATTATAAATAATTAGGGGAACATAGAATAATTTACCTTTCCTATTTATGGAGAAGGGAAGAATTTATGACCAAATAAGAGACAGATAACATTACAACATGTAAAATGAATAATTTTGATTATATTAAATGAAAAAGTTCTTGTACAAACAAAACCAATGCAACTAAGATTAGAAGGGACACAGCAAACTGGGAATAATGTTTTATAATTTCTCTGATAAAGGTCTCATTTCTCAAATGTATAAAAAATTAAATCAAATTTATAAAAATCCAAGTCATTCCCCAATTGATAAATGATCAAAGGATATAAATAGGAAGTTTTCAGATGAAGAAATCAAAGCTCTCAATAATCATATGAAAAATGATCTAAATCCCTTTTGACTAGATAAATGCAAGTTAAAACAACTCTGAGGTACTAACTTATACCTATCAAATTGTCCAATATGACAGTAAAGGAAAATGATAATATTTGAAAGGATGTGGTAAAATTGGGACACTAATACATTGTTGGTGGAGTGGTGAACTGATCCAACCATTCTGGAGGGATTTTTGGAATTATGCCCAAGGGGCCATAAGAGAATGCATACCTTTTGATCCAACAATGCCACTACTGGGTCTGTATCCAAAAGATATTTTTAAAATGGGAAAGGACCTTTTGTACAAAATATTTATAGTCGTTCTTTTTGTGGCAGCAAAGAATTGGAAATTAAAGGGATGCTCCTCAACTGGGGAATGGCTGAACAAATTGTGGTGTGTAATAGTAGTGATGGAATACTGCTGTGCTATAAGGAATGATGAACAGGATGCTTTCAGAAAGAGTTTGAAAGAACTCTATGAACTGAAACAGTGAAATAAACAGAACCAGGATATCATTATACATAGTAACTACAATATTGTGCAATGATGAAATAAGACTGACTTTACTACTAATGATGCAATGATCGAGGACAATTTTGAGGACTTTTGAAAAAGAATGCTATCCACCTCCAGAGAAAGAACTGTTGGAATATAAATGCAGATGAAAATATATGATTTATTACTTGTTTATTTGGGTATATGTTTTGGGGTTTGGGTTCTATAAAATTATTTGCTTACAAAAATGAATAATATGGAAATGTTTTGTGTGATAATACATGTATAACTCCAGATTGAATTGCTTTTCACCTCCAGGAGAGGGAAGGGAAGAAGAGAGGAAAACCATATGGATCATATAACTTTAGAAAACTTATGTGGAAATTTGTTATTAAAATATAATTAAAAAAAGGAAAATAGCCAAAAAATTCTAAATATAGATAGAAAAACCAGTTGAATGGATTCACTGATTATCTCCAGGAAAAGAAACAAAAATACTCTTCTTCCAATTTCATGATAGCAGAATGATTGAATTTAATAATCCTAGTGACAAACAAAAAAAAATTCTACAAGCAACCAGAAGAAACAATTATACATATATTTTCAATATAAATGGAAGGAAATTCTAAAAAGATTATTTTGGACTCACTAGAAACCACAGAGCTGAATGGAAGAATAGATTCTGAAAAGCAAAGAGCTCAACATGTAACTACAAATGATATAGTCTATATATCTGAGCCTAATCATCAAAGAAAAAAGATGGATATTCAATAAAAGAGAGGTACTTGAAGCATTCATAGAAGAGAAATTAGAGTTCTAGTTAGAATTATCTTTGTTCAGAAACCAAAATTCTCAAAATGGAATCAATTGCCTGATAATTAAACTGTTGTATACACTGAAATATGGGGATTTATTAAATAATTTTGCCTTATATGTAAAATCCACAATGAAGCCCCTCAGTGTTACCTCTTGACTGAAACAAATTTGACACAGTCAGTGAAAACACACGTGAATTTTAATGAAAAACTTCCAACATTTATAATATGTACACAACACATTCACAATTATCACACAAGGAATTTCAAAGGTTAACACATTGATATTTCAGGCAATTTTAATTAACAGTTCTTCCTGTTTTGAGTAAACCAGAGTGGAATCCAGTTAGAATACTGGATGATGGCTCAGACAAAATTATAGTACTGAGCAATAGACCAAGACATCAAGGGACCTCAGTGTGAAGGACAGTGTAAAGTTGCATTGATTCCTCAAAGATTTGAGAAAGGGAAGGGAGGAGATTATAGTCAATATTGGGATAATGGTGTAGGAAAGAAGTAAGGGATGAAATGATTGGAAGTTGCAGTGCAAATGAAAGGCAGAGGTAGGACTTGAAATCTCTTATCAATACAATGTCCCACCATGATTCCAGAAGATTGGAGACAAAGTATGCTATCTACCTCTTGACAGAGAGGGCATGGGTTCATGATACAAAATGACACAAATTTTAGACATGACCAATGGGAGAATTTTGTTTTCTTGTATTACAAGAACTTTTCCTTTTATTGGTTTTGGGGAAGAGGGTTGAGTGTCTTGCCCAGGGTCACCCAGCTAGTTAGTATCTCAGACAAGATTTGAACTGAAGGACTCCACGCTTGTAGCTCTATCCAAAAAGGCATCTAATTGCCCCTAAAGAGAAAGAGGCCATCAAGAAAAAGTATGCCCAGATCATAGAGTGCATGGAGGGGGTGCAAAATGTAAGGCATTGGAAATGGAGAAAAAGAGATTCTCTAGGTAGTGAAGGATTTTAAATACAAATCAGATTTTTGACTTGATCCCAAAGGTAAATAGCAGTCACTGGAGATTACTGAGTGGATGTGGAGGGTGCCAGGTATATGACATGATCATTCTTGAACTTTAGAAAAATCACCTTGAAAAGTTTTATAATTAGAAATATTCATTAACCAAATATTTGAATTTAGATGAATATTTATTAACCAAACAAATAGAATAATAATAAAAATATTCATTAATTAAATGGATTGCATTTCAAATTACTAAGTTCCATCACAATGGAAATATTTGAGGAGTCCATGCAGAATAAATGATTTGATTTAACTAATTAGGCTTAGCTCTAATGCCCTTTCTGACTCTACAATTCTATATCATAACATTTACAAGCAAGGTATTATGGGTAAAGAATCTAATTTGAACTAGTTAAGAAAATAAAATAGTCACTCTATATGCTGGAAAATCCCCTTAGCAGTTGAGTGGAGTATAGGTCAGAATGGAGAGAGAACTGAGGCAGTTGGAAGGCTATGGCAATAGACCAGGAAAGAGGTCATGGGGGCTTCATCTAGATTTGATGTGGTGAATGGTAAGAAGGGAATGTATACGAGACCTGTGGTGAAGGAGGAAACTACAAGATTTGGCATCAGATTGGATAATGGGGGGGTAAGGGAGCCAGAAGTTGAAGATGACTCTGATGCTAGTGCCAGCCAGTTGTAGTGGGTATGCAAAGACTGGAGTATTTTCACACCAAACTCCATACCATTTACAATAGACCTAAGCATCCTTCCTCAGCCTGCTGGTTCTAGTCAACTATGGGGGTGGGGAGAGGGGAGCAATAAAGTATAATGGAAAGTACCCAAGATTTAGAATAAGGAAGACCTAGATTGGAGCCTCAACTCCAACACTTAAGGCTCTGAGCTTCAAATTTCCTTATGTGTAAACTGGGAATAATAGTACTTCTACAAAGGTGCTCCGTAAACCTTTTGTATTTAGTAAGTATTGTTGTCCGACTGCGATTTTAGAGCTCGTGGGGACCATGGAGGTCATCTGGTCCTGAAACAAGTCTTACATCAGAAACCTCAGTTTAATTACTCTCACTTGCTATGTGAAATTACTCGTCCCTTCGAAGAATTCAAAGAGTTGTTCTATACTGAGGTCAGAGGCAGAGGGGAATGAATGCTTGTTCTGAGTCAGCATGACTTTCAGAGGCAAAGCCCAGATGTTGAATGCAAGTGAGTCATCCAACAAGCCAACTGAATCATAGTTGGGGAGCTTTCACTTCTTGCCAACGTATAGATCAAGAAAGAAAAGCCACAGACACAGAGTGGTCATGTCCATGGAGGCAATGGACACAACTCAAAGCATGAGAGGTATATGGAATAGTGGAGAAAGGGTTTGACTTAAGAGTCATGTAGATCTGGGTTCAAATCCTATCTCTGACACTTATTAGTTGTGTCATCATGGATGAATCCCTCAACCTATCCTGGTCTTGCTTTCTTCACCTGGAAAAAAAAATGGGGATATTTGTAGTTCTATCTCATAAAGTTTCCCATTCCAATTCATTCATTAAATTTTTCATTTCTGTCTCTTCATGACCCTATTTGGAGTAAAGATAGTGAAATGATTTGCCATTTCTTTCTCCAACTCATTTTATAGATGAGTAAATGGAATCAAATGGGATGAAGTGACTTGCCCAGGACCACCCAGCTACTGTCTGAGGCCAAATTTGAACTCAGGAAGATGAGACTTTCTACAGCTAGACCTGGTACTCTATCACCAACTGCCACAAATCAAGCAACACCTTACAAATCTTAAAGAGTAACACCACCATCAACATACATGAGTAGAAAGGGTAAGTAAGAATCCAGCCATAACCTTACAGATGAAGTTGCCATGCTCCACTGCTATGTTTCTATGTCAAAGAAATATTATCAGAGGCAGGAAAAATGAAGGGTGGATATCAGGCAAAGGACTTGGGAGATGAAAAGACCACACTGAACACTAACAAAAATAATAGATAAAAGGTGAAGCAACGTGACTGATAACACACAGTGGGTACCAGGGCATCTTATAGCAAACGGAAAGGCTGAATTGAGGTTAGAAAGGGGAAAGAGGGGGAAAAAAGAAAGGGCCAAGAGGTTCTTACTCAGTCAAAGTGTATATGATGGGATTTCAACTTGGGATGGATCAGAATAGACTCCAGGTCCCAAAAGGGCTTGATGATGAAAGCATATGGATTTCTCCACATCCCAACCTTTCCCCTCCCACATAGACTTCCAGCAGTCAAAGCAACCCAGTTGATGGATAAGACAAATATTTATTGAGCACCTACTACGTGCCAGGCACTAGGAATACAACTACAAAGAAATACAATCTTTCATCTTGATGAACTTATAACTGAATGAGTGATATGATGTGTAGATGGGTATATAGGGAATGGATCTGGGATTTCCTTGATAAAGGAAATTTCCTCTACCAATGCACCTTGGCCACTTCTGCCATTTATAATCTTGGAGAGTGGCTTAGACCACTGAGAGGCTAAGTAATTTTTTTGGAGACACAAATACAAAAAATGATGCAGTTCTTGCTCTCAGACTTTACATTCTAATAAGGAAAGACCACATATATAGAGAAAATGGTGGCTGGTATTGAACATCTAAGTCAAAGAAGTCATGGAGCTGGTGAGTGGAGTCATAGGGCTATTAATGGATAAGTCCTTTCCAAATGTATCTGGATGGGTCTAGTATGGTGAAAAGATATTAATCAGAATCATAGTGTCCCAGAAAAGGAGCTGAAATGCAAAGTTGGAAATGAAGCTTGGAGTACAGAAGCATGACTTGAGGATGGCTGATGAGGAGGTCAAATGGTTTTGAGTAATAGTAAGGTCTGGGTGTGACCTCTCTCCAAGTAACAGAAATGCAACAAAGACAGAAGTTGCAGAAGTTAAAGAATTTAAGGAACCGAGAAGCCAAGATATTATGAACATGAATATTGATGCCACCTAGGAAGATGACAAGATGGAACAGAAATGGTAAAGCCTACAATTCAGGTGCCAACATCGAGCAGGGGGAGAGATTGTGTCTGGGAAAATGCTAGCATTAAAGAAATGAGCTGCAGTTTCATATCATCTGACCCTCATGGACCCAATCTCTGCAAAAGAAGGCATTCACGTCTTCACATGTCTCTTGTTCTTCAACACTTCAAAGTTTAGTTTTCGTTGTTTGGTGGTTGCTGTTCTTTCTATTTTTATTACAGAAATCATTATGTTTATTGTTTTCTTGGCTTTGCCAAATTTACTTCTATATTGGTCCATTATTCCCTTTGTTCCCCATGTTCTTCATTTTTTAGGGAACAATAGCATTCCATAACATTCATGTACCGTGATTTGTTTAGCCATTTACCTAATTGCTTAATGTAATAACAATAACAACAATAGTGAGCATTTATTTATTTTTTAAACTGTTACCATCTGTCTTAGAAACAATACTAAGTATTAGCTCCAAGGCAGAAGAGAGGTGAGGGCTTGGCAATTAGAGTTAAGTGATTTGTCCAGGATCACACAGCTCAGGAAGTGCCTGAGAACAAATTTGAACCCAGGAGCTTCCATCTCTAGACCTAACTCTATCCACTGACTTACCTGACTGCCCAAACAGCTAGCATATTTATATAGCACTTTGAGGTTTACAAAGCACTTTACAAATGCATCATTTGATCCTCGAAACACCCAGGTACTATCATCATCCTCATTTTACATACGAGGAAACTGAATGGATGAGGAGTATGGATTGAGCTCCTACCACGTGGCAGGTGCTGTGCTAAGTGCTCTACAAATACTATCTCATTTGATCCTCAAAACAACCCTGAGAGGGGAGGACAATTATTATTCCCATTTTACAGCTGAGAGAGTTCAGGCAGACAGTGGGTAAGTGACTTGTTCAGGATTGCACAGCTAGCAAATGTCTGAAGTAAAATTTGAACTCAAGTCATCTTGACTTCAGGTCTAGAGTTTTATCTACTGAGCTATCTAATCCCCCCTAGAAAAAGACTTTCTGTCAAAAAAGCAGAGAGCCCTGATGAATGAGGCTGATCAAATGTGTTCATCTGCTACTTGTTCATTGTACTGGATGTGTATAGGAGAATTTTGTCTCAGTTTACCCATCTATTGATCTTACTTGGCTCATATTTGCATTTCCTTTGTATCAATTTTGTAATTTTATTCATCTGCAAAATGGGGACAATAATAATTGTGCACCTTTCCAAAGATAAGTTGAGACGTTTGAAAAGCAATTGGCAAAACTTAAAGTTCAGTTTAAATGCTAATTATTATTATTATTATTATTATCCTATTTGTGTACATGTCACTTCCTCCTAAAAGAATATAAGCTTCTTGGGGGCAGAGCTGTTTAATTTTGCCATTATCTCCCTAATCATCTAGCACAGCTGCTGGTCCAGAGTAGATACTTCATACAAGTTTGCTGAATGAATCAAATTTAGATTTCAGATTGATGGTGTGTGGTGGAGGTGGAAAGTTATATGACCTTGTGCAAGTCACCTCACCCTGTTGGGCTCAGTTTCCTCATCTGCAAAATGAGCTCAAGAAGGAAATGGGAAGCCAAGAAAACTTCAAATGGGATCATCAAGAATAAGACATAAGACGGGAGGTCTTAGGTTCAAATCTGACCTCAGACACTTCCCAGCTGTATGACCCTGGGAAAGTCACCTAACCCCCATTGCCTAGCCCTTACCACTCTTCTGCCTTGGAACCAATACACACGGTTTATTAAAAAGAAGAAGAAGACATAACTGAAAATGTCTGAACAACAACAACACTGGAGATGGGGAAGAGCAATATTGGCCAGGAGCAAGATGATTGGTCTCTTTCATTCCTGGGGGTCTATGATCTAATGTATATTTTCCAGCAAACTTTCACGTCTCTATGCCTATTTATTATCACAAAAATCCCGCCTCCAGAAAAGCTTCTTACCTCTATCTAACAAGCTTCATTTTCGCCCTCATGCCCAATATTACTAAACCGTTTTTTAAAAAAAAAAAGAATCAAACTTTTGCTTGAGAAGTCCGTAAAGGCATCTCATTTTCACACAAATAAAAACTTCAGGTTATCTCATCTTACAAGAATGTATTTTCCAAATGACAAAGATGGACTCAGAGAAAATTGGGCAGTCACCAACTCCCACAGCAGTGTTAAATAAATTCCTCTTCTCTGAAATCTACAGGAACTGTTTATTTCTCCATGTGCTCCAAGGCAGTCTGGATTTTCATTTAGACATCCCTGAGATGGACTGAAATGAGAGCTGCAGTGGGCTGCTAGATTAATTAGGAATTTTTTTCAGTATTTTCTTACACCCTTTTATAGTTATGCAATCCCACTTCAGAGGATTCAAAAACCTCAGAAACCTCCCCTTAAAACCTTCAGATATATATGCATACATATGTACATATGTGGTATGTATAAATACATATTTTAACATACTATGGATTATTTATTAACTATCAGCAAAATTAAGGAGAGTGCATTCAAGGATGCTGTGCTATCAGGTCTCCAGATCAAATATTCCTTGGGTCCTCCAATATTATTTCACTCAGGACCCAGATAAGTATGGATTTTATTTTGAAAAACCCCATGAACCCATTGGTTTACATTAATATCACTTTGAGGTTTGCAAAGAGAGAAGAACCATTTGGATCCAAAGCATGTTTAAAAACTACAAGTTAGTGCCTCGAGTCTCAGCGGCTGCCAGAATTCTAACTTAATTGTGGCAGGCCTCCTTTTGTTTACATGCTTGAGATTAAACAAACCATCACCTCCTTCAAGGTTCCAGTTTAAGAAGAGACACAGCTGGCTCATGATTGCTGTTGTTGTTGTTTTTTTTCATCTCTGGGAAAAAAAAGGAAATGTTGTCCTAGTGATATCTACATGAAGTCAAAAGAATGGGAAGACTCCCCCAATTGAAGCCTTTTGGAACATGCATCTTTGGAGGCAACATCCCCTTGGGTGAGATTTTAGACCCATTCTCATATTGGAGTAGGAGCTTAGTCCACCCGCCTAGGAAATCTATGCCACCATTGTCCCAAACTTTATAAGATCAAAGCTCTCCTTTTCCAGCTGAAGAAATGAACTCCTACTACTCAAGACCTCCAAGTCAATCAGTCTTTCCATTGCGCCATGTTGCTATCTCAACAATGCATGATCCCATTTTACATAGTCATAAAATGAAGCTTTGGGAAGATGGCGGATACTGATCATTTGTCTCAGTTCTGGCTATTGAGAGTGGAGCTGGGGTGATGATAATGTTCCCAGGTCCTGGTCTTCAACATACTGAGTCAACATCTGAAGTTGGCTGGGTCCAAAGTCTGTGGGGCCAGTCATCAGGACTCTTAAGGGCGCATCATTCATCTTCACTGTTGCTAAAGTTAATGGGATCCTTATGCTTCCTTGAAGCCTGTCAATTTTGGTGGAGCTTAATCAAGCTTGCATTCTGTTAAAGTCAACTTTTTATGACATAAGAAATGACTGAAGGGATGATTTCAGAGAAACCTGGGATGAATTATATGAACTAATTCAGGGAGGTCAGCAGAACCAGGAGAAGAACATTCTAAAAATGAGCAACTTTTTTTGTAAAGATATTTTACCAATTACATGTAATAACAGTTTTCCACATACATTTTCTGAAATTATATGATCCAAATTGCTTTCCTCCCTCCCTTCCCTTCCCCCTTCCAGAGATGATAAACAATTTTATCTGGGTTATACTAAAATATATTTCTATATTGATCAGTTTTATAAGAGAATAGTCATATAAAACCAAAACTCCAAAGTAAAAACCCAAATAAACTAAATTGAAAAATCATATGCTTTGATTTGCATTCTGACTCAAACAATTCTTTCTCTGGAGGCGGAGAGCATTCTTTGTCATAAATCCTTCAGAATTGTCCTGGATCATTGTATTGCAGAGAGTTGCTAAATCTATCACACTTGATTGTTCCACGATATTGTCATTACTGTGCAAAATGTTCTCCTGGTTCTGCTTATTTCACTCTGCATCAGTTCATGTATATCTTTCCAGAAAAAATCAGCAACTTTGAAAGAACTCTGATTGATGCAGGGACTAACCATGATTCTGCAGGTGTCAAGATGGAGCTGATAAATAACAAATTATGATTTTGTGATTTATTGCTTACATGGCCTTGGGCAAGTCACTTAATTTTTTTTTGAAGCTCATGTTCTTCCTCTAAAAATAAGAGGATTTGATGAAATATCTCCTGATGTCTTTTCCAGCTCTAAGAGCTTATGAATATTTTTTAAAAGTTATTTTTGGCAGTAGGTCTAGAGATGAGAGGTCCTGGGTTGAAATCTGGCCTCTGATACTTCCTACCTGTATGATCCTGGGCAAGTCATTTGACCCCAATTGCCTATCCCTTACTGCTCTTCTGCCTTGGAGCTGATACTTAGCATTGATTTTAAGACAGAAGGTAATGGTTAAAAAAAACTTTTTTAGCCTAGACCTGTGATTTCATTGCTATAGGTCAGCACATATTCTATAAACATGTAGTTTATTGATTTGTCTGGGCACTTGCTCAGGATTACAGAAGCAGTAGGTATCAAAGGCAAGATTTGAATCCTGATCTTCCTGACTCTGAGGCTGTTTTTCCACTAAACAAGGCTGCCTCTTGTACATTTGTTGGTATGGGTTAAAAAAAAAAAACAACCTGGACCCCCAAGACAAACAACTCTCCTCCATGGATGTTTTTTTATTTGCTAGCTCTTAGCTAATCAGTCCTGTAATTTGGTATTCCAAGGAGACACCTGGTTTTTAGATCAGGTTGACCTTCACTTTGGCAAGTCCATATTGAATTTCCTGAATGATTGGGGTTGGTAAGGATGTCACAGCTGGGAATTAAATTCTGGATCTGCATGTGTGCAAAGTGTGGCAATTGCTGCCGAAAAAGGAAAATAAACACAATATTGAAGGAAATCTCTCAAGTGCTTAATGAGGCAGGATGCAGCTGTCAGCAGATAAAATTAAGGAGGTTTAAGATCAAGCCTCCGAAGCCACAGGTAGCAATGAAACGTCCTCGTGGTCCGGCTGTTGTCAGGGCATCGACACATCATGTACGCATCTCACCACAAAAGACACAGGCAAAATTTCAGCAAATCACAAACTGGAAAAACAAAATCCTTCAATGTATTTAAACCCCTCAGGAAGATAAACACATGCCTTGTTCCCATTCCTTTACCCTACAGGTCAAGAGCCCAACCACCATCCTCTTCTACGTTTGTCTTGGCCTGATGCTGATTTCATTCTCATATTGGACTAGATGGCGATCTCCAACAACCCTTCCAGGTTGTCTATAGCCTGTTGTCCTCATTGGATTCTAAACTCCCTAAATGCTATTTTGCACTGCTATAACCTTAGTGACAACTTGACACTTTGGGTCTTGTTTTTTTGTTTTTATTTCATCTACAACCAGAGGAATATAGACTAGACCAGATCCCTTCTAGCAGGAAATTCTATGAATTCTAATAGAATAGAAACTCCTTGAGGGCAGGGAACAGTTTAATTTTGGTCTTTCTATCCTAAGCAGCACCTGACACATGGTAAATGTTTAATAAATGGTTACAAAAATGAATTAAAATTAATTTAATTGAATCATTTATACAAATGGACTAAATTTAAATGAATTAAATTATCTTTATAGAAATGAATTAAATTTCAATTTATTTGAATTCAAGGATTTTAAAGTTGGACAGGACTTTAATTAAACAATTTATTTTGCAGAAGAAAATGAGGCTCAGACTAATTATTTGTCTTGGTCAAAGTCACAAATTCAGGACAAGTAACTGGGTTTTCTAATCCCAGTTGATTTTCCACTCCATCGTTCTTTTCCCATCAAGAAATTACCAGGCCAAGCAAATACGTATAGAACAAAAATGTTTTTAATGAAAAGTGAATAGGTTAAGAATTGCTTGAATACGTGGGTCGAGGGGATACAGTTGGGGATGTAGACTCTAAATGAACATCCTCGTGCAAACACCAACAACATGGAAATAGGTTCTGATCAAGGACCCATGTAATACCCAATGAAATTGCGTGTCAGTTGCGGGAAGGATGGGTGGAGAGGAGAGGGGGAAATAATGTGATTATTGTAACCAAGGAATAATGTTCTAAATTGACTAAATTAAGTAATTCAAATAATAAAAAAGAAAAGTAAATAGATTATAAATGTCCCTTGTTTTTAAGTAAATTCTTTTTGCAGAAATCACTTAGAGAATTGAAAAAGTGGAGGTATTTTATTTTATTTTTTACAAAATCAAAATATATAGACTAAAAGAATTTATTTCTTAAAATTAGATGATATTAAAAAGTAATATTTTTCTTTGTTTAATAGTATGACTAAAGAATTCATCATTTTGTATCCAACTTATTATCGAGCCCCTCTAAATTCATCCTTCCCTGCCATCTCCATACTACATTGTCTGCTCTCCAGTCTTCACCTCTGATCAGACCTTAAACTCCTGCCCCCAAGACCCTGGTCCCAGAATAGTAATCAAATGAACACAACCATTTCTGGGGAAGATATGTCAATGATTCATGTTATAGTGATTCACCAATCCTTCTAACTTTCCTTCCAAAATATGCCTTCCTGCTCATCCCTCCTCCATTAAATATAAGCTCTTTGAGGACAGGGGCCATCTTGATTACATCTATTCGTATCCCTAGTATTTAGCACAGGGTTTGGCATATAGCAAGCACTTAAAAGACTTTTTTCATTCATTTATTCATTCATGATTTTCCTGGTGGTGCTGTTTAGTTGTGAATCATGAAATACCACAATTTCCAAGGAATAAAAATGGCAGGTGTCTCAGCCATAGACAATAGAGAGATGCATGGTTATGTATAATGAGATAAAGGGCTATTGCCAACTTAATACTGTTTCAATATTGTTAAAGGGAAGGAAGAAGAAGATCAAGGTTCTTCCTTCCAGGGATCATCTCTTAGGGGGAACTGTTCTCTCCTGCTTTCCCACTGGAATCCAGACTGGATTGCTTCTGTCATACAAAATCCAGAAGCATGGTGTAATATCTTCAGCCAAGCCCAACAAGCTTCCTGCCCAACATGATTGAAATGTCTTTGCTGATTGATTCAAAAGAATCAGCTAAGCCTTGCTCACACCAGTTCATATCTCTGGTGGATTGATTCAGTAGACAAGATGAGAGGATCCCCAACCCCGCAGCCATATAATCAGCACGAGTGGCATGAGTTCATCAGTACATTTCAGCTTTCATTGGTTTATCTTCCACTGGATTACATATACTCTAAACATTTTGAGTAGTGGAAAGAACCTTAATGTTAAAGTGAGAGGATATGGGTTCAATTAGATGATTTCCAATGTTGCTTTCAGCTCTAAACCCATGATCCTATGGGGACAGGTTAGGAAAATAGTAACAAAAAGAAGCAAAAAAATATGGGCTCTCCCTTTAATTTCCCTCCCTTCTCCCCACATAGACACTTTATATTGACACTCCAATAAATCTATGATCTCATCCATAGAACTATTCCTTCCAGGAATACAGATTGCAATTCATCCATGCCTACCCATCCTTTTTGTCCAAGACCTCCCATAGGATCACTACCCTATATATTGGGGCTTTTCTGTGATTTGTCATGACAGGCAATATGCACAGGCTATACAAGGGCTATCCTATAATGAGGACTACCTTCCAGACTACCCTACCTTCATTTCTTTTATGACAGCCTTGACAAAGCTTCTCCTTGATAATTACACATCCAGTGAAGTGGTCTCATTAAAATACAGAAGGCAGTTAGGTGGTACAATGGATAGAGCCCTGGGTCTAATCTCTGGAGGACCCTGAGTTCAAATCTAGTCTCACATGCTTACTAGTTTTATGATCTTGGACAAGTCATTTTACTTCAGTTTCTTCAACTTAAAAAAAAATTGGGGATAATCACACTTAACCTCACTTCTCTTCATTCATCTTTCATTTTTTTAAGAGGACTGACGACCTTGACTTGCAAGTAAATTGGATTTAAGTGAGGCAGAGATATACAAAGTCATCAGCCTTACTCTTTCTTCCAGGGTCATCAGAGTCCATTGGCAAGACAAAAGTCAAAATGCCTGGCAATGGCCCAGGATGCAGCGGATGACCTTGGCATCTTCAATGTCTGACCAGGCTTGAAGGGCTCCACAGAGTCTGCTGCTTTACTGCCTTCATGACCATTGGAACAAAATGTTCTCATCTGTCCACTCTGCCAGGGGAAATCTTCACATGCTTGGAACAGACGTCCCCCTACCTCACCGATGGTTCTGAGACGTGCCGATTACACTTGACCTGGTTTAGCCCATCTGACCAGGTGGTTTTACCAGGGCATGGCTTCTGTCCATACTTGGACAGTGGGGATAATCACACTTATTTCACTTTTTATCATTCATCTTTTGGGGATATGACTGCGGATGTAGACTCTAAACGATCACCCTGGTGCAAACATCAATAATATGGAAATGGGTCTTGATCAATGACACATGTCAAACCCAGTGGAATTGCATGTCAGCTATGGGAGGGGGTGGGAGAAGGGGAGGGAAAGAACATGAATCATGGAACCATGGGAAAATTTTCTTAATTAATCAATAAAATTAAATTAAAAAATAATAATATTATTCATCTTTTATTTTTAAGAGGACTGATGACCTTGACTTGCAAGCAAATTGGTTTTAAGTGAGGCAGAGTTGTATAAAGTCATCAGTGTTACTCTCTTCTTGGAGCACAGCCTCTTGGAGCCCCAGGCAAGAACTGGGTGACAGGTGGACACTGAAGGTGGATGAGCAGCCCTGAAAAGGGCTCAGCAAGCCCTCACCCCAGAGGTGCTAATTCTCCCTGAACACCCCCCACACTCCACTTTGCTCAGAGGGTTTTTGTGACGATCAAATGAGATGATGATTATAAAGTGCTTAGCACAATGCCTGGCACATGGTAGGCATTATTATTAAAATAAAATATTATTACAAATTAAATTTAATTATTATTAAAGCTAATTGGGAAGAGATAAGGGAAGGAAGTTGTTTCTTTAGTATTTTCTCACGAAGCCCTTAATGCTTTTACTTCACTTGATAGGAGCCCAAACCAAGTACCTCAATGACTCAGCCAGGGTCACACTGCAAGGCAGGAAACAGATGAAATGTGTATTTCAAGTTCTCAACTCACTATGCCCACTGGAACATGGCCCTTCGATATTCTTTCCCGGTGCTGTTATAAAGAGTACATTCTCATGACGCACTCTTCTAGCTTACATTGGCCTAGATATAATATACAAACACCTAGATGAGTTTGCATAGTTCATGGATTTTAATTCACATGAAAGGGACTTGGCCTAGAGGTGGTAAATCTAGGGTCAGGCTCTATGGATTTAACAAGGTAGTATTTATAGTCATGCATCATCTTGCCCAGAGAAAGAGTTGCAAGGAAGGCAATGTACCTTTCCAGGAAGAAGGAAAAATGAAAACACTCACCATGCCTCTAACTTTATAGAGCAGTAATTCATCTTTGGCCACAGCTCACAGTCCTGTTTATGGCCTTTGAAGAGGGTGATTAAGTGTGCCAAAATGTCAGCACAAACAAGGAGATGATTGCCATCATATAAATGTAACCACACTAAAATATTAATTAAAATTTTGTTTATGACATGGACATTTTGCTCTTATTAAAAGAGATTGCATTGAGTTCCCAGATACTAATGAATATTCTACTTCTCCAGGGTATTATTAGTGGTACTTTCTCTAAGGAGTGTTGCTAAATCAATTTCAGTATCAAAGAAAAGTACTCCAGAATCGAACAAAAATCATTTGTTTCTGGATTCAGCATTGATTGGGGAATATGGGATTATTTATTGAATCAGTAAATCGACATGTTGGAGGCTCTCAATGAACCTTTGGTTTTCAGTCTCAGTTACTGAAAACTAGACCCAAAATGTATAGCTTTCTACAAGAGAAGAAGAAGGAAGAAGAAGAAGAAGAAGAAGAAGAAGAAGAAGAAGAAGAAGAAGAAGAAGAAGAAGAAGAAGAAGAAGAAGAAGAAGAAGAAGAAGAAGAAGAAGAAGATGATGATGATGATGAAGATGAAGAAGAAGAAGAAGAAGAAAGAGAGAGAGAAAGAAGGAAGGAGAGATGGAGAGAGAGAGGGAGGGAAAGAGGGAAGGAGAAATGGAGAGTGAGAAAGAGAGAGAGAGAGGGAGAGGGAGAGAGAGAGAGAGAGAGAGAGAGAGAGAGAGAGAGAGAGAGAGAGAGAGAGAGAGAGAGAGAGAGGGACGGAGAGACAGAGGGAGAGAGAGAGAATGAGAGAGAGAGAGAGAGAGAGAGAGAGAGAGAGAGAGAGAGAGAGAGAGAGAGAGAGAGGTATGGTTGGGGGCAAGAGAAATATGATTGTGGGAGGAAGGGAGTTCCCAGATAAAATGAAGACATTCTTTTTTTAATAAGTGCAGGAAGAAGATAGAAAGGAATCAGAACTGCTCCTGTTATATTCTCGTTGGCCTGGGTTTGCATATAATGAAAGGGGGAGGCAATTGGATGGGACTAGCAGCAACCATTGTTCAAAGGAAGAACCTATGACCTCTGTAATAGCAGAGGACCCTCCACTGCTCTGATGACACAAATGTGGAAATGACTTGTGTGAGGGAAGGAAGGAAGGAAAGAATGAAGAAAGAGAAAAGGAAGGAAGGAAAGGAAAGAAAAGGAAGGAGGGAAGAAGGAAGGAAGAAAGAAAAGGAAAAATAATTTATTAAGTAATTACTATGTTCCAGGTACTGTGCTAAGTGCTTGGATTACAAAATCAATCAATCAAGACAGATCTTGGAGAGCTCACATTCCAACAGAGAAAAGAAGGCACTTGAGGTAGAACTTAGAAAGAAGGGGGCACAGAGGGCACTGCTGCCAGCAGAGTTTGGAAATGGCCAGAGAGTGATACAGCAGTCTGATGATGGCTGAGATAAGGTAAAAGCTCATCTATCAAAGCTCAGGGTTAGAATCTCAGTTTAGATGGAAAGGAGAGGGTAATAGAGGAAGTAGTCTGAGTTGAAAATGAGGAAATGAGTCAAGTCCTTAAGTTGAAATATATACCCCATTCCCTGCTTGAAAAGATATGAGCAATCTATCTTTTAGGGGAAAATGCTGCTGAAATTGTTTTTGCTGACTCATTTAAGGGCAGTGTTTATATTGCTTTCTCCACATCATTCCAAATAACTGCCAGATCATTGACCCAACTTTCTCAGTGATGGAAGGACTGACTTTAGTATCTGGCTCTGACCTTTCTCTCCATCCCAATCTCTTGTTATCATCTTGTTCAGTTATTTTTCATTTGTGCCCAATTCTTTATGACCTTATTTGGGATTTTCTTAGCAGAGATACTGGAGTGCATTATTTCTTCCTCTAGTTCATTTTACAGATGAGGAAACTGAGGCAAACAGGGCAAAGTGACTTGCCCAGGGTCAAACAGTTTGTAAATGTTTGAGGCCAGATTTGAACTCAGGAAGACGAGTCTTCCTGACTCAGCCCTGTGTTCTATGCATTGTATCACCTGGTTGGCCCATTGCCATCATCTTAATGGGAAAAAAATAAACAACATGCCAGTCTTCATGCTGATAGCCTCTCCAGCAACTCAACTACACAATTCCTCAACCTCAATCTCAATAACTTTCATCTCTGCACCAACTTTATTTTTTTTTAATTTTTAGAAAATTTTATTTAGTCAATTTAGAACATTATTCCTTGGTTACAAGAATCATATTCTTTCCCTTCCTCCCCTCCCCCACCCCTTCCAGTAGCTGGCACACAATTCCACTGGGTTTTACATGTGTCCTTGATCAGAACCTATTTCCATGTTGTTGATGTTTGCACTAGGATGTTTATTTAGATTCTACATCTCCAGCCATATCCTCTTGACCCATGTAATGAAGCAGTTGTTTTTCTTCTGTGTTTCTGTGTCCACAGTTCTTTCTCTGGATATGGATAGTGTCCTTTCTCATAAACCCCTCTGAGTTGTCCTAGATTACTGCATTGCCACTAATGGAGAAGTCCATTACATTCAATTGTACCACAATGTATCAGTTTCTGTGTACAATGTTCTCCTGATTCTGCTCCTCTCACTCTGCATCAATTCCTGGAGATCTTTCCAGTTCACATGGAATCCCTCCAGTTCATTATTCCTTTGAGCACAAAAGTATTCCATCACCAACAGATACCACAATTTGTTCAGCCATTCCCCAATTGATGGGCATCACCTCGTTTTCCAATTTTTGGCCAACACAAAGAGCGCAGCTATGAATATTTTTGTACAAGTCTTTTTGTCCATTATCTCTTTGGGGTACAGACCCAGCAGTGCTATGGCCACGTGCAATGGAACCTGGAATGGGAATGGAATCTGGAACCCATTACCAGATACTTTTAGCACCCTGAAAAATATAGCAATGGCTTTACTCACAATTTTTCCCCTCTATGTACTTTTGTGAGATCTTATTCTCAGCATTAAATAATATCAAAACCAACAAAAGAAACAGATTGACAGATGAAGTTAGTAGCGCTTGCTTGGGCTTGAAGTGTACAAAATACCAACCTTCAATTGAAGATTTCGCCAATTAAATTCAGCAACAAAAAAGTCACTAATAGGCAGGTTAGTTAAAGAATTCCCCCTCCCCCTCACTTATCTTAATTCACGGCACTCCATATGAGTTAAATAATATCAAGACTAACAAAAGAAACTGACTGACAGATGAACAAAGAAGTCTCTAAGCAGGTAAGTTAAATAATTAGTTTTTTGGTTTATTAAATACAGTTATACATTACAATTATGCATTTTTTATTTAAACTACAAATATTGCAAAATTATGGTTTTTTTCTCAAAGTGACACACCACCTGAGTTATGCTCTGTTTTTTGGTGAATTTTGACACACCAAGCTCAAAAGTTTGCCCATCACTACCCTAAGATAGGAATAGGCATGACAAAATGCAAGTTATCAGCAGCCATCTGAAAAAATGCTCCAAATCAGTAATGAGAAAAATGTGAATTAAACCATGTGACAAAACCTGAAGTTTATTAGATGGTTAGCTATATTACAACAAAAAGGAAAATAAAAAAATTAAATGAGGGGTTAAACTGGATGAATTTTGAGGTCCTTTCCAACTCTAACACCATTGTATTTCTTTAACCAACTTTCTATTGATGAGTTTGGTATTACTTATATGATGAATTCTCTATGTTTAATTCCCTTAATCTAGTTCCTTTATGTTTCTTATAGTGTTGTTTCTTCCATTCTACTATATTGGTATTTTGAAATAAGATGATTAATTCATTTAAAATGTCAAAAGAAGGGGACTTCCAGTCAAGATGGCAGCTTAGAAGCTGCGAAAGTTCAGACCTCAGAAACCCTTCCTTACAGACTGCAAATAGAGTGCTCCTAGGACACCAAAATTCAAGCTGAACAACAGGACAGACCCGGGAACCCTCCTCCCAGACCTGGATCAAAAGGTATGGCCCCCCAAAAGCCAAAACCCTAGATCCCTCGGATCTAAGTGGCAGGCAGAAGGAAGGTCCCAGGACCCATTCCCCCCCAACCCAGAGTGCTGAGCCCACGGCAGCAGTGGGAACTTCAGGGCCAGCAAAAGGGCCCCAGAGCTGGCTATTTTGAAGGACTCACCTTGGAAGCAACCTGATCCAGTCTCCGGGATGCCCAACACAGGCGGCGGGGAAACATAGAGAGAAGGGGGAAGTCTGTAGCCCCCTGGCTGGGTCCTTCCAGCTAAGTCTCAGGGGAGGTCCCAGCTTTGGGGCACCAGCTGAGCCCAAGCCCATCGGGAGCCCTCGAAGCTACTGAGGGGAGAGAAACCTTGGGGCCAGCAGGGGGGTTGCGCCGAGGAACTTACCTTGAAAGTAACCTGGGCCAGTCTCTGGGCATTCAACACAGATTGTGGAGGAGGAGGTTGTTGTTGGGTTTTTTTTTGGCTCGGGGATCATTCGGCTTTACATCAGCTGAGCCTAATCCCATCAGGAGCCCTCAGAGCTTCTGAAAGAACAGAAACAGGGCCGGCAAACGGCTTACCTTGAAAGCAACGAGTGCCAGTCTCTGGGCATTCAACACAGATTGTGGAGGAGGAGGTTTTTTGCTTTAGGGCTCATTCAGTCCAAACCAATTGAACCTAATCCCATCAGGAGCCCTCAGAGCCCAGGGAGGCCACGACCCCTCCCCCCTTAGAGAGCAGAGTCTTCTGAAAGAACCAGCTGAATCTAATCCCATCAAAAGTCTCCAGAAGGCAGGGAAGTCTAGGCTCCCCACCCATCCTCATTGACTGCTGGACTTTAAGCCAATCAAAAGCCTCCAGAGGACAGGGAAACTCAAACCCCCAATAACCCTCCCCCAGAGACTACACCAAGAGATCTTCTGTTAAAGCTCCAAGAGGGGAGACTGATAGAAGTCTCCAAAAAACAAAGAAAATGAGAGGAACAAGAGCATAGACAAATACGGGGAGTAAAGAAGGGGTGAATTTGAGCTAACAACAGAAAAAGAAGAAAGAAACTACAATAGACAGCTACTACTCAGCAAATGGAACAGAGGGGGAGAGATCAGCAGACGATAAACCAGAAATCCCAGGGAATTGGATAAAGGCTGTGGAAGAACTTAAAATACAACTAAGAGAGGCTGAAGACAATTGGGAAAAGAACTTAAAAATTAAGATAAGTCATCTGGAAACAGAGGCACTTGAACTAAAACAAGAAAATAGTGTCTTGAAAGCCAAAATCAACCAGCTGGAAAATGAGGCAAAGGAGATGAAAGATGAGGCAAAGGAGATGAAAGATGAGGTAAAGAGGATGAAAGATGATCTTCAAAGAAAATCAGACCAGAAGGAAAAAGACAACCAAAAAGCCAGAGATGAAATCCAATCTTTAAGAACCAGAATAAAACAACTAGAATCAAGTGACCTCACAAGGCAGCAGGACACTATAAAACAAAACAAAAAGAATGAAAAAATTGAGGAAAATGTGAAGCATCTCATTCACAAAACAGACAATTTAGAAAATTGTTCAAGAAGAGACAATTTGAGAATAATTGGACTACCAGAAGACCACAACAAAAGAAAAAGCCTGGACATAATACTAGAGGAAATTATCCAGGAAAACTGTCCCGAGATCCTAGAACAAGAGGGGAAAGTGGAGATTGAAAGAATCCACAGATCACCCCCTGTATTTAATCCCCAACGGACAACACCAAGAAATGTTATAGCCAAATTCAAAAACAATCAGATGAAAGGAAAGATATTACAAGCTGCCAAAAAGAAGCCATTCAGATACCATGGAAACATGGTGAGGTTAACACAGGATCTGTCTGCATCCACACTGAAGGACCGAAAGGCATGGAATATGACATTCCGGAAAGCAAGGGAACTAGGTCTACAACCAAGAATAAAATACCCATCAAAACTGACTATATCCTTACAGGGGAAAGTATGGTCATTCAACACAACAGAAGAGTTCCAAGCATTCATAAATAAAAGACCAGACCTGAACAGAAAATTTGATGTCCAACCACAGAACTCAAGAGAATCATCAAAAGGTAATTAAAAAAGAGGGGAAAAAAACAAACAAAACAACAACAAAAATTTTATAAGAGATTCAATAAGTTAAAATGATATGTATCCCTATTAGAAAAGAGGTCATTGGTAACTCTTAAAAACTGTTGCTATCATCTGAGCAGCTAGAAGAATTACACTCAGAGGGAACAGTGACAAACTGTATAGGATGAAAGGACAAGACATAAATAGGTATATAGATATATACATACATAAATACATATGCATGTGTATGTATATATATATATATATACATTACTAGAGGTAAAAAAGAAAAGAGGTTATGACTAAAAGAAATGGGGAAAGAAACAAATGGGGGTAAATTTATATGTCACAGAGAAACTCATGGCAGGAGGGGGGAGAACATCGATACACTGGAAGGGTAAAGAGGTTGGAGACAGGAAATACTCAACTCTTACGTACTTTGAAACTGACCCAAAGAGGGAAGAACAACCCAATCCATTGGGGAAGAGAATAGATTTGCGCCCTATAGGGGAGTAGAAGGGTAAAAAATGGACTGGTGGGGAGGGAAGCAGTACAAGGGAGGGAGAGGGTGGGGGGAATTTTAAAAAGACTACAGGGGAAAATAAGGGAGGGAATAAGAAGGGAGGGGGGTAGAAAGGAAAGTAAAATAAGGGAGGTAACGGGGAGGGGGGACTGACTATAAACAAACATTGGTATAGAAGGAAATAGTGAAAGAAGAAAAGGCAGGACCAGGAGTAGAAATCAAAATGCTGGGAAATACACAGCTAGTAATCACAACTCTGAATGTGAATGGAATGAACTCACCCATAAAATGCAAGCGAATAGCAGAGTGGATTAGAATCTAAAACCCTACCATATGCTCTCTGCAGGAAACACACATGAAGGTAGATATGCATAGGGTGAAAGTAAGAGGATGGAGCCAAATCTATTGGGCATCAAATGATAAAAAGAAGGCAGGAGTAGCAATCATGATATCAGACAAAGCCAAAGTAAAAATAAATCTAGTTAAAAGAGATAGGGAAGGTAATTACATCCTGATAAAAGGCAGTATAGACTACGAGGAAATATCGGTACTCAATATGTATGCATCAAATGGCAGAGCATCCAAATTTTTAAAGGAGAAACTAGAGGAGCTCAAGGATAAAATAGATAGAAAAACTATACTAGTGGGAGATCTGAACCTTCCCCTATCTGAACTAGATAAATCAAATAAAAAAAATAAATAAGAAAGAGGTAAGAGAAGCAAATGAAATCGTAGAAAAATTAGAGTTAGTAGACATATGGAGAAAAATAAATAGGGACAAAAAAGAATACACCTTCTTTTCAGCAGTACATGGTACATTCACAAAAATTGACCATGTATTAGGGCACAAAATCATTGCAAACAAGTGCAGAAGGGCAGAAATAATAAACGCAACCTTCTCAGACCACAGTGCAATAAAAATAATAATTAGTAAGGGCACATGGATAAATAAATCAAAAATTAATTGGAAATTAAACAATATGATTCTCCAAAACCAGCTAGTTAAAGAACAAATTGTAGAAACAATTAATAACTTCATTGAAGAAAATGAAAATGGTGAGACATCCTTTCAAAACCTATGGGATGCAGCCAAACCAGTACTCAGGGGGAAATTTATATCCTTGAGTTCATATATAAACAAATTAAGAAGGGCAGAGGTCAATGAATTGGGCATGCAAATTAAAAAAACTAGAAAGTGAACAAATTAAAAATCCTCAGATGAAGGTTAAATTAGAGATCCTAAAAATCAAAGGAGAAATTAATAAAATTGAAAGTCAAAGAACTATTGATTTAATAAAGAAGACTAGAAGCTGGTACTTTGAAAAAACAAATAAAATTGACAAAGTATTAGTCAGTCTAATTAAAAAAAGGAAAGAAAAATCAAATTGACAGTATCCAAGATGAAAAGGGAGACCTCACCTCTAATGAAGAGGAAATCAAGGCAATCATTAAAAACTACTATACCCAATTATATGGCAAAAAATATGGCAATCTAAGTGATATGGATGAATACTTACAAAAATATAAATTGCCTAGACTAAAAGAAGAAGAAATAAATTACCTAAACAACCCCATATGAGAAAAAGAAATTGAACAAGCCATCAAAGAACTCCCTAAGAAAAAATCCCCAGGTCCAGACGGATTCACAAATGAATTCTATCAAACATTCAAAGAACAGCTAACCCCAATACTATACAAACTATTTGACAGAATAAGCCAAGAAGGGGTTCTACCAAATTCTTTTTACAACACAAATATGGTACTGATTCCAAAGCCAGGCAGGTTAAAAACAGAGAAAGAAAACTATAGGCCAATCTCCCTAACGAATATAGATGCAAAAATCTTAAATAGGATACTAGCAAAAAGACTCCAGCAAGTCATCACAAGGGTTATCCACTACGATCAGGTAGGATTCATTCCAGGGATGCAAGGATGGTTCAATATTAGGAAAACCATCCACATAATTGACCATATAAACAAGCAAACCAACAAAAATCACATGATTATTTCAAAAGATACAGAAAAAGCCTTTGACAAAATACAACACCCATACCTATTGAAAACACTAGAAAGTATAGGAATAGAAGGGCCTTTCCTAAAAATAATAAACAGTATATACCTAAAACCATCAGCAAACATCATCTGCAATGGAGAAAAACTCAAAGCTTTCCCAATAAGATCAGGAGTCAAACAAGGATGCCCATTATCACCTTTATTATTTAATATTATACTAGAAACACTAGCAGTAGCAATTAGAGAAGAAAAAGAAATTGAAGGTATTAAAATTGGCAATGAGGAGATGAAGCTGTCACTCTTTGTGGATGATATGATGATTTACTTAAAGAATCCCAGGGAATCAACCAAAAAGCTAATCGAAATAATCAACAACTTTAGCAAAGTTGCAGGATACAAAATAAACCCACATAAGTCATCAGCATTTCTATATATCTCCAACCCAGTACAGCAGCAAGAATTAGAAAGAGAAATTCCATTTAAAGTCACCTGAGACAATATAAAATACTTAGGAATCTACCTCCCAAGACAAACACAGGAACTATATGAACACAACTACAAAACACTCTCCACACAATTAAAACTAGATCTAAACAATTGGAAAAACATTGATTGCTCATGGGTGGGACGAGCTAACATAATAAAAATGACCATCCTACCCAAACTTATCTATCTATTTAGTGTCATACCCATTGAACTACCAAAAAACTATTTTACTGAATTAGAGAAAACCATAACAAAGTTCATTTGGAAGAATAAAGGATCAAGGATATCCAGGGACATAATGAAAAAAAAATACAAAGGAAGGTGGCCTTGCAGTCCCAGATCTCAAACTATATTACAAAGCAGCGGTCATCAAAACAATTTGGTACTGGCTAAGAGACAGAAAGGAGGATCAGTGGAATAGACTTGGGGTAAATGACCTCAGTAAGACAGTCTTTGACAAACCCAAAGACCCCAGCTTTTGGGACAAAAATCCAGTATTTGATAAAAACTGCTGGGAAAATTGGAAGACAGTGTGGGAGAGATTAGGTTTGGATCAACACCTCACACCCTACACCAAGATAAACTCAGAATGGGCGAATGACTTGAATATAAAGAAGGAAACTATAAGTAAATTAGGTGAACACAGAATAGTATACATGTCAGAACTTTGGGAAGGGAAAGATTTTAAAACCAAGAAAGACTTAGAAAGAGTCACAAAATGCAAAATAAATAATTTTGACTACATCAAATTAAAAAGGTTTTGTACAAACAAAACCAATGTAACTAAAATTAGAAGGAAAGCAAAAAATTGGGAAACAATCTTCATAACAAAAACCTCTGACAAAGGTCTAATTTCTCAAATCTATAAAGAGCTAAACCAGTTGTACAAAAAATCAAGCCATTCTCCAATTGAAAAATGGGCAAGGGACATGAATAGGCAATTTTCAGTTAAAGAAATCAAGACTATTAATAAGCACATGAAAAAGTGTTCTAGATCTCTTATAATCAGAGAGATGCAAATCAAAACAACTTTGAGTTATCACCTCACACCTAGCAGATTGTTCAACATGACAGCAAAGGAAAGTAATGAATGCTGGAGGGGAAGTGGTAAAGTTGGGACATTAATGCATTGCTAGTGGAGTTGTGAATTGATCCAACCATTCTGGAGGGCAATTTGGAACTATGCACAAAGGGCGATAAAAGACTGTCTGCCCTTTGATCCAGCCATAGCACTGCTGGGTCTGTACCCCAAAGAGATAATAAGGAAAAAGACTTGTACAAGAATATTCATAGCTGCTCTCTTTGTGGTGGCCAAAAATTGGAAAATGAGGGGATGCCCTTCAATTGGGGAATGGCTGAGCAAATTGTGGTATATGTTGGTGATGGAATACTATTGTGCTCAAAGGAATAATAAAGTGGAGGATTTCCATGGAGACTGGAACAACCTCCAGGAAGTGATGCAGAGCGAGAGGAGCAGAACCAGGAGAACATTGTACACAGAGACTGATACACTGTGGTACAAGAGAACGTAATGGACTTCTCCAGTAATGGCTTTACGATGTCCCTGAACAACCTGCAGCGATCTACGAGAAAAAAAAAAAACTATCCTCAAGCAGAGGACAAACTGAGGGAGAGAAGCTAAATGAGCGCCCTAATGCAAATACCAACAACAAGGAAATGGGTTCAGAGCAAGGACACATGTGATACCCAGACAAATGGCGCATCGGCTAGGGAAGGGGTTGGGGGGTTTGGGGGGGAGGAAAAGAAAATGATCTGTTTCCAATCAACAATGTATGAAAATGACCAAATAAAATAATGTTAAAAAATGTCAAAAGTATAAATAATAATTATTTACTCTTAAAAAAGCCCTTACTTTCTGTGTTGGAAACTATAATTAGTATCAATTCCAAGACAGAAGAGTGATAAGGGCTTGGCAATGGGGGTTAAGTGACTTGCCCAGGGTCACACACCTAGGAAATGTCTAAGCCCATATTTAAACCCAGGACTTCCCATCTCTAGGCCTGGCTCTCTAGCCACGGCTGCTAGCTGCCTCTTTGGTATTTTTGTTATGATTGGTGTAAAGTCCCAGCCACATCCAAGTCTTCTATCAGTGCTAGTTGTCATTGTTATTTTTATTAGGGTTGATGGTTTCTTAAAGTACTCTGGGGCATCTCTGGACCACCTACTATATTTTGCAATTAAGAAAAAGAGACTTTGTTTAAGGTCAGGTGGCCTCAAAGAAGCAGAGACATAATAATCATCATCTTAGGCAAGGTGCCCAAGCCTTTTGGTGGGCTGGCTTCTTTTAGAACACTCCCAGTTATGAAGACTTGTTTCCCCTCAACCCATGTCCAAGTTATGACAGGAAATGTAAAAACCATGGGGAGTAAGGGAACACTTTATGCTATAGCGCTAAGGAGCCAAAAACACAAAGAAAAGAAAGTCTTTTGGGGGAAAAAAATAGCACAGTCATGCAAGTTTTGGGAAGACCCAATAAAGGGATTCACTTAAGAAAACACTTCATCCTAGGGCCAAGAGCTGCAACAGAGTAGCGGCTGAAAATCCCTATTATGGTAATATTCCATTAAAGTCCTTCCCCATCCCTATGTGGGCATGAGGCTGGATTTGGAAAGGTTAATCCATCACAGCTTTGGTTGTTCATCTCTTCTGCTCCAACATGGCCCTATCCCCATCTGGAAGACCTAAGACACCTCTCTGGGAACCAAGCCTGGGAGAACTCATTCACTGACTTTGGGAACTCTGGCCTTGGTCCTGAGTGGTCTTTGTTGATTAATGAGTGATGTACTCTCCAGTAGTATGGTACTGGAGGCAGTGCCACATGGTGGACAGAAGGCCAGCATTGAAGCCAAAAAGACTTTAGTTCAAATCTTTTCTCTGACCAAGTCTGGTTGTGCAATTCTAGATGGGTCAGAACCATCCATCTTTAAGCTAGTGGTATCAAATTCAAATTAACAGATCCTATGGGGGCAGCTAGGTGGCTCAGTGAATTGAGAACCAGATCTAAAGATGGGAGATTCTGGGTTCAAATGAGGCCTCAGACACTTCCCAGCTGTGTGACCCTGGGCAAGTTGTTTAATCCCCATTGCCTAGAGCTTACCACTCTTCTGTCTTTGAACCAACACACAGTATTGATTCTAAGATGAAAGGTAAGAGTTAAAAAAAAAAGATCCTATGATCATATATTGTCCCACAAAACCACAAATAAACACTATCTATGATTTATTTTTATTTATTTCATTGAACATTTTTCAGTTACATTTTATTCCAGTCTCCAGTCCCATCCCTCTTTCCCTAGTTTGGTACCTTTGACTAGACTGCAATCTAGAGAGAAGGTGTAGACTTACTTTGGAAGATTTACTTACCGGGAACTCCTTTCACCAATATATATATATATATATATATATATATATATATATATATATATGTATGTATGTATGTATATATTTTTTAAATATATGTTATATATATCACAGGTCCAATCTTCTAGTAACATTCACAAAAAAGATGAGCACTTTAGAAGATTGTTCATGGTCCAAGAAGGGGTTATCGTTGAAACAAAGAAATGGTCCTAACCAATGTGCCATGTCTTTAGTAAAAGAAGGTTTACTATGTGCCCATTATGGTCAAGGTACCATACCAGGCACCGAAGAAGAATTAGATGGAGCCCTTGCCCTCACAGAGTTTACAATCTAGTAGAGGAGATGATACATGAACACAAATAACCATAACGCAAAATAGATTATGATGCTTGTATAAAAGAGTTTTTGATCAAATACTCTGCAAGTTTAGAAGAGGGAAGAGAACTGACTCTTGCTATTATATGGCTCATCCTACAAGGTCACCATCACGCATGGCTTCTCCTCTGGAGTCATTTTTACATGAAACACAATTTTATTCTGATGTCGTGTGGCACCGTTTTGGTTTTCCTATCAGAGTTCACAATGGAAATCCTACCATAAAAAACACTTAAGTACTATCAAAGGATCAGACCATACAAGGCAAGGAGGGATCTTTTTATTTTAAATAAGTTACAAAACTATGTATACTTTTACAAGGAGTCTGCCCTATTTTAGTAAATATTTGGCAAAACCTCTTGACTAAAAGAGCAAACTGACCTTCGTTCTGCTGGGTTGTTTTGCCACAACGAAAATCTTTCATTAATTTTCTGAAAATAGAAGCAGCAAATTTCTAAGTCTTTCCTTTCCACTCAGCAGAGCTGGGCTTATGTGTGCTCTGGTTACTGACCTGAGGTGTGATTCTTTGGGTGTCTCTTAAACCTTATACACTTCTCCGCAGTCTCCTTCTGTCTTGAAATCACCAAAAGGTAAAGTCTGAAACAGAAACTATGGAGTAAGTCAGAAGGAGAAATGAATATCGATTCATTTCAGTTTGATTCAAAATATTTATCAAGCATCTACTAGAATTCACAAATGAATGAAAAAGAATTTATGTTTGCTAGAGATACAAAACCAAAAATCAATTCTAGTTCCTCAAGAAGATTACGTTCCCTAAAATGTTTTAAAGTACTGAATTTATAACACATAATAGCACCTACCTCACAAGGTTGTTGTAAGCATCCAAGAAGATGCTTTGCAAAATTTAAAGAGCTATAAGGATACCAGCTATTATTGTTGTGTTGTGTCTGTTCCTGCTAGATCTTTAATAAATGGTTGCTTGATTGAACTGAGCTGAATTGAATTGGATGGTCCAGCCTTTATTTAAGGCAACAACAATTCCTAGGAAGGAAATGCAATGATCCCCACAAATTCTAGCATCAGCATTCTGATGAAGTTAGAATTCTTTCCTGGTTGGATTTTCTCCCCCAGTTTGACTTGAATTTCTGCCCCGATAGTTTGCCAAACAACTCCAGCCATGTTTGGACAAGTCCACGATTCTCCTTGCCATTCCAAAGGAGTCTGACCTTGGTCCTTGCTTGCCATCTGTTTCTGATTCTTGAGCAGCTAATTCCTTCATGATGTTGGGGGTGGGGGTGGTTTGGTAAAAGTGATTTGCTATTAGGGAGGAAGGTGTGATACCACATGGGCTGGTGGGGTGGGTGGGGAAGGAGACCATCATGACCCTCAGACCATTGGCCAGATGATGCTTTGGATTATTTCCTCCTCAGTGTAGGTGGGCCCTCAATGGAATGAGAGGCAAAGTCATGGGGAGAAGCCAGGATTGTGGGGAATAACAGGACAACTTGGGAGGAGGCCTGGAAGGGAGACCCTGATTGCATTTAGAGAGAGTGACAGAAGGCTCTGTCCAATTCCCAAGGCTGATGGAGCTTAAAGGGTCTCAGAAGAAAGAGGCTGGGTGGGGAGGTGAGAGATTCCTTCAGGCACTAATGAGTTAATTAAGCTGGAATTAATTATGAAGGCTTGAATTTGAATCCTTCTTCAGATACTTACTGTGTAATACTGGTTAAGTCACTTATAACCTCTCAGACTCAGTTTCCTCATTTGTAAAATAGGAATCAAACCAGCGCTGGCCTTCCTGTGTTGTTGTATCAAATGACATAGGTATAGTGCTTTGTGATCCTTAAAATGCTATATAATAAAGTTGGATGAATGATAATGATTTATTAATAATGTATTATCTTAATAGAATACCATTATATTTTACCAAACATATAATTATAATCTAATATCTAATTATTCAATATATTAATAAAACATAAATATTAAGATAATAAATTATTAATAAATCATTATCCAAAAGATTAATAAAATATA
Organism: Monodelphis domestica; assembly: GCF_027887165.1. Classification (NCBI taxonomy): domain Eukaryota; kingdom Metazoa; phylum Chordata; class Mammalia; order Didelphimorphia; family Didelphidae; genus Monodelphis; species Monodelphis domestica. Next base: position 36,283,014 of record NC_077228.1, on the reverse strand, counting down.
ATAACATATATTAAGATAATAAATTATTCAATTGTAATCATGATATAAAAGAAAATTGTATATATTATGTTAAATATATTATGTCAGATATTTATGCTATTTTATGAATAATTTTAATATGATATGATACGATACGACACCGTGTAAGATAAGATAAGATAAAATAAGATAAGATGAGGTAAGGTGATACAATATGATATATGATATAACATGATGTAAAATAACATAATATAACATAATATAACATAACATGACATGACATGACATGATAGAATAGAATAGAATAGAATAGAATAGAATAGAATAGAATAGAATAGAATAGAATAGAATAGAATAGAATATATCATTTGTTGCTGTTTTTAATTTGTGTCTAATTCTCGGTGATCCCATTTCAGGTTTTATTGGAAGAGCTATTGGAATGGTTTGTCATTTCCCTCTTCAGTTTATCTTACAGATGAGGAAACAGGCAAATGGGATAAAGTGATTTACACAGTTAATAAGTATTTAGGGTCAGAACCTGATTCCAAGCCCAGTGCTCCATTCTCTGTTCCATCTACTTATATATCATATATAGATAATATTAATAATAATGTTATTAAAATATCATTATTAATTCTAATGCCTTCCTTCTGTTTAGTAGGTCTAATTTATCCTGTATCTAGCACGTCTGCATGTGGCTCTTCCTCAAGAGCAGGGGCCGCCATATGAATTTCTCTAATTCCCCAGCACTTAGCCTGGTAGGCACATACCAACTGATATTCCTATCATTCATCTATTCTTCTATGGGGAGCCAAGACTCTAACTCAGGTCTGGTGACTCCTCCAAGGTGGTCCCTCTCATTGGGGAGGACTCATCTCCTAAAGCAGAAAACAGCAGCCAGAAAGATGGCACCATCCCAGCACCACCCAAGTGAAGGGGGATCCTCTCACACCTCATATTTCCTGGTCTTTACTGGCCAATCGCTTGGTTACAGCACTTTCCCTAAAATGAACTCTCCCAAGACATCCAAGACTAAAGGCTCAAGGTGAGAAGACTGGGAAAGAGAATCTAACAAGAGAAGAATAAAGGAGGGAAGGGGGAAGAGGTCTGGATTTTGGCCTGGTACTGGAAAGCTGAGTGACCTTAAACTAGTCCCTTCCCTTCCCTGGGCTTCCACTTCCTCATGTCTAAGATGAAGGGGGCTTGGCTGGAGGGTCGAAGCTTCCTCTCAGCCCTCAGCCCATGATACTCTTGCTGGCACAAGGGCTGACAGGTATTGGGAAGCTCTTAAGGAGAGGAGGAGGCACGAGCAGGGGGGATCCAGGGGAATAAAGTGACATCACCTTCTATGATTCCAGCAGTATTTTCCGGAATGGCTGGGTGCTCCCGGACCCTATAAAGGGCCCTAATAAAGCGGAGGGTCTGTGCAGCCCGGCCTCACAAGTGTGGTAAAACAAGACGGTGTCTGGCTCGCTCCAAGGCCTTGGAGTTTGGCCATCTCTGCTTAAGTGTGTGTGGGGGGGGGAGGGAAGCCGGCCCGCTGGCCTGCTTTCTTTTCTGTGTCCTTGTTGGGGTCCCAAAAGAGAGAGGCCTGGGTCAGTCTGAGCTCCCCATCCCAAGGCCGGGGATGATGAATGGGATCCAGTCCCTCTGGAGCGAGCATCCTTCCTCCAACCTCCTCCTCCCCACTGGAGGTAGGGAAGCCACAGAGGCCTTTCTTTCTGCTGATTCAGCCCTTGCACAGGGCTCCAGCGAGGAGGTCCTGTTATTGCAGCCATGCCTCGCTGGGCTGAAAATATGTGTGCGGCTTTATTAGGTCTGCTGGACAGCCCCCCCCAGGAGCAAAGCCAAGGTCGGCTGGCCCCCCGGCTAGAGGAGGAGGCCTCTCCCCATTCCCTTCCTCCTTGCTGCCCTCCCCACAACAGCACAGAGAAATTCTGAAGATCCCCAGAAGAGAAGCCAAAAGATAGCGCTGGGACAACTTACAGAACCCCCTCCTCTTTGCTGCCCCCAACCCCGGCCCCAGTTCTGCTGCAGGAGCCATGATATGAGACCTTGAGCGGGGTTTTTATGAGCCTTGACCCATGTTCCCCACCTTTGTTGCTTCCCTCGGATAATCGATCAATCAATAAACATTGATTATGCACTGTGTGCCAGATATCGGGCGAAGCGCCAAGTCAGTGACTGTGGGAAAGAAGGAGGCCTTTATTAAGCACCTACTATGTGCCAGGCACAGATATTTCATTTTTGTCTTTGTATCCTCAGCACCGAGCACAGTTCCTGGCTCACAGGAGGGAATAAATGTTTGTGGATTGATTGGCCAAGGGAAGCAATGAATATGGCACTGGAATGTGTGTCAGACCAATGCAGAAATTCTACCAGATACTAGTGCTAAGCACATGACAAATAGGATCCTATTTGGTCTTCACAATAATCCTGCAAGGTACATGATTATTATATGCATTATTATAAATATGTTCATCATTTTACCATTGAGGAAACTGAGGCAGGCAGAGATTTAAATGGCATCATGGGTCACACAGGAAGAATCTAAAGCCAGACGTCTTCCTGATAGCAGACCTAGATCACTATCCTCTGGGCCACCTAATTGTTTCTACTACCATTCTGTTAGAAGGGACTTGCTAGGGCAGCTAGGTGATCCAGTGGATAGTGCACCAGGGCTAAAGATGGGAGGGCCTGGATTCAAATCTGGCCTCAGAGATTTCCTAGCTGTATGACCCTGTGCAAGTCAAATAACCCCAATTGCCTAGCCCTTGCTTCTTTTCTTCTTTTTTAAAAAATATTTTATTCTCCCAATTATGTAACAATTATATTATATGTAATAATTAATTCAATAACATTTCACCAATAACATGTAATAATATTGCCAATAAATACATGTAATAACAATTTTGAACATATATTTTCCAAACTTCTAAGATCCAAATTATCTCTCTCCCTCCCTTCCAGAGAGGAGAAACAATTTTATTTGGGTTATACATGTATTATCGTGCAAAGCAGGCATCCGTATTGGTCTTTGTTCCTTACCACTCTTTTGCCTTGGAACTGGTGTTGGTTCCAAGACCAAGAGTAAGAGTTCAAAAATTAGAAATAAAATTGAAATCAAAAGTGACTTGCCAATAGCTAGGGCAGGTCCGAGGCCAAATTTGGACTTTGGTTGGCCAGAGTCTAGCCTCAGCCCCGCCATTTACTGCCCTCCCTAGTTGCTTCTACTACCACTAGGTCCTGGGCTTCAAGGAATCCAGTACGTGAGTGACTCCCCATTTGATCAGCCCCATCCTCTGATGGGCTCCAATAAACATTCCTGTGAATTCTGTCGTTGGGTGCCTAGCCATGAAACACGTGAAAGGCTCATGATTATGCCCTGTTAGACAGATTTCTAACCATGGACTGGAGTTGGGAAGAGCATTGATCCTCCTGGGTTGCTCCCAGAGTTCCCTAGTCTTTTTGGCTTGAAACAAAAGGATTCCCAGAAAGGAGTAGCGGGGTCAACTACAGATGTTTAGGGAAAAGATGAGATGAATCTTTAATGCAATACCAGATCACTCAAAGTCAGGGCCAATCATGCCTGCTGAAATAAGGCAGGGGAAGGGTCCAAGGGCCATCAGTTTCTCCACATCCCCACAACGCATCGACTTTTCTCAGGGCTCCAGTCATCTAAGCAAGGGAGCAGGATAAAAGCTTTGCCAGGTTCCCCTTCTCTCTTCAACTTTTACCTCTCTAGCCTCCCTGGTGGCGTGGGTTTGAGGAGGAGAACCGGCCATTTGTAAACTGATCCTTGTAGATCCTGGCTTAAAGGAAAGCTCTTAACTAGAGGCAGGGTGGGGGAGAGAAGGAGGGAGAGAGAAAGAGAGGGAGACAGAGACAGAGAGAGAGAGACAGAGAGAGACAGAGAGGGAGGGAGAGAGAGAGAGGGAGACAGAGACAGAGAGAGATAGACAGACAGATAGACAGAGAGGGAGACAGAGAGACAGAGAGAGACACAGAGAGAGAGAAGGAATGATAAGATGAAATCACCTTGCTTGCTATTGCCACAAGGCTCAGTAGACACAACCATCCCCTTCTACACACACATACACACATACATGCATACATATGTACATGTTTGCACATGCATGTGCGCACACATCTCTTTGTTTGTTCTCTCCTCTTTTCCTGAGGATCCTCCATTTAGCTTTACCTCACTTCCAAATCATGATATTTTCTTGCCTCTGTACATGATGGAAAGACATTCAATCCCAGGAGACTCTGTGAGACTGGACCATTGTGGTATTGTACTCTAAAAGTCTACAGAAACACAGAATCCCATTATCAGGTCAGCTAATCCATCACCAAGAACTTATTAAGGCAGGGACTATTAATTTCAGACTTCATAGCCTTAGCCCCTTCGCTCAGCGGTTGGCAACTCTAGACTATCCCATACCAGAAAGCAATCCTCATTTGAACCCCTCTGACAAGGGGTCATTCAGCCTCTGCTAAAAAACCTCCAAGAACAGGAGCCCCATCTCTCCACTTAGGTTGAAATCCTGCCTTGGACTTTTACATGTGCTATATGACTGTGGGTATGTCACTTCCCCTCTGCCTGCTTCAGTTTGTCTATCTGTAAAATGAGGAGACTGGACTAGTTGATCCCGAAGTCTCTTTTCACTTTACCTCTCTGCTGTTGACCCTCTCCTGTGACATCGTGAGGCAGTCCCTTCCACTCGTGGTCACTGTAATCGTTTAAGTCTTTCCTGACATTAAGACTAAGTTGGCTTTTTTATGACTTCCACCCATTATTCCTGGTTCTGCCCTCTGAGGCCAAACAGAACAAATATGGTTTTCCTCCCCTCGTGAGGGCTCTGCAACTACTTGAAGAGAGATCTCATGTCCCACTAAGCTTTCTTTCCTCCAGACTTAAGCTCTGCTCCATCAACTCCTTCTATGGACCCAGAGCCCTTCTCAATCCTGGCTGCTCTCCTCTGGACACTCTCTAACTTCTCCCTGTCTTTCTTTAATAGTGATGTCCAGAACAGAACAATATACTCTGGAAGAAGTCTGACCAAGCGCACAGTAGGACTGTCACCTCTCTCTTCTTTGGAAGCCATAATTCTTCTAATGCAGGCAAGATCACACCAATGTTTTTGAATGTTACATCACACTGATGATTCAGGTAATTTGCATCTGTGATCAGAACTGAAGAGGAAAAGGGTAAAGGGTGGGAGAGACAGAGATGGAGAAAAAGAGAGGGAGAGACAGAAGAAAAAATTGGAAGACAGAGAGATGAGAGAGGAAAAAGGTGAGAAAGAGGAGAGACAGAGAGAGAAGAGAGAGAGTAAAGGAGAGAAGAGGAGAGGAGAGAGAGAGAGAGAGAGAGAGAGAGAGAGAGAGAGAGAGAGAGAGAGAGAGAGAGAGAGAGAGAGAATATCTTTGTTCCCTTGTCCAAAAGATGAAATTCACTCCTGGTCCCATCATTCCAGTCTGATGACAGAGTGTGACCTTGAGCTCAGATAACAGCTTTTTGCTTCAGTTTTTTCAGTCAAACAGGACAGAAACAGCATTTGCAAATTACTTCTGTCCCTAGAATCCCAGAAGAAGTCTACAGGGTCCCTTAAAAGCCTTGGAGTTAAAGTACAGAGAGTTCTTTGCTGGGCCAACTCTGGATCACTCCTGGCAGGAATAATATGAAGAAAAGAAATTTGATCATCTCCCCAAATCTCATTTTAGCCATTTGCTCTAAGCAACTCCTCCAAAGGGACTTTCAGCAAAACTGCTCACAACCAAGGAAGCCAACCAGCCTGAGTTTTATTTCCTTTTCTTCATTATTTGATAAAGACTCTACTAGAATGAGCAACATGGCTGAAGAGAAGCAATGGTTTAGAAGAATTTTCAAATCAGACAAGTGAAAATCCTTTGTGTGTTTTCCAAGGAAAGTGGTAGAAGAGAACCAGGACTCACATAGTGGAGAGCAAACTGACTCCAGAGTCAGAAAGACTTGTTTTCAAGTCTAATCCTGCTCAGGTGTTCCAGGGAACTTTGCAAGATATAAACTTCAGAGCAAGGGCTGATTTACACTGGAAGATAGAGTTCCCTTGGCCAAAGAAATCAAGAATCCCAACTATAATAATAATAACAATAATAAAGAAGAGGCTTCATAATGTATGGAGTTGCTAGAATTAAACATATCAGGAAGACCTGAGTTCAAATTCAGGCTCTGACCCATCATCACCATCATTATTACCACTGTTAGCATTTATATAGCACCTTCAGGTTTGCGAAGCACTTAAAAAAATTAGTTCATTTGATCCCCACAACAGCTCTAGGAGGTAAGTACCATTATTCTCCCCATTTTACAGACAAGGAAAATAAGGCTGACAGAAACAAAGTGACTTGCCCAGGGTCACACAGCTAGTATGTTTCTGAGACTGGACCTGAACTCAGATCTTCTCAGGCTTTATCCACTGAGCCACTTTTAGGGTCATAGGTATTACCAAATGTTAATGTTAGATCATAGCCTCCTAGATTCAGAGCTAGAAGAAACCTCTTCATTATATTACAAATGAAGAAACTGAGGTTCAAAGAGGTTAATGATTTGCCATGGGTTACAAAGCTAGGGGCAGCTAGGTGGCAACATAGTGGATAGAACTCTGGGTCTAGAGTGAGGAAGACTCATTTCGATGCATTCAAATCTGGCTTCAGACCCTCGCTATCCCTCTTTGCCTCAATTTCCTCATCCATAAAATGAGCTGGAGAAGGAAATGGCGACCACTCCAGTATCTTTGCCAAGAAAAGCCCAAATGATGTCATAGAGAGTTGGACATCATTGAAAATGACTCAATGATAAAAAACAAAAAGCTAGTCCATTTAGGAAGCTGTAAAAGACTTTAGGCAGGTCACATCACCTCTATGTGATTCCACTTACACACAGGAACTAAAAAATAACCCTTTGTGTATTCTTACATTATAATAATAAATAGTACTGATAGGGACACAGAGCTCTTTCCCATACCATCAGCTGGAGTTTTACTATGGGGAATTATGTAACTTTTCTTATGGGGAAACTGAGCTCAGCTCTGAGAGATCTTGTAGCGAATAAGTAGTAATTTGAGTTTAGAGCCCAGATTCAACTCTTGGGATGCTCAGACTCTTTCCAGAGGAGCCTGACGCTCCTTGCTATTGTTTCACTCTAGATAGCTGCTTCTCTGTATCCCCCTGGCTATTTCTGGCTGTTCTTTCCTACAGTGTTTATTTTACTTTATTCGTACATTGTTATTATCTCTAAAGATACATATTGGGTCCTCTGGGGGAAAAGGTGGGCCAGTAAACAGCAGGATGGCTGCAGGTCTAGTCAAAACCATCTGGGCAGTTGTGCAAGTGTCGTAGAGGTTCTTTGGGGGCTGCGAATGAAGAACCTGAGTCGGGGAGATATAAAGGGCTCAGAATCAATACATCTAATACACCTCAGAGGCAGAATTTGAAGCTACAACTACCTGGTTCCTCAGGCAGGGAAGTAGTGTAATGGATAGAGTGCTGGGCTAGAGTCAGGAAAACTCAACTTCATGAATTCAAATCCAACCTCAGATACTTCCTAGTTGTGTGGCTCTGAGCAAGTCACTTAGCCCTGTTTGCCTCAGTTTCCTCTTCTGTCAAATGAGTCAGAGAGGGAAATGAAAAACCACTCCAGTATCTTTTCCAAGAAAACTTCAAACCTTGTTTGCCTCAGTTTCTTCATCTGTCAAATGAGCCGTAGAAGGAAACACTCTAGTATATCTACTAAGAAAACTCCAAACCCTGTTTGCCTCAGTTTCCTCAGCTATCAAATGAGCTGAGGAAGGAAATAATAAACCATTCTAGTCTCTCCACTAGGAAGACCCCAAACTCTTGTTTGCTTCAGTTTCCTCATCTGCCAAGTGAGTTAGAGAAGGAAATGGCAAACCACTCCAGTATCTGTGCCAAGAAAACTCCAAACCCTTTTTGCCTCAGTTTCTTCATCTGTCAAATGAGCTGGAGAAGGAGACGGCAAACCACTCCAGTATCTCTGCCAAGAAAAGCCCAAATGGGGTTACAGAGTCAGACACAACAGAACTTCCTAGCTCCAAGTACAGCCCTCTGTCCCTCTCTGCTAACTAGCTGCCTTAACTTAAGAGCTTTCAGATGTGAATATGTTTTCAAAGCACCAGCTCCGACTTGAATTTTCAGTTCGAAGTTCCGTTGCAGGTTTCCAAACCATGTGCCAATAAACTCAGCAGCCGGGTCTGGGTCGATGGCCCCGTAATCTCCCCAAACTGCGGTCTATAAACAGAACTCTCAATGATAACACAACTTGTCCCCGTCTCATCCTTTTTTAGGCAAACAGCTCTGTCCTCCCCAGCTGGGAGATAAACAGGGGAAGTTTGAGTTTGTACTCTCATTTCAGTCTCATCAGCGACATTATTTACTCTAGGGAATTCCACATGGCAAAGGGAAAGGATGGTCCCCACTCACGGCTCATCTCTGATGTGATTCGATTTTTAAAAATACTATCTTGTTTTATGGATGCCTTTTGTGTCTAACTCACATTTATTTCTGAATAGCAGGCAAACTATTCTTTTTAACAAAGCTTAAAAAGAAAGGGGGAAAATCAGCAATTTGTTTCAGTTAATTAATGCATGATAGACTGACTATACATGCACTGTTCCGTGCCTGTGGTCCCACACCTCCACACTGAAGACAAAAAATCTCAGGGGAGGGGGGAGGGCTAATTTAGGAAAATCAACTTGAGAAACTTTGCACTGCTCTTTTCAAGACTTTCTGGAACCCAGGACACAGGAAGTTGCCTCTCTTGGGTTATTTTATATGGTTGAAGAGAAAATGTGAAAATTGAACACTAAATTACCTGGTGACAGTTCCCCTAGAATGTGCGCAAAGAAATGACTAGAAATCTGAACAGGATTGTTGGGGAAATATGAAGTAAGGAGGGGAGACTAAACCAACTACTCAGCATCTGCTCTGCGAGAAAATAGTCTACTTCTAAAATTTCTGATTCCTTGATTTTTGGAAGATCTGGTCTTTCGGGTCTCTCAATTGAATTGCTTAACAACAACAACAATAATAATACCAAGCATTTATATTACACTTTCTTTTTTTTTTTAAGCCCTTACTTTCTGTCTTAGTAACAATTCTAAGACAGAAGAGTGATAAGGGTTATGTGACTTGCCCAGGGTCACACAGTCATGAAGTGTGTAAGGTCACATTTGTTTTGTTTTGAAATTTTTTATTTAATTAATTTAGAATATTTTTCCATGGTTACAAGATTCATGCTCTTTTCCTCTCTTCCTCCCACACCCCTCCCATAGCCAACATGCAATTCCACTAGGTTTTTTACATGTGTCATTGATCAAGATCTATTTCCATGTTGTTGATATTTTCACTAGAGTGATCTTAGAATCTACATCCTCAATCATATCTCCATCCACCCATGTAATCAAGCAGCTGTTTTTCTTCTGTGCTTCCGCTCCCACAGTTCTTTCTCTGGACGTGGGTAATGTTCCTTCTCATAAGTCCCTCAGAATTATCCTAGATCATTGCATTGCTGCTAGTAGAGAAGTCCATTATATTTGATTGTGCCACAGTGTATCCATCTCTGTGTACAATGTTGTCCTGGTTCTGCTTCTTTCACTCTGCATCAGTTCCTGGAGGTCTTTTCCAGTTCACATGTGAATTGTGAGGTCACATTTGAACCCAGGTCCTCCAGAAACCAAGCCTGGCACTCTATCCACTATGCTACCTAGCTGCCCCATTACTACATTTTCTTTAAATTTTTCAAAGCAATTTACATACATTCTTTCATCTGATCTTCACAACAATGCTAGGAGGTAGATGCTATTAATATCTCTACTTTAATGATGAGAAAACTGAAATTAAGAGACTTGTCCACAGTCACAAAACCAAGCTAGATTGGAACATGGGTCTTCCTGAAGCCTCATCTAGAGTTCTCTCTATCCACTGGTCCACATAACTGCCTTAAAGAACAGTGTCCAGAGGGCTACTTTGATTATTTCTTTCAAATTGGTTCATTCAGTGGTTTCCACTCATATTCTGATGGCATTCTCTTTTTTGGAGAGACACTTGGTTCTTAGGAAGCAGATTTAAGAGTCCAACCTCCAGCCTTCCTCTCATGTTTCCTGGAGGGGATGTTTTTAGCACTCCTCTGCAAATAGTTTTAAACGCAATTTTACCAACCCACTCTAAAATATCTGACCAGCCCACAAAATGTGGGCTGGGACTATATTTTCCCATTTAATTTAAAAGCTTCACTTGTCTGTATCTTTGTTCCTTTTAGGCGTAGGAGAGTTTCTTTCTTTAGAAATTCAGCATGGTAAATTACATAGTGCCTTGCACATAATAGGTATATAATGCATGTCCTGAATAATTCTGGAAACCCTTGTTGTCCCAGGTTCAGTGTGAGGTGTTTTTGGTTATCATAATTATGCAAATATGGCTTGAGTTTCTGTCTAGTGCATTCTTTCCTAACAGAAGAGGAAGGAGGCATAAATCATATAGTAAAGTGTTGAATTAGGACACAAAATAGAATCATTTTTAAAGTTCTTTGCATGCTCTTTTGTACACACACACAACACACACCATGCTCAGGTACTAAAGGGCATGACTATAGACTTCCATATAGTAAAAGGAACACTCACAGGAAAACGCATGCTTCTGAGTATTGTTCATCATTTGTTTCAAAGAGGACCAATGACATCATGGGGTGATGTCTTGATTTGCACATGAATTAGATTTAAATGAGACAGAGTTGTGCAAATTGGTTAACCTCACTCTTCGTTTCAGAGTTGTCCAAGTCCAGTGGCAAGACAAAAGTCAGGATGACTGGTGATGGCCAAAGATTCAGTGGATGATGACCTTGGTATCTTCAATGTCTGACCAAGTTCTAACCATTCTACAGAGCCCGAGACTTCAGTCACCTTCATGGCCATTGGAACAAAGTGTTCTCCTCCCATTCGGCCAGGAAAAGTCTACCAGGAAAAATGCTTGACATTACCCTGACTCATTGATGGGTCTCTGAGAGCTGTTGGTTACACTCAACCTGGTTTAGCCAGTCTGCCAAAATGGTGAAAGTTGAGTGACAGGTGGACACTGAAGGTGGATGAGTTGCCCTGAAAAGAGGGCTCAGCAAACCTTCATACTAGAGGTCTCTGAAAACCTCATTCACACTATTAGGTTGCCCTTCATCCCGACACCTGATTTATTCCCATATTAATCTTATCACTGGAAACTCTATTTTCTTATTAATTAATAACATTGAACTTTTTAATTAATTAATCTGGTTTGAACCCCCAATATGGTTCATTAAATATCATTTATTGAATAGAAGGAAGAAATCGCCTTCTTCAATAGTATTCACTCAGATTTTTCTACATTTCAAAAATCTATATGTTTAAAACTTGTAATCTATGAATTTTAGTTATTGACTAATTCATTTCTCATCAATGAAACTAATAATAAAACAGGAAGGAAGGAAGGAAGAAGGGAAGCAAGGAAGGAAGGAAGGAAGAAGAAAATGAAGGAGGGAAGGAAGAAAGGAAGGAGAACAGGTAGGAGGGAAGGAAGAAAGGAAGGAGAACAGGTAGGAGGGAAGGAAGGAGAGAAGGATAGAGGGAGGGAAGGAAGGGAAGGAAGGAAGGAAAGGAATGAAAAGAAGAAGGGAGGGAAGGAGGAAAGGAGGGAGGGAGGGAAGGAGGGAGGGAAGGAAGAAAGGAAGGAAGGAAGGAGGGAGGGAGGTAGGGAAGGAAGGAAGGAAGGAAGGAAGGAGGGAGGGAAGGAAGGAAGGAAGGAAGGAAGGAAGGAAGGAAGGAAGGAAGGAAGGAAGGAAGGAAGGAAGGAAGGAAGGAAGGAAGGAAGGAAGGAAGGAAGGAAGGAAGGAAGGAAGGAAGGAAGGAAGGAAGGAAGGAAGGAAGGAAGGAAGGAAGGAAGGAAGGAAGGAAGGAAGGAAGGAAGGAAAGGAAAGGAAGGAATATTTGTGGGAGAGTGTGTCCAAGATTTGTAAAAAGAATATTTTGTTCCACTGTTCTTCCCATGAAATCATAGTAAATTCCTCTGATATGAACTAATTCGTTGCATCATGTGTTCATTTTCATTTGTCCTTTCACCTCCCTTCATGACCCCACCAAAATTCACCCCCAGCCCATGCTAACTCCCTTAAAATTACAAAAAGATTCAAGGAAATGCTTGATAACACTGGAAGAGAAGATAGTGAGGAGGCACAGAAGGGAGAGTACCAAGCTTGAGGTTAGGGAGATATGAGTTCAAATCCAGCCTCTGACACTTACTCAGTTTTCCTATCTTCATTCTCAGTGAATAATAACAGCACCTGTCTCCCAGGGTTCTGAGATCAAAAGAGATCATAACTGTAAAGTGCTTAGCACTGTGCCTGGTACATAGCAAGTGCTATAGAAATGTTAGCTATAGGGGTTTCTAGGTAGCTCAGGGGACAGAGAACCAGGCCTGGAGACAGGAGGTCCTGGGTTCAAATGTGGCCTCAGACACTGCCTAGCTGTGTGACCCTGGGTGAGTCACTTAACTCTCTTATCTAGCCCTTACTGATCTTCTCTCTTGGGACTGGTATTTAGTAGTCTTGATTCCAAGATAAAAAATAAAGTGTTTTTTTTTTTTAATGTTCACTATTATTATTGTTAACGCCCTTGCATTCTTGTCATCCTGAAAAAAGCACCTTTGCAGATGCCTAATGAATGAAACCTTGATCACAAGGTTTCCTATCTCCTTTGCCAGTGTTCTTATGATCAGAGATCAGAGCTGAAAGGACCTTGAGAAGCTGTTGAGTTCAAGGCTATCATGGCCTTGATGAGGAAGAAGAACAGTGACTCACACAAGTTAATAAGGAGTCATGTCATGATTTTAATCCAGATCCTCTAAATGAAAATCCCTGAGCCATGCCTCTTAGTGGACAGGCTTATCAGTGGCTCATATGAAAGGATGTAAAGGCATGTCTACATGCTAAGCATCTTTTTGTGACTGGAGGCAAGGGAATGTGATTTTGCATTTATCTTGGTCCAAATGAACTCGACTAATTTTTTCTTCAAGGAAACTACAAAATTTTGATGATGAATTGTCTCCTTAAGACTAAGAGAATATACTTATTGCCAAAGGCAGACATACAGACCTATAAATCTCCCTGCCCTCTCCCCAGTTCCTAGGTGGCG